>NC_132860.1:2500-302500 GCF_048164855.1 Canis lupus baileyi | reverse complement strand
CAAAAGTAGGAAAAATAAAGGAGAAAGAAAGTGATGGAGCTTTAGAAATATCATTTATCAGGTGTCTGGGAAATTTTCTAGGTTATAGAAATCTGTCACTCTTGTATCTGGGTTTGAAAGTTCTATGTGGACTAGGTGGCAAGATGGTCCAGAAAGAACTACTTCATATTGTAGCATGTATAGTGCTTTCTCTCTTTTTTTTTATGACCAAAGAATATTCTATTATAAAGATATATTACATTTCGTTTATCCACATCAGTTGACAGGCATGTTGGTTATTTCCACTTTTGGACTATTATGAATCTTTCTATTGTAAACATTAATGTGTAAATTTTTGTATGTGCATATGTTTTTAATTCTCCTGGGTGTAGACATGCAGTGGAATTGCTGGGTCCTATGATAATTCTGTGTTTAACCATTTGAGAAATGGCCAACCTGTTCTACAGAGGGGATCAGCTATTTTCCATTCAGCAGGGTGTGACGGTTCCAATTTCTCCACATCCTCACCAACATCTATTACTGACTGACCTTTTGGTTTAATCGTTCTAGTGGATATAAAGTGGTATCTCATTGTGGTATTGACTTGGAGATCCCTGTGACTCAAGATCTTGAATATCTTCTCATATGTTTATGGCCAAGCGTGCATATTCTTTGGAGAAATGCCTAGTCCAAGCCTTTGCACATTTAAAAATTATGTCATTTGTCTTTTTAGTATTGACTTACAAGAGTTCCTTACATATCCTATATACAACTCCCTTATCTGTTATATGATTTGCAAAAATTTTTTTCCTATGCTATGGGTGACTTTTCACTTTCTTAATGGTCTTCTTCAAAGCCCAGCTTTTATTGTGATGAAGTCCACTTGATTATTTTTCTTCTGTTTCCCACATATTTGGTCTCATCTCTAAGAACCCATTGTTAAACTCAGGGTCATGAAGATTTATTCTATATTTTTGAAAGAGTTTTGTAATTTTGGCTCTTAAATTTAGATTAATCCACTTTGGATTCATTTTTATTTATGGTATGAACTAAGGTCCAACTTCATTATTTTGCACATGGCTATCCAGTTGTTCCCAATACCATTTGTTGAAAAAAATGTTCTTCCTACTTTGAATGGTTTTGGCACTCTTTTCACAGATCATTTGACTGTAAACAGACACGTGAACTTATTTCTGACTCTCAGTTTTATTCTCTTGGTACTGATGTCTATCCTTATGCCAATACCGTGCTTTCCTGATTATTATTGCTTTGAAACTGAAAATGTGAGTCCTACACTTTGTTCTTTTGCAAAAACATTTTTGCTATACGGGGCCTCTTGCAATTCTATTTGAATTTTAGAATCAGTGTATCAACTTTTAGAAAAGTAGCCAGGTGGGGTTGTAAGAGAGAGAGAGAGTCTTGAATTTCTATAGGTCACTGGTGGCTATTGCCATTATAACAATATTAAACATTATAATTTATAAACATATTTTTTTCATTTAACTATATCTTATTTGAATAATATTTTTGTAGCATTGAATTTTATACCTCTTTTATTAAATGTATTTCTAAATATTTTTATTCTTTTGGATGTTATTGTAAAGTGTCTTATTAATTTCATTTTCAGCTTGCTCATTGCAAGTGTATAGAATTACAGTGATTATTGTATATTGATTTCGTATCCTGTACCTTCCTGATTTAGTTTATTAGTTCTTTTTTTTAGGATTTTATTTATTTATTCATGAGAGACACAGAGAGAAGCAGAGACACAGGCAGAGGGAGAAGCAGGCTCCATGCAGGGACCCCGATGCGGGACTCGATCCCAGGACCCTGGGGTCACACCCTGAGCTGAAGGCAGACGCTCAACCACTGAGCCACCCGGGCGTCCCAATTTTGTTACTTCTAATAGATGATTTTTTTAGTGGATTCCTTAAGATTTCCTATACACACAATTACGTTATGTGCCAACAGAAACAGTTTTGTTTCTTCCTAATTTGAATATCTCTTATTTTATTTCTTTTTCCCCCTATTTCCTATTTGCTTAACTAGGACTTCCAAGGACAATGTTGACAACAGTAGTGGTGACTACAGACAAAATTATCTTATTCCTACTCTTGGGGAGAAAGCGTCCAGTCTTTCACCATTAAGTATGGTCTTACCTATAGGATTTTTATAGACGCCTTTTAAGAAAGTGTCCTTCTATTCCTAGTTATTGAGTGCTTTTATAATGAAAAGTATTGGATTTTGTCAAGTGCTTTTTTTGCATCAATTCAGATGATCATTTTCTATCAATGGTGCATTTTTTTTTCTGTGCAATGATGGTGCAGTACATTAATTGATTTTTCAGGCTTTAAAGCTACCTTACATCCCTGGCATATACCCCACGTAGTTATGGTGTATCATTCTTTTACATGTCGCAGGATTTTGTTTGCTTATGTTCTGTTAGGATTTGATCTCTATGCCTCGGCAACACTAGTCTGCAGCTTTCCTCTATTGTGATGTACTTCCTGGTCTGGGTATCAAGGTAAGACTGTCCACACAGAAGGAGTTTGCAAGTGTTTGCTCCTCTTCTACTTTTTGGAAGAGTTGATGAGAACTTGATAGTAATTCGTTGAATGTTTGGCAGAACTTACCTATGAGGCCACCCGGGCCTGGGATTTTCTGAGGGAATAATTCTTATTAATAAGCCAACCCCTTTACCTGTTAAAGATCTCCTCAGATCGCTTTCTCTTGAGTCTTTTCAGTACTTTGTATCTTTTGGATTTTGAAATACATTCCATTTCAGTTAAGAAATGTATTTGTCTGCAGTTGCTTACAGTATACAGTTACAGTGATCATTTCTATAAGATCAGTAGCAATGTCCCCTCTTTCTAATTTTTGAGACTTTTATCTTTTTTTCTTGTTCAGTATAGCTAAAGATTTGTCAATTTTCCTGGTCTATTCAAAGAACCAGCTTGATTTTTTTTTCATTGATTTTTTTTCTTTTTTTTTTTTTTTTCATTGATTTTTTTTCTATTTATTTTCATTCTCTATTCCATTAATTTCTGCTCTGATATTTCTTTCTTCCTCCTTGCTGTAAGTGTATTTTTTTTTCCCTCCAGATTCTTAAGGTGGGATATTAGGTTACTGATTTCTAAGATCTTTCTTATTCTTTTTTTTCTTTTTTTAGAGAGAGAGTGAGTAAGTGAGTGGGGGGAGTGGAGGGGCAGAGGGGAGGAGAGAGAGAGAGAGAGAGAGAGAGAGAGAGAGAATCTTAAGCAGGCTCCTCGCCCAGGGCAGAGCAAGCCCCTGAGATCATGACCTGAGCTGAAATCAAGAGTCTGATGCTTAATTGACTGGGCCACGCTCTTCTTTTTTAATATAGGTATTTTCAGGTACACAATTGCCTCTAAACGCTGTTTTACCTGGATTCCATAAATTATGTCATTTGCCATAAGCACATTTCCTAACTTCCTTTTGCTTTCTCCTGGACCGCACCCCATCCCCCAACTTTTAGGAGTGTGGCGCTTAGTTTCCATGTGTGTGTTTCCCAAGTTCATTTCCATTATTAATTATTAAGTCCACTGCAGTGTGGTCAGAAAACATATTTTGTATTATTTCTTTCCTTTTAAACATATTGAAGTTTGCTTTATGGCCTACCTTATAGACTAATCTGTGTGCCCTTGAGAAGCATGCCTATCCTGTTGTTGGATGGAATGCTAACTCCACTCTGACTCCTTAAGACTGCGAGGTCCTGGTGGGCGGTGTGTCAAGCCTCCTATACCTGATCTTATACTAAGCTGTTCCATCCGTTATTGGACTGAGGCATTGACTTAGTAGCTAGAATTGTTGAATTATTTCTCACTTAATTTCTGTTGGTTTTGCTTCCTATATCTTGATGTTCTGTTGTTAGGTGCATATATGAGTGTGTTTTCCCAAATGCCACTCCTTATCTGTACTAATGTGTCTCTGTGTCTTTCCATGTCTCATTGTTTTTTGTTAGAAAATGGACATTTTACATAATATACGGTAGCATTTCTGGGAACTGTACTGCTCCTAGGCTTGCTATTTTTATTTCTTTGTTTACTTTTATATTCCCTGGCTGGGCTATTTTAGTAAGTCAACTTCTCCCCAGGCAGCATGAAGCCTTTGATGTTGCTCCCCAGGGAACACAGCCTGGGCAGTCACCTGGGATGACGATGGTTTCCTTGGGGCTTGCTTTGAATGTTCCTTTCCTTGCCCTCAACCAGCTATTAATCTCCACTAATTGCAGGCTGGCGGCTTGATTGTTTTCAACAGGGCCTCTCCAGTGCCTTTTGAATTGCTACACAAACAAGTGCAATCAAAATCAAGCTCCTTTAAAAAATAGTTCCAGGTCAGTGTTCAAAATTTGTGCTGGCCCCAGGCAGACTTCTGCTTCCCTTTCCCCTGCAAAGCTAGCCAGCACACAGGTTAGCACGTATCTCCAGGGAATCTACTGATGTGCTTCCGATCACCTTTCACTGCAACCCACACTGTTTTTGAGAGAACTTTTGGGTTTGAACTTCTCTACACTCTGTTTCAAAGGAAGTTGCTTCCTTTAGGGAGTGTTTTGAAGGCCTTTGTTCTTTGTTCTGCTACTCCCCATCCCGAGGTCAAAAAAAAAAAAATCTTTAAATTGTAGCTCTGGTGCTGGGGTAGAGGAACAAGGACACGCTTCTTTATGAATGACACCGCCGCTTTAGCAGCCAAGAGGAGAAGGGCATCAGACTCGTGTATACGTTACCTCTCAGGGTATGGAACCCAACTCATGAGCTGGGTCGAGACCCGGTATTCTCAGCAGTGCTGTGCCAAGGAAGAGCCACAGGTAGGGGCTGAGAAGAAAGAAGGAGACCCAAGCTTCACGTACATTCATCTGGAACTTAGCCTCACAACAGGTAGTGGGGGCAGGATGACAAATGTTGATGTCCTGCCCCTCTCAGGAAGACAGATCTTTGAATGGGAGCTGGGGTGAGCAGGTCTAGATTTAAATACCACGGATTTACCCCCATATTTTAGTTTATTTGCCTTCAATAAATTTTATTAATTTTCTCTATGACTATTTATAGACACATTAAATGTTTTTTTAAGAATTTTACCAGTTTGCCTGGGGATAGCTCTGTAAACCTCCTCACACAGTCATGCAGGTAGTAGAAACTCTTAATCACTTTTTAAGTAGAATTTGGCTATTATTGTGATCTTGTGTTTATGAAGCAGGAGAGTGACTTTCTTATCTCATGGAGCTGAAGGATGAATCTTGCAGACAAAGGAAAGTAATCAAAGTGATAGAATTTTGTGAAGCAAGGATGCAGAGAAAGCTCCCAGGAGTGAGCAGGGTCCGAACAGGGCGGCCCGCGGGGGCCTCCACGGACAGTCTCTTATTTAGAACTGACCAGGGAGCTTGTGGCCGTAACATTTTCATGATGTCTTGGTTTGAGTGAGGCCTGGTGATCACATCTTTAATGGCTAACTTCTTCTTAGGGTCTGATCATCTTCTGTGGTCACAGTGTGCCTGCCATAGAAAGACACCCGCCCCCACCCTGATGCCCAGGGCAGTGTGATCTGGTTTGTTCCCTTATCTCTGGCTTCCTTATACCTCAGGATTTCTGGGATTTTCAATGAGCCTGATCACGTACTTCTATGTGACCCTAGTCAGGTAGTTCCCTGTCTGTCCCTCCCTACCCAGCTCTACCTCTCTCTTACTCATATATACTATGGTAATATTGGTTAAATACTAATAACAGACTATTACTCTTGGTATATTTTGTATTAAATCTCATCAATTTAATTAAGTGAATAATTCATTGAATCTCAACAATCGCACTCTGTAATTTTTAATCATACATATTTTTTTTCTTTTTTTATTGAATAAAAGTTCATTTTGAGGTACAGACAAGTAACATATTCCATGTTACAAAACTAATATGAGGTAAGTGTAGCTTTCTGGCTCCGGCATCCACGTCCTTAGGCATTGTTCCAAAAATAAATTGGTGTTGTGCACACTCACCGTTTTGTTGAGTGAAACTTGGAGGATACATTCCCAAGTAAGGAATCAATGAAATAAAGTGGAAGTGCAATATTATGGGTGTGTAAACTTCTGGTCAATTTTTAAAAGGAAGAGAGTAAAGAAAGATTAAGAAAAGACAGGGGGAAGGAAAAGAGAAAGAAAGAAGAAAAAGAAAGAAAGAAGAAAGAAAAAAAAGAAAGAAAGAAAGAAAGAAAGAAAGAAAGAAAGAAAGAGAAAGAAAGAAAGAAAGAAAGAAAGAGAAGAGAAAGAAAGAAAGAAAGAAGAAAGAAAGAAAGAAAGAAAGAAAGAAAGAAAGAAGAGAAAGAAAGAAAGAAAGAAAGAAAGAAGAAAGAAAGAAAGGAAAGAAAGAAGAAAGAAAGAAAGAAAGAAAGAAAGAAAGAAAGAAAGAAAGAAAGAAAGAAAGAAAGAAAGAAAGAAAGAAAGAAAGAAAAGAAGGAAAAAAGGAAGGGAGAGGGAAACAGGGAGGGTTGATGGTGCCAACACTGTCTGGTTCTACATATTTCACTCCAGCCTCAGTGGAAAGTTAAGACGTGAAGACAGTTTGAGCCACTATATTTTAGCTAATCTAAAGTACGCAGGATTCCAAATTCTCTTTTGATAAAAAGAACAGAGTGGAAAAATCCAGCTCCCTGACGGGGCCGGGGGCACACTTCTCCGTGCTTGCTTGCTCCTGGATCTGCTGGGGGATCCTTAGCACTTCCCAAGGGCACTTCTCTCTGCTGACTTCATTCATCATTCTCTTGCCCCCCAGGCACACCGACTTCCTAATAAGTGCCAGGACTGGTGTTGGTCATTCTCTACCCCACAGTCCTTAAAACGGCTCCTTATTGTGGAAGGACTCAGAGCCTAGTTTGGTTCCTTCTTTCCCCCGCCCCGGCTGAGAAAGGATGCTTGAATGATAAAAACATGAATTCTCCTCTGTTTGTGGTCCAGAAATATGTTACCGGAGCAGCCCCATTCTCTCTATCGCTCTTGCAGAGGACACAGTTGTGCAAAGTCTGTTTCCTACTCAGTCCAGCAAAATAAAAACTTCCCCATACTCACTTTGACTACAAATAGCCCTACTGCATGGTCCCCTGGAAAGGAGCCCGAGGAAAATGTATTTGCCATAAAGGGCAGTTCTGTCAAGAAAGCATGAGCAAGACCCAGGTCATGGAGGGAGGGGAGCAGGGAGATGACACACGAGGCGCAGAGCACATCCAGAGCTCCTGGCACAGGAAGCAGACACGTCGCACTGCAGCCCACCCTCCCACTGGCTTCATCTCCAGAGGCAAGGGTCTGTCTCCACATCCTAGGATTTACCCAAGGACCCCCGCCCCCAGGCCCCAGGCCCCAGGTCAGGAGGAAGAGTGAAGAGTGGTGTGTACCTGGTTTGCTCCAGCTGCACAGAGGGGGGCCCGGAGTCTCCTGGGGTGCTGCCCTGCTCCCTGTTTGGCACAGACTGAACCGTCATGTGGGGGCAAGATCTCCACTCCGGTCTCCGGGAGGCTCCTCAGGCTGTGCCCCCGCATCAGGGCCTTGTGGTGTGTTCAGGCACGTGCTGCTGAAGGCTGATACCTATCAAACTCCACCGCCCACAGTTAGGGGCATCGGGGCCTACCTCCCGCTGCTGACGGCGTCATTTGCCACTGCCCTTGACTCCTGGTCCCTCCAGCCTGCTCACTGAAGCTCTGCCCATCGTCCCCTCAGCCGTTAGCTAAAAGGGGGTCTCTTCAGTGGTCTCAGCCCTGTGCCTGTGCCTCAGCTGGAGCCGCTCCTCAGACACACCCGGGAGGGAGCAGCGGACGGTGAGCACCGACAACAGTCGTCAGCCCGGCCCCATGTCTCCTTTCTGTGCATCAGAAGGAATTTACAGAAATAATACAGATAAGAAACACGGGCAGACGGAATTTTAGGACCTTTTAGTGAAAGAAGTTTTGTGCTGAGAACTTTAGGAACAATACATCTCCTCAACTCCCTACGAGAAGACACCAAAGTATAGTTGATGCCCAAACATTATAGGTTTGAACCGGATGGGTCTCCTTATACACCGACCTGCTTTTTACAAATACAGTCCAGTACGAATCATGCATTTTCTCTTCCTCATGATTTCCCCTTCTTGAGCTTAACTTAGCACAAGAATACAGCGTATAGTACACGTAACATGACAAATATGTGTCAATCAACTGTTTATGTTACCGATAAGGGTCCAGTCAGCTGTAGGCTGTTAGTCATTAAGTCTTGGGGGAGTCAAAAGTTATACTTTGGTTTTTTACTGCGGAGGGGGTCAGTGCCCCTAACCTCTGTGTTGTCTGAGGGTCAGCTATATTATCTTCATGATTTTATACTTGGGAATGCTGGGATTTAGACAAAAATGATTTCCTTTTTTAGAGCAAAGTTACTAATGACTGGTCTTTGGGCTCAACTCAGTCTGCTTTCTATTGTCTTTTAAAATTTTTATTTTTGCTTTTTTTTTTTTTAAGATTTTCTTCACTTATTTTAAAGAGACAGAGAAAGAGAGAGAGCATGCAGAGGGGGAGGGGCAGAAGGAGAGAGAGAGCCCAAGCAGATTCTGCACCGAGAACTCTGGGCTTGATACACGATCACAAGATCATGAGACCAAGACCTGAGCTGAAACCAAGGGTCAGACGCACAACCAAGTCACCCAGACATCTCTGTCTTTTCTTATTTTTTAAACTAAGCATCAGTTCCTTCCTTCCTTCCTTCCTTCCTTCCTTCCTTCCTTCCTTCATTCCTTCCTTCCTTCTCTTCTCCTCCTCCTTTTCTCCATCCCCCTTTCATTTTTGCATACATAGGAATTTTCAGTTTAAAATAGACATCATAGTGTTCTGTATTCTATATTCTGTTGTGTTCTCACGGCTGCCGGTTGCTGGTGGTAGATAGCAGTTACAATCACACCGACTCAAATGTTGGACGCTGTCTCTTCTATAACATGCAGAAGCTTATATTTATTCTCACCATTTTTTTTCCTGCCCAACTTGAAGGTCTGCTTTCCATCTGTGCACTTCAGTGGTCAAACAATTATTTGGAAAGAGAATATATATATTCAGCTCAAGCTGCAAGCTTGAAAAATTCATTCAGTAAAAGAATCAGCAATACAGCAGTCGTTATCAGAAACAGTTCTGCCTTTCAGCGATAGACACCTCTTCAATATTACCTAAAATCTCCTGACCACATGTCTTCATTTCTGAAGGAATAGTCATCAGATATAGTCCCCCTCAGCACTCCATAAATTCCCATTTTCCTCTTCCCTGCATATTGCATATTTCCCAGTGTGAAATTTGTTACCATTAATCTCCTTGTTTCTCTGTACATAATTTTTTCCTCTAGCAAGTCTAAAGATTTTCTGATTTTTGGCTTTCAAAAAATTAATTACTCTATAGCTTGATGTGGTCACCTTTACATGTTATCTTACTTGGCCTATCTTGCATCGAGTCAGTGGGCTCCTAGTTTTTGCAGTTAGAAAGTTTTCTGCCATAATTTTTTTTCAGTGTTTTCCTGTTCTTCACCCTCATTCTGTCTTCTTAGGTGACTCCATTTATACGTGTGTTAAATTGCCTGGTATTCTTCTACAAATTACCAACGTGCTGATTGATTATTTACTTATTTATTTTTAAGACTTTTTGAGAGAGACAGAGAGTTGGGGGGGGTGAGAGAGAGAGAGAGAGAGAGAGAGAGAGAATCTCAAACAGATTCCCTGCTGAGTGCAGAGCCTGATGCAAGGCTCAATCTCACAGCCCTGAGATCATGACCAGAGTCAAAACCAAGAATCGAGAGACTTAACCAACTGATCCACCCAAGTTCCCCAGTGCTGATTATTTATTTTAAGGTTCTTTCTTTCTTTCTTTCTTTCCTTTCTTTCTTTCTTTCTTCTTTCTTTCTTTCTTTCTTTCTTTCTTTCTTTCTTTCTTTCTTTCTTTCTTTCTTTCTTCTTTCTTTCCTCTTTCTTTCTTTCTTTTCTTTCTTTCTTTCTTTCTTTCTTTCTTTCTTTCTTTCTTTCTTTCTTCCTTCCTTCCTTCCTTCCTTCCTTTCATTCTTTCTCTATTTCCTTTTAAAAAAGATTTTATTTACTTATTCATGAGAGACACACACAGAGAGAGGCAGAGACATAGAAAGAGAGAGAAGCAGGCTCCCTGTGGGGAGCCCAGTGTGGGACTCAATCCCAGGAATATTTGAATTTTTGATTGGATAGTGAATATTGTACATGCTACTTGGAGTGACTATATTTGTTTCTTTTTTTAAGATAATGCCAGTTTTTGTTGCCTTGGGCACTTGTATTACATACAGATCAGCTTGGTATTTTTAGTTTGTTTTTATGCTTGGTTAGTATGGGTGTCAAGTAGCCTCATGCTGGTAAACTTTATCCCTTTTACTAAGACATGATATGTTTGTGGTCTTTGTTGAACGTGCTGAATGATTACAAAGGCCCCTCCTCTGCACTTGAGTGTCTCTCCCCATTAGATGAGCTCTAGGAATCACTAGGCTTACTGGTCTCAACTTGTCCTTTGTCCAGAATTGAGGAGTTTTGCACTGTACTTCACGATTTACCATACAGCAAAGACTCAAGGACTCCTAGGCAGTTTTGTACAGTGCATTTCTTACCTAGTTTCCTCTTCTCCTGAGCTTTTCCCTGTTGTTTCTAAATCACACAGGCTTCCCTGGAACTAAGGTTTCTGTCTTTTCAAATCAATAAAGTAGCTATGCTCGCATTTGGTTTTTGCTTTCTTCACTAGTCCTCCAGGCAGAAAGCCTGAGTGTAGGGATCATTTATTTGTTTTCATTCTCTCAGAAAAGAAATTCCCATGCTTCCTGTTTTATTTCTGGAAATAATTCTTTTATATATTCCACCCATTTTCCTATTGGTTTATATTAGGAGAGCAATCTGGGCATCCATTACTCTATCAAGGCTGGTTTCATATTGGTTTTATTTTCTAATGAGGTTAAATATCTATTTTTCATATGCTTATTGGACAAACTTTTGCTTGTTTCTGAGTCTTATCAATTTTTCCCATTGTTTTGTCTCCTTGATGTACTGATTTGTAGGAGACACTTATGCATGTGGAAATAAGATTTTTGTTGAATATAACTGTGGCAAATATCTTCTGTCATATAGTAGCTTGCCTTCTACATAACTTCATGATAATATTGATGAAGAGATTTGTATCTAATCCAGGCAATTCACGTTGATACTGTGGTACTATCTAATTCCCAGGACTACCCAAATTTTATTAATAATCAAATACTTTTCTTTATTGCAAAATGAGCCAGTAAGGAATCATACACCATTTAGTTCCCTATCTCTTTGGTCCCCTCTGTCTGGAATAGTTTTGAATTTTCTTTGCTATTATTTTGATGGTTTTGAAGACTATACACTAGCTGTTTTATAGAATGTTTCTCAATATGGAGTTGTGTAAAGTCTCATCATGATAGAATGAGGGTATGATTGGGACAGGGATAGGGGAGAAGAAGGATGAGGTTTTTCTATTGTGTCTTTTGGGTGGTGCATGATTTTGATTCATTACTGATGATGTTCTGAAATTTCCTTTATTTATTTATTTATTTATTTATTTATTTATTTATTTATTTTTAAATATTTTATTTATTTATTCATGAGAGACACACACTCAGAGAGAGAGAGAGAGAGAGGCAGAGACACAGGCAGAGGGAGAAGCAGGCTCCATGCAGGGAGCCCGATGTGGGACTCAATCCCGGGTCTCCAGTATCATGCCCTGGCCCAAAGGCAGGCACCAAACTGATGAGTCATCCAGGTGTCCCTGAAATTTCCTTTAATGTTAATTTTAATATTTGATTTGATGATATTTATCAAAGAGCAGGAAATTTAAAACATGGTGTGTAACCTTTTATGCATGGATGCTTTCAAATATTATAACAACTAATCTGTTGCAGGGATTTAGATATGAAAACAGGTGGGTTTGGCAGACCTCCCTAAAAACAGAAAATGTTCGTACTCAAATGGAATATTCCTTCCAAAGCAATATTAATTTCCCTCATCTAGAAATATTATTGGTTTCTATTCACATGTCACAGCAAAAAAAAAAAAAAAAAAAAGCTGAATTAGAGTGCGTTCTTGATCCGAAACAACCATTAAAATATTTATAAAAAACATTTGTGAAGGCATTCCTCTGTCCTCCTGTTCCACCTATTCAGATAATACTAGAGGTATATCTGCAACCAGAACACAGACCGAGACCTTGAGAAAAAAATCAGGTCTACACAGAGAAGAGTCCCCAAGTTTGAAAAACTGTCTGAGACAATTTCTCTTTAGAATCTAATTGAGAGACAACTGGCTTGTTACTGAGATGATTACAACTGCTTCCACAAAGAAGGAGTAGAAATATTTGATTTCAGACAATTGAACAGAGAGGAAGCAGCACAAAAAAGCTCATTCACATTCCCACAAACAGCGCGAGAGTGAGTGGAGCTGGAGGGTATTATGCTGAGTGAACTAAGTCAATCAGAGAAGGGCAAACATTATATGGTCCCATTCATTTGGGAAATATAAAAATAGTGAAAGGGAATAAAGGAGAAAGGAGAGGAAATGTGTGGGAAATATCAGTGAGGGAGACAGAACAGGAGAGACTCCTAGCTCTGGGAAATGAACAAGGGGTAGTGGAAGGGGAGGTGGGCAGGGGTTGGGGTGACTGAGTGACGAGCATCGAAGGGGGCACTTGATGGGATGAGCACTGGGTGTTCTGCTATATGTTGGCAAATTGAACTCCAATTTAAAAAAAATAATTAAAAAAATAAAAATTAAAAAAAGAAAAGCTCATTCATAATATGAAGTGGTATATTCAAGAACACACTGTGATCAGGTTGTTTCCTAACACTGGCAAGGGAGGAGTCGCTGAGAGCCTCTGTGGACACTGCAGAGGTAGTCTGAGTCCTAAGATTCCTATTAATGGCAAAGCAGGTCACGTAGTTTCTTGATGGGAATTCCTGGGTTAATGACTACACTGCTGTCTGGAAGACAATAAAATCTGCATGGAATTAGAGTATTTCAGAGGTGATGGTAACAAACTTAGAAGTGGAACAAGAGTCTGGCTCATGCCCCAGAGTGTAATATTAACACATGTGTGTTGGTGGGGAGGATGTTAGCAGGCAGGCTTTTTAGATGATCAGCAATATTGGCCCTAGATGGTCAATGAAAATCATCCCCATGTGATGAACTCAATTATAGAAATTTGTAGAAATTTGTACGAAGAATTAATTTGGTTCATATAGGTGCCTTCCCACAAAGAAAATATAACAAAACAACAAAAGCAGCTTCTGGCTCAGAAGATTAGAATATAGGGCTTGATGCCTTAGTTCAATACAGAAATTCATTAAAATGAGAGGGCTATGGGTGCTCGGTCATGCGCCAATAGCCAGAGAGATGATACGTTCCCCTCCAGTGTAACAGAAGGCAAGTGCACTGTGTTGGACCCCTCCTGGTAGTCCGGGAGAGCTAAGAATGGCTGATTACCAGGACTAACGTCTATTTTACTCTTGACTCCCCATCTTATAAAAGGAGCACCTTGATAACATAGAATTAATGAGTGGGGACAATGAATTCTTGATCAGTTTCAATACGCTATATTGACGCGGGTCGGGTGTATATTATAATGTTACTTAAGGAAAAGAATTGGGAAGGCAGTTTAGTGTTATAGTGACCAAGGATACTGCTCATCAACCTCAGAGCAAAGCTCTCTTCTGAAATTTGAATGAACAGCTGGAAACATCTGTTATGCAAAATGTTTTTCTTCTTACTTTTGCAGAGAGATTTTCATGGTTGGGAGAGGATCTTGTTTTCAACTCCAAGAGGAGTAAAATATAACATGGCCTCCCTAGAACATCAGGAAAGATAAGACCGGAGACAAATGACAGGTCATTGCCAGCCATGATTTCCTCTCTCAGGTTCATTGGGCATTCTTTACCTATAGATTCTTCTCCAGAAGAATAATTGGGGACTTTGAGAAGATTGTAAAGGATTATGGTGTTGATGAGGCCAAAATGGAGTTCTAAAGGATCAACAGAGAATTCCTAAGACAATGTAACTTCCATAAGGAATATTCCCTATATTATTTTCACATCATGATTCTTTTGTGGACAAGTTAGTTTCTGATTCTCAGAATGTGAATTTTTCTATTACTGATATTTTCCCTCACATAACCCATTACTGACTCCTTGGACAACTGGTAGACAAAGGGAAGAAAATATGTGTCAGGCTTTGGGGAATCAAGATTTGTAGGTTGTGATAAAGGTCTGAATGTTTCAAAATAAAAGATAAAAGGCTATCTCAGAGAGAGTCCACATCTTAACCCATCTTAACACCTTATCTGGAGGAAGTAGAGACTAGAGGGTGCCTGTGAGTGTGTTGAATAATTATTTCTTTACACAACAGAGAAACTCTGTTTTGAAGAAAAAAATCTAGCACAAATGGGAAAAATATCCAGCTACCTCAATGTATAGTACCCCAAGGAACCCAGTGTAATGCTTCCAGGGAAAGCTCTGTGATGGAACCTAACACTGATGCCTTACAGAGCTATCGTCCTATGGCCCTGGTGAAATGGAGTGATATTTATGGGCCAAGGCATGAATCCCTCTCCTGCTGTCCTACACATAGGGCAAATCTTCTCCATGTACTTGTGTTAGAAAATAAGTTTGGTCCCGGGTCAATTTCCAGGGCTTATCCAAATTCTCTCTTTTGAGCTACGGTTTTGAAATTTTGTACAACACGGGATACATTTTAGGAAGAGATTATTTCTTTAATTGAGGATTAATTAAGAAAGCTAACCCCTTTCTGAAACATTTCCAATTTTGTAGAGAGCACTAATGTTACTATCTTGCTGCAGATTTAATATTGCAAGTTTAAAGCTGCAAAGAATTCTTCTAGACTGTGTTTTTAAAAAGATCTCAGTTATTTATTTCCTATTACCATTAAGCCTTTTCCATAAAAATAATAGAAAACTGGCCAAGATACTTGCCTCATAGTTGTTAGGTAACCAATATAAGCATTGCAGGGATCATCCTGAGACAAGTATGAATCTCAGGGGTGCTTACGTTGGTTAGCTAATGTGCAGCTTTCCCTTTCACGGTCTTCCGAAGTACAAAAATGGTTAGTTTGGAATTCTTATGCTGATTTAAAATATTTCATCTAAGATGGAGGCCAAATTCAAGAGTTAGTTTCTCTATATTTTCAATACTCTTGTTGTAGAAGAAGATTGTTCTAATAATTGTGTTTGGCAATTGTGGAATTACTGCAAGAGAATGAAAAGAATATGAACTTGACATTTTTTTTTTTAAACTTTTTTTTTTAATTTTTATTTATTTATGATAGTCACACACAGAGAGAGAAAGAGAGAGAGGCGGAGACATAGGCAGAGGGAGAAGCAGGCTCCATGCACCTGGAGCCCGATATGGGATTCGATCCCGGGTCTCCGGGATCGCGCCCTGGGCCAAAGGCAGGCGCTAAACCGCTGCGCCACCCAGGGATCCCTGAACTTGACATTTAGAAACCTCTGGTCAAGTTCTACAAAAGGGAGCAGTGAAATCATATCTTACACACTTCAATGTTGAATTGTGAGGAGTTCTAAATACTAAAATCAAGGCAATTTGAAGGCTGCAAATAGGGGTGTTTTCAGGAGAGAATGATGATGACCTGGTACAGAAAAGTACATTTTCTTCAATTTTTTTTTTGAGAATACAAACATAAAGGAAGAATTAAAAAAAAAAAAAAAACCACTGAGCACACATTTGGACGTGTAGCAGCTTTCCAGCAAGGGTAGGAGGAAAGGCAGAGTATAGGATACAACTGGTCTCACCTGCCAGGACAGCAACCTGCCAGATATCCTGAGGGAACAGTAGGTAACAAAGAGGATTAACTTCAAACAGAATGTATAGGCTTATAGTTTTATCAGTATAAGGAAGGAAAAATTCTTCCTCTACACTTTGGGTTCTTCCAGCTAGACTAAGAATGCACATGAGACAGATCAACAGGAGGGAAAAGGTCCAGAGTTTTACCGCGTGTACATGAAGGCCCCATAATAAAATTGAGTCTCAAAGAAAAGACCAAGGCAGGCAGTTTTTAGACTTTTTAGACCAACAGACAATAAATCTGTGAGGAATTGGCAGGACAAAGAAAACTTAACTTTGCGAGCTTCAATTAGTAAGGAATTCTAAACAGAATTTGGGCTGGGGTAGTAAATTAGTAAAAAGTAACAAGTTTTGTTTATACCACCCTCTTGGCTCCAAATTGTCTATCTCTGGTGATAAAGACATCTCGTCCTTCCTGGTATGAGAGGGTGCCTTTCACATGGGAGATTTATTTCCTGCTTTCAGGTGCAACTGAGAGGTGTCTGGTGAGGTACCCCTCTTGAACACACTCTTAAGTAACTTTTGTTTAAAATAATATGTTGGGGCACTTGGGTGGCACAGTTGGTTAAAGCATCCAACTCTTGATTTCAGCTCAGGTCATAATCTCAGGGTCATGAGATTGAGCCCCACGTTGGGCTCTGTGCTGGGCATGGGGCCTACTTGTGGTTCTCTCTCTACTTCTCCCCTCCCCTTACCATTGTGCCTCTCTAAATAAGTAAATAAATAAATACGTAAATAAAACAATATGTCAGAGTGGTGTATTTGGGGCGGCCTACCCTTGGTCCCTATACTAGCTGCGAGGTGGTGCACAGTAGATAAACTCACTGACGAGTGGTATACACTAGGTGAAGATGCTTATCATGGTGGTAAGGACATTGGCAGAACAGTTGTTTTTGCCTTAGCTGGCAAGCAACAGTCTTAAGAACTGACAGTCTTTGTTTATCAATCAGATTAATGGGAACTGTAGGGGTTCAGAACTAGTTCCCTCAAGACGTCCACTCTGGCATGCAGACTCTTTGAAGCTGAAAACAAGTAAGGCTCAAACCACTAAGGAAGTAACTTTGACTTATTCTTAACTGCCTAAAAATATTTAGCTAGAGAGCTGCTCCAGGAAGAGAGCTCCCAGCGCAGACAGCTGCGGTGTAAGTGTGCCATGGGCAGGGCTGGTAGGCACAGAGAAATTTAGCAGCCTGTTTGTTGAAATCCCTCTATGTCTCATTGCTTCAGTGTGGCCCAGCAAACTTTTTTTTTTTTTTTTTTAACCAAACATTTACTCCTCATCCTCCTGTGAATGCCTTTCCTTACCTTTGGAGCTGAGACTCCATACCCCTCTCCTAAAGTTTAGAATGGTATATGTACTTCATTCTGTCTGACTGTCTTTGGAGTTTCCATGTGTCTGTGGATTTCCTGTACATATGTAATTACATTTGATTTTCTCCTATTAATCTGTGTCACATCAATTTAATTTGTAGACCAGCGAGAAGAATCTTGGAGGGTAGAGAAAAGTTTTCCTCCCAACAGGGCTTTGTAGTTGCATGTTTTGTTTCCTTCCTTTCAACATGAATGGAGAACTTTTCCTACCACATTTGGGAAAAACTGCCACTTATCTAGTTGACAAACGAGCTACATTATTTACTTCTTAATCCTGCCATTTTTTCACTAGATCCTTGGAATACAGAGATTTATTTAGCACAGTTCCCTAAAACCCATAGACCTTGCTGCTTTCCTAAACAACTTCTGCCATTTAGGCCCCTGAACAACCTTAACAACTCTATCTCTGTCAGGTCTTATTAGGCCATGATATTCTTTGTAACTGGGATATCACCATTTTCCATGGTTCAGATGGATTTCCTTCAGATGTATGTCTTCCTTCTGACATTGGATCTTCCAGCTCTAGAGTTTATATTGCTTATATCAGTTTTGTCTGATCTATCAGAAAAGTCCTTATTATATTATGCCTTGCAAGAAATACTGATGCAGACTATTGAAGCCTTAAGTTACCATGATCCTAAAAACCAGCCCACCACCAACAAAATCTGATTCCTTCAGTAACCCCAAACAAGAGGCCACATCTGGTTGTAATGAATTGTACAGGATCTGAAACAAAGAAGGTTGAACATATGTTAGATAAGCCTGTTTAATAGCCCTGACCACTAGCAAAGACACTTCATGGATAAAACAGCTCTTGTTCAGGATCGCATAGCTGCTCTGAATAGGATTATCTCTTGGATTTTGATAAATGATTTCCAGCCAGAAAATTATTCTTGCTTCCCATTTCTTCAGATTCTATTTATTTCATAGTGGTAGAGCTTTCTCTACTTCCATTGCCAGTCCTGTATGTGAAAAGTTTGCTTTCACTTGGGAAAAGCAAAACTCCATGTAGGCAGCCATACCTCAGGGCATCTGCACATACTTCTCAGGTTATAAATCAAGAACTATAATTCAAGGTAAATTCTACTCTTTTTCAATGTATGGATGATTTAATCCTTTGCTCATCCCCTAGAAAATTGTCACTAGAAGATTCTCTTCATCTTTTGATGAAGATTCTCTCCATCAAAAACTTACTCTGATTCCAAATAGACACCTTTTCTAATATTAGGCTTATTTGGGGCATGGCATCTTTAAGACAATCAGATATCAACAGACCATTTTCTCAACAAATTCCAGGAAAGTGGATACAGTTTTAAGATGGTGGCAGGATGTTGTCATCTGTAGGTTCCACATTTCTCTGAAATAGCCTCGAGTATTCCCTGAGCAAAATTGAGGTACTCGAACTTTTACCCTAAGACTGCCTTCCTGATGCTACCTCTCTGCCTAAAGGAATAGACTTCCCTTGCTAAGCCACCACTCTGTGGCTTCAGGACTATTGTAATGGTGAATAAAATACTTAGAATTTTCCTTGTTGCTAAATGGAAATAGACTTCTCTCTTCCCCACTCCCACCTCTTTTTAAAAGCATGCCCTCGAGAAACCTAGTGTTTGTGAATCCTTCCCATATTCCTTTGATATGTATGTAAAAGGTTTTTGGCTAAGTAGATCTCTTGCCAGCATTACAACTCAGGAATATTTTTTTAAGAGCTCAGAGCTGTCTCCTTGAAATGTAAACAATAGGAAAACCTCCATCTTCCCTTGTCACTGTGGAAGTTTGGCTTAGTAACTTGCTCCAAACTGTAACCATCTGCTTATCATAGAGATCCCAGATGTTTTATTATTCCTTCACACAAAGACGACTAGCACAGATGGCTATTCCCATGGCTAGATAAATTTAGGCTGAAATATAAAAGGACGAATGTGCTGTCAAGTGGTCTGCCTTGAAGTCAATTGCCATTATACTTGGGAACATGTATCTAAAGGATTTTATCTGTTTAGCTGTCTAAAAATCTCTTTTCTGGATTAGCTATGACTTGTTGGGGAAATACAATTGAAAACATAGTCAATCGGAGAAAGACAAACATTATATGGTCTCATTCATTTGGGGAATATAAAAAATAGTGACAGGGAATAAAGGGGAAAGGAGAGAAAATGAGTTGGAAATATCAGAAAGGGAGACAGAACATGAAGACTCCTGACTCTGGGAAACGAACTAGGGGTAGTGGAAGGGGAGGTGGGCAGGGGGTGGGGGTGACTGGGTGACGGGCACTGAGGGGGGCACTTGACGGGATGAGCACTGGGTGTTATGCTAGATGTTGGTGAATTGAACACCAATAAAAAATAAATTTACAAAAAAAAGAGAAAGAAAGAAGAAAGAAAGAAAGAAAGAAGAAAGAAAGAAAGAAAGAAAGAAAGAAAGAAAACATAATCTGCTCCCAACCCAGAAAATCTCTCCACAAAGGAAAAAGAGAAACAAACCATTCCATCATTGAATAAGCATTAAACCAGAAGGTGATGTGATTAATAAATTTCCCCTGAATTCCTGTCAATCACATAAGTCATGTCACATTTCCATGACAGTGTAGGCCCTACAACAATGTTTACATCTTCCCAAATAATGTTTCTCAGATACAAGATACAAAGACAGACACAGCCATCATCTTGTCCATCAGGAGGCAGTTTTGCAACCTAGCGAGAGCTGCCTAGTGGAGCTGGATCTTACCACCACAGAAATTGGGAGATAGGGGCACTGTCTTGATGACTCTATCTCAAAGAAAGGGTCCCAGGTCCTTGAGAAGGGCGTTCCTGAGTCTTAAAATTGTCAAGAGACATATTAAGCTCTACTTTCTTTATTTTTTTTAAGATTTTATTTATTTATTTGAGAGAGAGAGAGGGAAGGAGAGGGAGAGGTAGCATGAGGGGGTGAGGGTAGGGGCAGAGGGACAGGGAGAAGTAGACTCCCCACTGAGCAGGGATGGGTGGCTGGACCTCAGGACCCCAGGATCATGACCTGAGCCAAAGGCAGAGTCTTAACTGTTTGAGCCGCCCAGGTGCCCCTGGGTTAAGCTTTCCAAGATGATGCTAGAAGACTGGGTACAGTGACGCAGAGGAGATCCTGCAAGACCAGCCAAGAAGGTCCTTGGTTTCTTGAAGGATCGAAATCAAATGTGAGCCAGCAGGAAGTGAGAGCAGAGTTTACGGAGAACGTAGAGAGAGCAGATATAGACGGAGCGTCTGGGAGACTTGGAAGGAAAAGGAGAACGAGGTTCAGGGTCTGAGGGTTTTACTGAGGATGGAGGTCTGGTGTACGTGTCCTCTCAGGCATCCAGGAACTGGTTAGAACAAAGGTGAGGGGCCAGGTCATCCCACAGAGCCCAGGGGTCTTGGCGTCGAGATATCTGGTGCCAGTGGTCTGGGACACGTATGACGGCTTTGTCCGATCATTCTCACCTGATCTTTCCTTAGATGATCCAATCTAGGGAAATCATCAGCTCCTTGTCCCTTACAAGAAGGAACCCACGTTAGTTACATTGTGAGGCGCTATAGAGTGGGCTGGAGGTGCAGGTCCTGGCAGGAATAGAAGCAGGAAAAGGAGCAAAAAGCAGATTTTTATCGAGTCCTTTAGTTTTCCTGTCTCAAAAAGACATACCTACCTTTCAGTGAGGCAGAGGAAGAACTTACTAGTTTTCTAAAGTAAATATTCCAAGAAAGGGAGGGCGAGGGAAGTCTTTTCTCTCATTTTCAACAGGGCGAATTAATCCTTCTATTTTTAGCTTGTATTTGCTTTAACAGATGTGCTTGGCATCCTGGCTTATGCTTATTCAAAGTAACATTGAAACACGCGTGAAGGGGAGTGGGAGGCACGGGCTTCCAGTTCTGGCCGAGTCACGGGAGTAGAAGGCACAGCGTCAGGAGTATGGTCAATGGGGTGTGAGGAGCACGGATAGTGACAGGCTAGCTACGCTTGGGCAGGCCACTCCCAACATGAACCACAATGGCACACTGATTATTTTGAATCAAAACAACCTGGTAAACAGTTGTCGCCAAGACACTCAGACCCTCCTCGCCCTCTGGAAGCAGGAAACAAATCTCCCGTATGGAAAAATACCCTCCCTGTCCTAAGAAGTGAAGAGACACCCTTATCACCTGAGAAAGGGCCTTCTTTAAAGGTGAGAAAACTATAGAAATAAACCCTGTTACATTTTACTAATCTACTATCTCAGCCCAAATTCTGCTTAGAATTCCTTACTCATTAAAGCTCCTAAATACTTTTCTTTCTCCTGTAAATTCCTGGGTTTATGGAATGGATAACCAAATGGATAACCTCCCAAATGGATAACTTCCTGGTCTAAATATATAAAAACTGCCTGCCTTGGTCATTGCTTTGGGCCTCAATTTCGTTGTTGGACCTCTTGCACCCATGATGAAACTGTTTTTTTTTCCCCTCCTGTTCATCTATGTCATGTAAATTGAATTCCTAGCCCAGCTTTGAAGGTCAGAGGAAGAATTCTCCTTCCTCTGCAACAGGCAGATGTGTCTCATCACTACGCTCTACTCTTGAAGGTAATACAACATTGTGTGTCAACTTTACCTCGACTTTTTAAAAAGGGCAAAATTTGGGGCTATTGTAGATTTGGCAATACAACTGCAAAGAGATTTGGCAGCATTAAAAAACAAATAGAACTGCTTTCTATCTTCTCCGCATTTTGTGAAAAGGTTCCTGACTTGACCAGATTCAAAATGTTCTTCATTATCAAAAATCTTCTCTTGAAACAGATACTTGTCTCAGAAAACACATGTTCAGCTTTATTAGAAACCACTAATCAGTTTTTAAGAGAAGTGGTACAGTTTTGTGATAAAAAGGCAAGAACAGAGAAAGAGTGAGCAGACATGATGGGAACGGGATGGTGGTTCTGATGTGGGTCTGATGCGGAGTCACTGAACGCAATGGTCAAGAAAGGATTCTTGAGACAGTTTTGGTGAAAAAAGATGCCTTTATTATAGCACAAGGACAGGACCCGTGGGCAGAAAGAGGGGCACTGGAACTGTGAGGTGTAACTGATTATATTATATATATATATATTTATATAAATATTATATATATTTTTATGCTGGGAGGGAGTAAGATAACAGAAGTCTCTAAAGGAATTTCCCGATGTTAAAGAAGACTCCAGGGTCCCCTGGAGGTCTGGCTGTTGTCAAGATAAGGTTTTGTGCTTTTGTTTGTTAGGTCTCTAGCAGAGCATTAACATTAGGGCCGCTGTGAGTTCCTTGAGGAATGGTCACAGTCCGTGTGTCTCAGGTATTTATCAGTGGGCCACAAGTTGTAAGGAAATTTAATTTTACCTGCATTTCTCTTGCCTTGGTTCTCCTCATCGGGATGACTCCCCACCCACCTTGATCTGAGTGGGACTTGGGAAAGACAGACCAAAGCTGCCTGACAGGGAGCACAAGGTATAAGAAATTAGTTGAGGATCCCATTACCCGGTTATTGTTAGTGATCCTGCTTCAGGATTCACCTCTAAAACAAGAGGAGGTGATAGGTTTGGCTTTTTCTGGGTAGCCTTCTGCCTCCATGACCTCCCGAGAAGATTTTTATTTACTCAAAATCACCTACTACTGAAGAACTATATGTGTAGGGGATCCCTGGGTGGCTCAGCGGTTGAGCGTCTGCCTTCTGCCCAGGCCGTGACCCCGGGGTCCCGGGATCGAGTCCCTCGTCGGGCTCCCTGCATGGAGCCTACTTCTCCCTCTGCCTCTCTCTCTATCTCTCAAATTAATTAATTAATTAATTAATTAATTAAAAAAAAAAAGAGCTGTCTGTGTAGCAGAGAACTGTGACCAAGGGGATAGGAAGTCCCAACAGAACAGTGTGTAAGAATTAAGATACTTTCTAGAAATAACAGGGGAAGCCTGGCAGATCATTACTCACATGGCTTCTTTATATGACAATAAGGGGACATACTACTAATTCTAAATACTACCGAGTAGAAAGGAATGTTTTGGCACATGACTGACCCCTAAGTGGAAGCAAATTTTTGAGCTTCAGATTTTGTGACTTAGCCTGTCACTATGGGTAAAGGCATGGAGCCTCCAGAGTTGCCCTCAGAGGACAGTTCTTATGCACTGGCGTAGTGTCAGCCCTGACAGTTCTTTGCTTTTGGTAACGCAAGTGTCTGACACCTTAAGCTTTGATTTTGAGAGACATTCATTTCAAGGAGGCAACCACCTCCAAGAGAGCCATCTAGAATAAACACACTGCCAGCCACGTGGTGAAGAGCCAGGCCATCTCTGCCACCGACTCCTTAGGGGTAGAGCTCTGTCTTGGTTTCCCTCATTGATCATTTGGGCCACTTGCTTTTTTCTCTTCCTAGTATTCTAAATTCCTGCTCTTTTATATTCACCAGTAAAGAGTCCCCCAAACCCTAGGTCCTCACCCTCGTTTCCAATAAAAACAGACCCCTAGGCCCCTGCTCTCTCCTTCTCTCCCACCCTTGACCTTGCTGCGTGACCCCAGTGTGCTGTGTAATTTCCAGGTCTTTCCTAATGATTGCTGCTGCAGGGCATATCGCAGTCCTGATAACCACAAGGGTTGGTCCAGCCCTAACACTGGTTTGGAAAGGTGGGAGGTTCACTGGGCCCAGGTGAGTCCTGGGCCCACAAGTCCCCAGGGATTTGTAGGTGATTGCCCTATTGTAGTTGGGCTGAGACTGCACAAAACCCTGGGACTGCATGGTGATAACAAGATTCACACTGAGGTGGAGGCATTTGTCAATATTAGACTCAGAACAACACACCTTGCCTGAGAAAGTTGGGTTCTTATGGGATTGCTGTGTGGGCTATAGCCTAGAAACAAAAATGCCCCCCACGGCACCTTATCATATTGGGAAGGACTTGCTAGCCCACATGAGGACAGTAGAAAGAGCACTTCCTCAGGGGAGGGGATACCACTGGAAATCAGCCTACATGGACCACGTGGCTTTAGGAGAATCGACTAAGTATTTAATCCAACACATAGCCATCATCATCTTTGGACTTTTACTCTTATATAGGAGATACCGCTGGATATTGGTGTAAAGTTGATGTATTTGAGAATCAGTGTGCCAGCCTGTAAGACGACCAACTAAGGGGCAGAAGGGATGAATCTGTGAGAGATTCAACCTGCATAAATGACCACTCTTCTTCACAGGCACGTATGCCATGGATAACTAGGAAATACTCCTTTGTGGGCATCTGGCTAGAATTGGACAGAATTGGGCAGAAGGACACCACCACTCTTATTTAGTGAGGTGTAAGTGTACCATGGGCTACGAGTCCAGAAAAGTCACATAGATTATGCTAAAAATTTCCTCTACATCTAGAAAGTTTAATATGGAAAGTGTATCGCATAGTTTAACATGGTATGTAATCAAGCCAACTTCATTGGTCATATAAGATAACATAAAATAGCATTAATTTAAAAAAGGGCTTCAGCGAAGCTTTGATTTATAAAAATTCATAAAATCAGGATAGTGTGGGCCCAGATAGGTGAGGGTCTGGCACTCACAGACTGTGGGGAGGAGCCGGTGTTGAGAACATGTGTGCACTTTGGTACAGTCTATAGTGTGTGAGAAGTGGAGTTAGGTTATTATCTTCAGGATATGTTACCAAGATTAAGAACATCACAGATACTCATTTGGCAAGTTGAATGAGATAAGTCACAGGAAACAAATGGCCAACCCAGGACACTGGAGAATGTTTTCTTCACACACTGTACATCAGAGCAGACCATCGTCTTTGAATATCGTAAATTAGAGACCACATGCCAGAAGGGAAAATAACCCACTTGCGTGTACTAAGGAGATGCAAAGGTAGGAAGAAACCTTTTCTCATCTTAGCCCCATGCTTTGACTCTGAGAAAGAATCTAGGTGGGAGGCATACAAGTGCCCAGACTATGGGGCTCTCTGTAGGTTGAGTTAGAGGAAATTTGTGAATGGAAAAATCTTGCTTGAAATTTTGCTACAAATGGGAATTGCTTTTGCTTTGGGAAGATGAGGGACAAAGGTAAATATTGGGTTTCAATCTGACAGGGCTAGACTCTCTAAGATCAATAACTGTGTACACATTGCTGAGGACAGGCAGCTTTAATTCAGTCTAGATTTATCTGCTTGGCTAGGTATGGGAAAAGTCTGGATTATGCCCTAATCAAAACATGGAAGTAAAATATGATACATTTCCCAAGGATACAAAATTCGCTGCACTGGATTTTGCTATTGAACAAGGTAGACATTTCGATGTGGATCTATGCTGACAAGTGTTTTCTTTCCTGGTGTCGACAGCAGCAAAGGGACATTTGAGGCAGAGACAGCCCGGGACTACACAATAAATCTTCCTGAGAGTGAGCATATACCCCAACTGCGTGAACCAAGTACCTGGGTCTTGCCCTCCCAGCAGCAGAAGAGTCTGTTGCTCTTCCTAAAGGGTCAGCCCCAGGTCTTAGGGGTGAGTGGGCCCAAGATCAGAGCACAGTCTGTGGGGAGAGGAACCATTCCTGAGATGAGACTAGGATTTCCTCATGACACCCCAATTCTCTAGATCATTGACTATGGTTGTGGACTAAATGGAGCCATCCCGAACTAAACTAACCTTACAGATTCAGGAAATGCAAAGACATGTTGTGAAGCTGTCCACCACTGGAATAAAAAAGAATTATCTCTACTTAGGTAGAAGTTACATGAAAAAAATTGTTTTAGACGAATGTCAATGTCCTACATTGGACAAGGAAAAAGACGTAATCAGTAGACTGTTATTTTCCTGGGAGATCTTCTCAAGCTTGGGGTCTTGGAGGTGGGAAAGAAGTCAATGTGCCCTGGTCTACGAGAGAACCTTCCTCCTGAGAAGCTGCCCCACAATGATGTCTTTCACCCTCCAGGTGGCTGAGATCCTGATTGGGCTGGTAATGCTGTGCCTGGGCGTGACAATCAGTCCTTTTCCACGTGACTATGAAGGTGGACACTCCATGACCACTAAAACGGGCTATCACCTGTGGGGATCCCTCTCTGTGAGTATTCGTGGTTGTTTCAGTGTTGGCAGTTTTTCAGGTGTCTGTGATACTTCATCCTTCTCTCTCGAAAAGCCATGCACTGCTGTTTAGGTCCTAAGCTCGGGTGGACGGTGTGGACCATTTTGGCAGGGGAGTGGGGGAAGCCAGGAGGACGCTGGAAGGATGGAAGTGCAGGTGCAAGCCCTGAGTGGGCCGTCTCTCTCTCCTTGGTCAGTTCTTCATATCTGGAGTGGTGTCCATCGCCGCTGGAAGAAAGGTAACTAAGTGTCTGGTAAGTGTGTCGTTCTGGAGGCTCAGATAGGTCTAGTGGAACAAGGAGTTGCTCAGCTACGAGGCTGAGGCGCAAAGGACCTGCCGGTTGTCTGAGGAAGGGCCTGTTGGAGGGTGTCCTTAGAAGCACGGCGCTGGGGAAGGGTGCAGGGCTTAGCCCTGTGTCTGCGTGTTGCATGCTCAGCGTGCTCCCTGTGCTACAGCCAAAGCCTCAACTACGCCAGGTCCCCCCCTTCTTTGTCAGACTGGAGAAGACCCCAAGTAAATTCCCAAATTCAACTCGGAGGACCTGAATGTGCCCCTCACTGGCGAGGCTCACCCGGGAGGAAGACAAGAAGAAGAGTCTACAACAACTTCCCTCCCTCCCTCTTCAGATCCAAGGCAGCCTGGGGATGAACGCGCTCAGTGCTACCGTAGCAGGCATTGGCACAAGTATGATAATTGCTGAAGAAATATCCATGTATGAAAGCGCCATGTGGAGGTCTCCCTATGAAACTGTATTTACGGTGAGTACGGCCTGGTCCCGTAGCGGAAACCCTTACACTGGTTTTGTCTGAACTTTCCTCTGTAAACTCTCAGCGTGGACCTGAGCGCACCCGTGGGTCATGTAGATGCTGGACACCATCCTGAAGTGAAGGGATCTAGGCCTTTGCGTCTTTCCAGGAGCCCTGAGCAAAAAAGTTAGCTTTTTGATACGATTCATGTCTGAAGGCCCCAATGTGTGGTAGGTGAGCGGGAAATTCCCTAAGAGCTCAGTTCTCTGAGGGGCACTTGTCTCATGATTTTAAAAGCTACCTGAGAAGAAACAGGTGGGCCTGGCCCTCCGGGGGCCCCAGGTGAGGGACTCTGGACGCCAGCTGGAGAGACCGGGCGCGGGCGTGCGCTCGCTCAGGAGGCCCGACCACTGGGGAGAGGTCAGAGGGTCAGGGGGCTAAGCCCCAAGGGAGATAGGCCAAGCCGGGGGGCCGCACGGTCCTGGCAGGTGGGGAGCAGCTGGGCAAACAAGCAACAAAGGTCAGCGTGGCCGCACCAGGCTCACCTGACACTCCGGGGCCTGTGCCTAGAGGGGGAGAATTCCAGTAACCCACTTTCCAGCTGTTTATTTAGTATATTCAGATTGGGAGAAAATTCAGGACTCCCTGCGAGGTGGAGAGGGGCTCGTGTTGGTGACTAGATGAACTGGCGCCAGGTGTGAGCTTGGCCACAGCCTCCACCCCGTGGTTTGCTCTGACAGCACCTGCGTGGCTGTCCTCCACGACGTGTGGCCATCCGCATCTGTTTCGCAGGGGCTGCTGACGGGGATGCTGCTCCTCTCCCTGGGGGGGGGCTGCACCGCCTTGGCCCTCGCTGTCTCTGCCTGCAGGGCCGCCTGCTCCGTCAGCAAGGTGAGCGCGCTGCCTCCCTAGGTTGTCGTTCTTGTTTGGTTTCTCCCTCTCTCTGCCTGTGTGTGTCTGTGTGTCTGTGTATGTATGTGTGTGTGCGTGTGTGTCCTCTATTCTTTTTTGGGACAGATTAGGAAGAGAAAGGGCAAAATGCTGTTTCATATATAAATCTTCTTTTTTAAGATTGATTATCTATTTATTTATTCATTCATTCATTCATTCATTCATTCATTCATAAGAGACACAGAGAGAGGCAGAGGCAGAAGGAGGGAGGCAGAGGGAGAAGCAGGCTCCCTGCGGAGCCAATGGGGAACTCGATCCCGGGACCCCGGGGTCATGCACTGAGTGCTCCACCGCTGAGCCACCAGGCCCCCCTCACATATGAATCTTCATCATCTTTGAAGGAGGTGGCACAGGTGGAGATGGAGGGAAATGGCCAACCACACTCGGCCAAAGAACTGTCCCTAGACACTGCAGAGTCCCTTTGTCTGGTAGGAAGGTCATTTCTGTCACTGATGAAGAGGTGTGAGGAAAGGAGAGTTAAAGCAAGACCCACCAGGTACCAGGTATCAGGCCTCAGAAAGAAGGCGCTGAGAGAAATCTCGCTCCTCAGAGTGTGGGATGGCACCCCCGTGCCCCACCGCGGACTACAAGAATCTAATGCTCTGGTCTCTCCACAGGTGGTGGTTTTCTTACCAAACGATGACGGCAGCCTCTCAGAAGTGTCTTCGGAACACGTGTACGATGAGGTCACATTCCAGTAGACCCCGGTGGTTGGGTATTTCCAGTCGGTTTGACCTGTGTGTTCTCCCTCGTTGGGCTGTTGACCACACACGGCTAACCCTGCGAGGGCACGCCCGTCTGACTGTCCTTAGGTTCCTATACTTGTGGTTCATCTGTGACAAAACACAGAATATTAAAGACTTCTTTGATTTGCTGATGAGATTACTGGTTTGATTCCCCATCATACCATTTACCGACTTTTCAAGGAGTCATGAAACCGTCATTTTAAGGTCCCCAAGTGTGCGTAAATAGGAATAGGTTGTCCGGTTCGGATTTTCGTGGTCAGTCTGTGTTGTGCCCAAACTTTCACAGGAGAGAAAGAAATCCACGCCAGTTAGTTCTCATTCCTCATTTTTTGGTTCTTCCTCTCTGACTGAAGATACAGGACGTATCTACTACAATGAATTCTTTAGTCGGTGTCAAGCAAGGCATCACCTGTATTTTCTTCCTGGGTTCCTCGACACTCATACAGAGGCATTTTGGTATTCAGAATAACAGCCCCACAAAGCCATTTAGACCCCGATTCCTAGAACCACTGAACATATTACATGGCAAACGGGAGTCAGACATTGCAAAAAGAATGAAGACGGCTAATCCTGGGTTGTCTCTCAGGCCCAATATAATCATATGGGTTCTTAAAAGTAGAGAACTTTTCCTGGTTGTGGTCATGAAGGTGATGTGACCATGAAAGAAGCGTCGGAGATGAGATGTGAAAGAGGCCTGATCCACCATTCCTGACTTCGAAGGGGCTGGAGCCAGGGAATGTGATTATATTGGGCTCAAGACAATTCAAGAGAATCTTCCTATTTTATTTTATTTTATTTTATTTTATTTTATTTTTATTATTATTATTTTTTTTTTTTTAGAGAGAGAAAGTGGGAGGTGAGGAGGGTGGAAAAAAGAGAGAGAGAGAATTATAAGCAGGCTCCATGCCCAGTTTGTAGCCCAACATGGGGCTCGATCTCACAACCCTGAGATCATGACCTACACCAAAATCTAGAATCAGATGCTTAACTGACTGAGCCACCCCGGTGCGCCTTCCCTATTTTAGAGTCAGATGTAAACAATCCTTTAAGAAGCAATCATCACTTGTCCTGTTTGAGGAGCCACTGGCTTTTCTTCCAGTTAATAAATGATAGATGATACAGATGTAGACCCGAGGGGAAACCATAATCCTTTAAATCAATGATGCCAGACCAATAATCTTAAGTGATCTTCAAGGGGAGAAAAGGTAAAATTAGACTCATAATTCACATCATAATAAAGGGAATTCTACAAGAATAATGTATTAATTTAGAAAAGAAAGTCATTACAAGTCTAGAAGGCAGTGTAGAACGACCTATTACTATGTTGAGGCATAGAAAATTTTCTCAAACAAGATGCATAAAACTTGCCTGAAAATATGCTTTTTACAGTTGGTACAAAATTAATTTCTCAGTTAAGAAGAAATATAAAGACAGCAAAAAATCAAGAAGTAACTTTCTAAGTTATAATTGCAATACACAAAACATCAACAGGATTAATGTATGGAAACTTTCTTTTTTTTAAGATTTTATTATTTATTTGAGAGAGAGAAAGCAAGAGAGAGCATGGGCAGGGGTGGGCAGGGATGGGCAGAGGGAGAGGGAGAAGCAGAGTCCCTGCTGAGCAGGGAGCCTGATTCAGGGCTAGATCCCAGGACCCTGGGACCATGACCTGAGCCGAAGACATATGCTAAACTGACTGGGCCACCCAGGTGCCCCGAATGTGCAGAGTCTTTACAGACTACAATGAGTCAATTTTTAAAAAAAGACATAGAAAAGGGCAAAAAATATTAACAGGGACTTCACAGAAGAGGACATGCAGATAACCAGGAAGCACAAGAAAACCGACCTTATCAGTTTTCAGGGAAATGTAAATTAGGTCCAGAGCGGGGGTATAACTTCCTGCCGACTATAGAGAACCTAATAACACCAGCTGTTGGCTAAGATGTACATCAATGTGAACATTTACTCTCATTTTGAAGGAGGCATGTGATTTAAAAGAACACTTTGGAAAACAATTTCAAGCTCTCTCATAAGTTACGTACCATATTTTCCTAAGAACCAGTTCTTGTGCTCTTAGGTATAGACCTACTATGCCCAATAGACTACAGGTACACTAGGATTCAGGCACCAAAACGTTTGGTGGGGTTTTTTAAAATATTTTATTTATTTATTTGAGAGAGAGTGAGAGAGAGCAAGCTGGAGGGAGAGCGCGAGAGAACGTGGCAGACTCCACACTGAGCACAGAGTCTGATGCTGGGTTGAATCTCACGGAAACAAGATCATGACCTGAGCTGAAACTAGCTTAATTGAGCCACGCAGGCGCTCCACAGAAAGGTATCTTAAAGCAAGGAAAGGGACACCTGAGTGGCTCAGTCGTTGAGCATCTACCTTAGGCTCAGGGTGTGGTCCCAGGATCATCGGGCTCCCCGCAGGGAGCCTGCTTCTCCCTCTGCCTGTGTCTCTGCCTCTCCCTCTGTGTCTCTCATAAATAAATAAATAAATAAATAAATAAATAAATAAATAAATAAATAAATAAATAAAAATCTTTAAAAGTAATAAAGCAAGGATGATGATAGCAAGCAATTGAAACAATGCACACACCCATCTATCATCTATAGCATGGTGGGTAAAATACACACACGCATTTTCAGAGACAGAGAGGAGTATGTATATCCTTAGGAACATTATTAAGCATCAACTCCATGTGACAACCTCGATGAGTCCATTATGACATGAGGAAGGGCCCGAAGTGGACCAAGGAGGGACATGTCAGTCAGAGGAAGAGGAACAGGGGTATGGCCTATCACCACTGGGAGGTGCTCAGACCAAGGAGAGAGAGGAGTCTGATTACTTAATAATAATAGTAATAAAATGAATAATTAGACCTAAAAGATAATTAACATTTGAGATTTCTTCGTTATTTTTCTTTTTGGTTTTGTTTCCATTTTCTTCACTTGGTCCAGTTATGAGTCTTTAAAAAAAAAAAAAAAAAAAAAAAAAAACCACCAGCCCATGAGACTGAATGTGGGTATTTGCAAGTATCACCTCCTTAAATGTTTCAGTTCACATTTCATTGACATAAAGGGAATTCTCTATTTCCTGGGATAAGCTGGTGTTATTTTGTGAAGAATAGTCCATGGACAGACGCCCCCACAATAGTCAGGCTTGAATGACTACATAAGAGTGGTGTGACCTACAACAGATCTTATCTTTGCTAAGCCCGAATTCCCCATCTATAGAACAGGGGTAATTATTAGTGTGTGTGGTGTGCCTGGGGGGTTTCTTTCTCCTCTTAGGATGTTTCCTTCCATGGGGAGGGAGCTCCACCAGAGCAACACTTCTGGCCTCTTTCTTGTCCATCACTTCCTACTTCCACAGAAAGGAAGAAATGAAAAAAAAAAAAAAGAAAGAAAGAAAAAAGAAAGGAAGAAATGGTGTGGTAATTTGGGCGGAGGAACCAGGCACAATGTAGAAAGTCATTGCTCCCTCTGGAAGAGTGGACTGGCTGCAGAGCTTAGAAATGTAGTACATGGGCCCAGCCTTGCCATGACTGCATGACTGTGTTGTTCTGAGACACACTCTTGGAAAATCTAGAAGCCACCAATTATAAGCCACTTCTACCAATATCAGATTTACTGATCTCCTGTTTTACTTTATCATTTTCTAAGAGGTTAGAAACATGATGAAAACAGATAAATAATATTTCCTGGGTGTCCCTCAAATCTCAAAACTTGGCGCTTAAGTCAGGACCCCTAAAAAAAGAATAAAATTAATACTTTGGTCACAGAATAATGCACACAGATAAAGGGGCATGGAGGATGGACTTACCCTTTTGCTGCTCTATAGAGGGGTCTTACAGGGTTTCTACCTTTCTGTTTAGCTTGTAATAGCATGGTCCTGTTGTGAGTAGTTGTACCCATAAAGTATAAAAGAACCCATAGGAGATTTTTGTGACTATTTCTGTATGTATCTTATTTTTTTTAGAAGATTTTATCCATTTATTCATGAGAGACACAGAGAGAAAGAGAGAGAGAGAGATAAGCAGGCTCACTGCGGGGAGCACGATGTGGGACTCGATCCCAGGACCCTGGGGTCACGTCCTGGGCCAAAGGCAGATGCTCAACCACTGACCCACCCAGGTGCCCCTGTATCTATATATCTAACAAGAGAAGAGAGAGATTTATTTTAAAGAATTGGCTCACATAATTATGGAGGACAGCAAGTCCAAAATCTGCAGGGTAGGCCCGCAGCTTGGTGACCCAGCCCAGGAAAGAGATGATGTTGAATTTTGAGTCCAGAGGCAGTCTGCTTGCAGAATTCCCTCTTTCTCTTGGGAAGTCAGTCTTTTTTCTATTAAGGCTTTCAACTGCTTGGACTAGGCCCACCCACATTATGGAGGATAACTGGCTTAACTCAAGTCCCCCAATATAAATGTTAATCTCATCTAAAAAATACCTTCACAGAGAATCTAAAGATTCTAAAAGAATGGTTTGACCAAATATTTGGGTACTGTGGCCCAGCCAAGTTGACACAACATTAACCATCACAGTAACTATCACATGTGGAAGGAATTTCTTAGTAAAGAAACGAGTGGGGTAAGCATCCAACCCTTGGTTTCAGCTCAGCTCACTACCTCAGGGTCATGAGATGGAGCCCATGTTCAGCTCTTCACTCAGTGTAGAGTCTTCCTAAGATTTTTCTCTCCCTCTGCCTCTGCCCCTCCTGCTCATGCTCTCTCTCTATCTCCCAAATAAATAAATGAATCGAAGAAGAAGGAGAAGAAGAAGAAGGAGAAGAAGAAGAAGAAGAAGAAGAAGAAGAAGAAGAAGAAGAAGAAGAAGAAGAAGAAGAAGAAGAAGAAGAAGAAGAAAAGAAGAAGAAGAAGAAGAAGACAGCAACAGCAGCTAGCCAGACAGGAATCCAAAGCCCTAAGGATGACAGCTGATGCAAATTGGAGGTTTGAGATAGAAAGGAAGAGGTTGAAATGGTAAAACCAAGGAATTTATACTAGGAGGAATGAGAGGGACAGATCTGAGCAATGCCTGGTGCACTTTTATGCTGGTGTGGTGCAGTGATGTCAGAGTCTTACTTCCGTGTGTGAGAGAGTGGACATGACTTCAGATGCTTGGACTCTCCCAGAAGGAGGAAGGGCTATTACAGGTGTTTCCCACCCTTGAATATACATGAATTAGAGTAGGAGGTGATGGCAAATACACCTTTTTGTTGTTGTTCCTGCTGCTGTTAAGCTCAGAGCTCTCCGACAGCGAGGAATCCCAGCTGGAACAGATGAAGTAGATCATCTGAGAACCCTGAGAGAGCCTAGTGTTTAAGACAGGTACATTGACAAGATAGAGCTGTGTCCTTTGATGACAGGAGTGAGTTTGTGTTGAGAGTGGGAGGGAAGGGTGCCAGTGGGTAATTTTGCAACCGGAATTACAGGTGGCAGAGGGAACCAGCTCTTGCCCAGAGTCTGTTTGGTTTTCCATTCTGGACACAGAGTTTGACTACACTTTAGCGTCTGCTGCAGGTGGTTCTCTGCTGTGACCACATTTGAAACATTACTGACAATGAGGCATGCCAGGTCTGGCACAAGGACTCTCATGGTGGCCTCCATTTAGTTTACTACACATGTGGATAGGGTTTTGAGGGATGACAGAGACCAGACGGATGAAGTCAGGGTCACCAGATCACAGCAGTGGGGAGAGCTGCCTCGGGCCAGGGGCCCCCAGTGTGAATAGTTACATATTCACTGAGAAATGAATTTCCATTACACGTGAGGTGTTAGACTTCCATGCATCTGTTTCAGGGCCTATCCTCATCACATCAGTTTCTGCTTCCTGAAGACTTTGTGCAAGGCACTTAACATCTCTGGGTTTCATGTTCCCAATTGGTAAAAGCATTGTTTATAGGCACTGTCCTCAAATAAGAGGTGTAAGGATTAAATAATTTAATAGATTTACAGTGCTTTGGAAGAATCTTGGCCTGTACTAATATTATTGATAATATTAATTATCATCTCTTAAGGAATCCTCACTTGATCTCCAGAATGCTAGAAATGGCCCTTTGTTTTTTTGGTTTGTTTTTGTTTTTGTTTTCTCTAGTAATTTTTATTTTGAAAAATTTTCTTCTTTTAGAAAATTAATTTTTAAAATGAACTGTAACTCACTGGAGCCTCTGATTAATGGTGTGTGTTACTTTTAATCTAGTTGCCACCCTATCTTTTAAACGCTATAAAAGATCAGATTTCTTGAGGACTAAGGCTGAAAATCGGTCCTAGTTTGAAGAACACTCAAAGATAGAAGATATCTAAGATTAGTACGGCCTGTTCACTTGATTGTGAAATGGTCCATAGCTGAAGGATGGCATGACTTGCTCGTGAGAGTTAAACAGCTTATATATCCATCTGATACTCCTAATCAGATTAGGCCCTAAAGGGGAACCTTCCAGGATACTTCATCTTCACTAAAAAACACAGAAGATTTGAAAACAGTGTGTGTCATCTATCCATTGCAGGGCTGGAGAGACAATCAAGCTAAATTCCACTTCTCACTCTCCTGGAGAGTCAGTGATGTGCTTAGCGAGACCCACACAGTGAATAGTCTTGGGGCAGAGATAGTTCCTCTCTGCTGTATGGAAATTTGTAGAATAGCTGTTCTTCCTCTAACATGAAATGAACCTGGGGAACTAAAGCTAGGTATGATAAGACTTCACCCTCTAGATCAGGGAGTGGGTGGTTTGTAACCTGATATAACCTCCACCCTGGAAAGCTAGAAACGTTAAGACTGAGCAATCTGGGTCTAGTAGTAGGAAGACTTGGAGCCTGAAACCATAATTTTTGAGATTTTCCAAGCAGATTAGAATACTGTTTCACATGCCTGGAAAGAGCATGTTCTTAGTTTTACAAGTGACAAGGGGTGAGTCACGAATTTGTGTAAAGAAAGCATGGATTCTCGTGAGAGTAACGGTGGCTAGGAAAATTGTCTGAAGACCTGGGTCTTCCTCATCTAGCCATCTAGCCATCTTCTGGCTTCTGCCTCCTGAAGGAGTTGTCTTCAGTCCTGTTCATAATGTCTTAAAAACAAAATGAAACTCTTTATTGAGGTATAACTGGCATATAAAACACTGTAGTTCTTTTGAAATTACAATTTGAAAAGTTTTGACTTAAAGGGCACCTGGGTGGTTCAGTCAGGTAAGCATCTGCCTTTGGCTCAGGTCACGATTCTAGGTCCTAGGATCAAGTCCCACACCTGGCTCTCTGATCAGCAGGGAGTCTGATTTTGCCTCTACCTCTTCCTCTCCCCTCCACTCGTGCTCTCTTTCTCTCTCAAATAAATAAAAATCTTAACAAAAAGAAAAGTTTTTTCAGATATATAATAATGAGCCATCATCACATTCAAGATAATGAACATAAATGTCACTCCCCAAAAGTTCCCTGACCCTCCTCGCCTTCATCCCCATTCCCATACACCATTGACCTGCCTTTTATTGCTCTAAATTAGTTTGCCATTTGGAACTTCATAAAAATGGAATCATGTGACCTGTACTTTTTCTGTCTTCTTCTTTCACTTGGCATAACTACACTGGAGTCATCCATGTCACATTGTCTATGGACAGTTCCTTCCTTTTTATTGCTTAGTGGTAGTATTCCACTGTCTGGGTATGTCCAATCTGTTTATTCATTTACTTGTTAACAGACACTGGAAGTGTTTCCACATGAGGACTATCTCAAATTCAGCCGCTATTAACATTTGTGTGCAAGCCCTTGTATTAACAGATACCTTGATTTCTCCTGGGTATTTACCCAAGAGAGGACCATTGGCTGATCAGTATGTGTTTGAATTTTTAAGGAACTTCCACAGTGTTTTCCAGCGTGATTGGATCATTTCACATCCCCACCAGCTGTGTTTGGGGGTTTCTATTCTCCATGTTCTTGCTAATACTGGTTTTGATCAACCTTTTTCATTTTAGCCATTCTAATAGGAGTGTATAGAGAAATCCCAGTATGGTTTTAATGTGAATTTCCTAACAAATAATGATATTGAGTGTCTGGTCATGGGCTTATTTGTAATCTCTGTGTCTTCTCTGCTTAATTATTTTGCACATGTATTACTTGGGTTGTTTGCTATTTTGTTACTGAGTTTTGAGAGTTCTTTACATATTCTGGCTATATGACTATTGCCAAATATATGCTTTATAAATATTTTCTCCCAGTCAGTGGCTTCTATTTTTTTAATATACACTGAAATCCTAATATCAAAACCTACCATTGAGAAACCAAACCCTAGATAGTGACTTATTAAAAAAATTAAAAACACTGTGACACATCATCACCAAGAAGAAAGCAACATTACTTTTTAAAAAATCATTGAGTGGTAGGGTGACTAACTTGGCATTCAGATAATAATGAAGTTGCATTTGATTTTTATCATATGTTATACATTAGAGTGTGGTAATACGCACTTTGTAATCTATATTTTCCCAAGTTCACCTTGACATGAGCAAGAGGAGCTGGTACATTCAACAGTCAAAGGAACTTAGATTGGCCCCAATGCCAGATGGTATGCCACTACTTATCCAAACTATTTGTACAAAAATGTTTTACTTGTATAAACTGTCAACCAAGAAGGAAGTACAATTTCTAGGAAGAAGCAAGTGGGTAATAACAAATTCCTCTGTGAGACCTAAGAACTAAAATTTGCTGAAAAGTGGTAATAGGTCATCCAAATGAAGAGAGATCTATTAATCTACAGAGTGTTAATACTAGGATTTATTGGTCAACTATAAAGTAAAGCACACATATCTGCTAACTGTGTGTGTGTGTGTGTGTGTGTGTGTGTGTGAAATTGCATAATGAAAACATAGGGAGGACAGTATTTGTAGGAGATTCCTATAAAAAAAAATCTGTCTTTGATTGATATCGTGGATCCAAGATGCATTCGTGTGGTAAAGAATGTTATGACGGTGTCTCATGGATCAGAGTGAACAGGATCTATATCTTGCAGCACTAAGTCTTCATAAGTTTGAGGTTGAGTCAATAAGTCTTGATAAGGATCTTCAGAATGTGTTCTGATCAAGCAACTCAGTGCAGAAACCTAGAAATATGACATCATAACATCTACAATTATTTCATCTAAATTTTCAGTGATTTTTGTCTGATCATGTCAGCTTCTCTCTGCAATGCTCTATGTAGCTCCCTGATTCTCAGCTAGTGGTGCTCTTACATGCACCCCCTCCCCCCACCATGCACCTCCAGGGAGATTTAGCAATGTCTGAAGACATTTTGGTTGTCAGAATGAGGGGTGGGGTAAATTGTTGATATCTAGTGGATAGTTGCTAATAAACATCCTACCAGGCACAGATCATACCCTGCACAACAATTAATTATTCAAATTATTCATTATAAAATGTCATTATGTCAATAGTGTTGAAGCTGAGACACCCTGGCCAACCAATGTTTTCGTGACAGCCTAAGGAGAGAGAAGGCAATTCCAGCCATGTCTGGAACCACTCTAAAAAACTTCTTTTGGTGATCTTTTTAGACATTTATGTACCAACAATCCATGCCAGCATCACCAGGCATTTGAGGAGTAAGAAAAAGGGTCATTCCATAAAAAATAAAATGTTATCCATGAACCCCTGGGTGGCTCAGTCAGTTAAGTGTCTGCCTTTGGCTCAGGTCATGGTCCCGGGGCCCTGGGATGGAGCCCCACCTCAGGCTCCCTGCTCAGTGGGGAGTCTCCCTCTGCTGCTCCCCCACTCATGCTCTCCCTCAAATAAGTAAATAAAATCTTTAAAAAAATGCTATCCATGAACACAGTGAGGTATGTCCCTCTCTTTTGTCCTACAGACATGCAAACAGAAATATCAGTATGATAAATTTGGGGTGTAGTGAGGCCAACTATTTATGATGGCTTCACAGAATCTATATAGTATGTGGCTCTGTGGGAGACTACATAAACACACGAGTATGCATGTGTGCATGTCAGGGTGTATATGATTGATGGGATGACATGGACAATTATGAGGTGCAGAAGTAATATTGAAATTACAGTTATGTGTTCCTAAAACTATTGTATCTCTTATTTGATTGCTACTTTTCTCATTAAGTGTTTACTTTATCCATCACGACTTTCACTAGTTGAAGACATGGCTAAGGACACTGTTTCCTTACCTCACAACACACTAAATACATGTTCAGTATATTTTATTTTATTTTTTTAAAGATTTTATTTATTTATTCATGAGAGACACAGAGACAGAGAGAGAGAGGCAGAGACGCAGGCAGAGGGAGAAGCAGGCTCCATGCAGGGAGCCCGACGCAGAGCTCGATCCCAGGACTCCAGGGTCACGCCCTGGGCCCAAGGCAGGTGCTAAACTGCTGAGCCCCCCAGGGATCCCGTGTTTAGGATATTCTAGATGAATGGATAAGAAATTGAATGTGTAATGGAATTAGGGAAACTGACTGTGTAACTCACTAGGAATGAAATATATCTACAAAGGAATAGGTGGAGACAGAATGGCTGGTGAGTGTAACACAGGGCCCCTGTCCTCTAAACCCACCCGCTCCCACACCTTCCCATTAAGAGAGTTTGGGGGCTGTTTCGTTGTGGTGGTTTTGCCATCTCTCTCTTCAAACAGAGATTGGAATGGACAATTAGCCTAGGATTCTCTGAGATGCTTCAAATGCTTCCCCACCTTCCCAGTAAAACAAGGCTACTCACCAGGCTCATCTCACTGCCATTCGTGGTGTAAGTGAGCCCACAGAGTGAGAAGGAAATGAAGATCTGCGCACAAGTCACTATCATTTGAAGGATCACAATACTCTATGGAAGAGAAGAAGAGCAAGAGTTTATATTTCCCCAACCAGCTTCAGCCTGTGAGTGACATTCCCATCCTGGCTGCCCAGGGACAAGGGCTGGCGGATATTTCGCAGAACGATGCACTTCCTACCCAAGGTCTGCACATTCTGTTCAGACAGAAGATTGCATCTGACCCAAGCCCTGCTTCCCTGAGCTCCCATATGTAAACTCCTACAGAAACAAATATGAATTATGGGAATTCTAAGAGGCGAGGCTCTGCAGAAGAACTCCCTTCACATGCTAGAGTTAGTTACTCCTGCTACCATTTTGTCACACGTCGTAGACAAACACTGACTGAACACACCAGGATCTCTCTCTCTCTCTCTCACACACACACACCACACGCGTACACATACATACACAGACATCAAGTGATTCAACTTTACTCACAGAAAGGATGGGTTTACCAAAATTATTGATCTTTTAAATTAACATTAAAAGGACACAGACCAGCTCCCAAATTTTGTATGATTTTGATTATAATTTACATTTTTAATTTAACTCATTTGAACCCACAAGCTGATTCTCAACTCATGTTCCAGATCAAGTTTCTCTTCTTTGGGCAGACTGTTCATAGATCAGTGTACCCAGAAAAGAGAGAGAATTTAAAATGATAAGAGTATGTGTTTTTCGAGCAACATGCACACCTAATTCTGCAGTTCTAAAACCAGGGGTTTGTTTTGTTTTGTTTTTAACAAAATTCATGATGACATTTGTTTGTTTCTCTTTTCCCCTATTTTCAACATTTAGAAACTTCATAGTAGGCTTCAGGCCCTGGGAACTAATGTAACTGAAAACAAGCATCGCATACGAAAATACTCAACAAAATAGTACTTACGGTTATAAAAGATTTAACCAATGAACACTCACGTAACTCTGAGCATTCAAATAAGAATACATCAATTAGATTCACGAAGAGAAGAATTAGCCCAGTGCTTGAAAGTAGCGTGCTGATAATGTGAGCTCCCATACTGACTCCAATCTGCAAGAGAATAGTGCATGTAATAGAAATACTCAGGGCCGTTGGTATTTGCAGACACATCTTCTGTAGGGTGCTTGAGGCACACCTTGGCTCCCTGGGCTAGTGCAGGCCATCCGTCACAGGCAATTCCATTTCCTTCGTCACCGAAGCCATTTGCTGGCAATCCGCTCCACCTCATGGGAGAGAAGGAAATAACTGGTCCCCCCGAAATGAAAGTCCATGGACGGAGCCAACACGATGGGGATTATATTTGTTCCAATATCGCTTGCAGGGGGGATCTTTACTATGTCCACCTGAATTAGCAGCTCCCTGATACACACCCACAACATGTACCATCCCTCCCTTTCAGCCTTGCAAAACGGATCTCTTCAACCACTGCAACAGGATCTACATGTAAAGACTTCCTTACTTTGATTCTTACCAGGAGATTTTTTTAAAAAATGTTTGTGAACATTCAGACAGTTGGATTTTTCCTCTTCAAAAAGCTAAGCACATACTTTGCGTTCTAAAGACTTAATAGATTGTTGAAAAATAAGTTGCAAGATAGTCAACGAAATAGACTGAAATATCTAAATTCTGTGTTGCTTTGGCTTTGTGCACAGAGTCAGAGTCGACTGTTCTTATTAACTTGTTAATTGAGCAAAATGGAAAAGGATACTCACCAGAAATTTTGTTTGTTTTTTCATACATGAGATGGTCAAAGATCCAGATATGATGAACTGTTCATAAGATAGGGAAGACATTAGTGGGGAGCTGTTTCCCATCCGCATCAGCCACCTCCACCCTGGATGATCTAACCTGGACCCTCACCTCTCCCAGTCAATACACATATTCTGACAGAGTATTCCTAAAGAACAAATATCTGAATTGAACCCAGTTGAATCTATTTTGGGAAAATGGGAATATTGATGTGGAAAGAAGGGGAGGCAAGAGTTCGAGATGACATTAATTGTGACAAAGCTGGATGGGAAGAATGACCCTTCCCTACACACCCCCATCCTAATCTGTCCAAACATCCTAAAGGTTCATTTGCTTTCTAAAGTATCCCTGGACCATCTCAGTGAAGAATGATTCCTCCCTTCAGAGAAGGGAGCATGGGACTCAAGAGCATTTTTAAGTTTTGACAAGTACTTGTGATTGGTCCTGAGGCTACTTTTGTCACCTTCTCTCCTACAAATTCCCTACTTACTTGGCACAGCGCCTCTACTAAAGAGTCTCAGCTATTATCTATAAAATAGAGAGGATAAACTAATTAAATGTATTTTCCGTTATTTATAATTTCTAAATAACTTCTTTGATTTCCAAAGTAGTTCCAACAGATATACTCACAGATGCTGCACCCCAGAATGGGTAGCCAATATAAAAGCAGAATAAGAGACCTCTGTGATTAGAGTGCCAGTAAAAAAAAATCTCAATGATTCCAAACAAGAAGCATTTCAGGCCAATCATGATCTGAGCTACCTGGAGGAAGAAAACATACAAGACTGGGGTGAAGTAGAAACTCTACATTAGAGTCTTCTTTCCCTCAATTGCAAGATGACATATGAATCACACTTGATCTTTCCCATCTTGATTGGCTCTTAAAAATAATCCCTGGAAGAGTGAAATCCAAAGAAATTGTGTCGGTTTGCCAAGCTCTGTGATTGGACATTACCTCACGGGAATATTATTTTTGGGAAAAACATTCCATTTGATGTCTGGGAGCTTGGAACACCTTCACACCAAAACATCTGACCTAAAGGTACTCCCAGATATATTTTCCTCTCTTATTTTTCCCCTAACCTTATGAACTGGCATAAAATAATTCATCCCAAATAAAATTATAGACCACTTACTTTTCCATACTCACCCCCAAATATCTACAGGACTAAAGATAGCTTACACCCAGGGAATGCAGATTCTTTTTAAGGAAATCGTGCAGCTTGCTGGGTCGATGCCGAGCAGAATCAGATGCATCTGCTTGTCCCACCTGCGTGCTTTGAATTTCATTTGTTGAAATGCCCTCCACAAACTCATCCATACCAACACTGCTCATTCTGCAAAAGACCACATGCAGCCAGAAGTCCTCGATAAGCCCCATGACTCTCAGTGCACAAAATACTGCAAACGTTTCTGGGAGGCATTTCAAAGAAAGCAGCCCCGTGCTTCCTGATACTGAGAGGATTTTATTTCAGAGGAAGACAAGACACTGGCAGATTGTGTGCACCTGTAAAGCGTGTTACTCTGGCTCTCAAGAAATCTATCTGAAGGGAGATGATAAGCAACCCTTAAGTGAGGCCTGGGAGGGTGGGTTCTGAGGTCCCGCAGGATGGAAGAGTGGAATATGGGGTTCTGGAGCAGAGTAGTGGGAGACAGGCAGGGACAGGTAAGTGGGTGCCCCTGGGGTGGGAGGTTTCGTTATCGCTTCCAGGAATCAAAGGAAGGGAGAGCATGTGTGCCAGTGGTGAGGGGGCGGGGAGGAGGGAGGGACAGGATCTTAAGCAGGTTCCTCGCCCAGCACAGAGCTGGCCAGAGGGCGGTGGTCCCTCTCAGTACCCTGAGATCATGACCTGAGCCAAAATCAAGTCAGATGCTTCACTGGCTGAGATACCCAGGCACCCCCAAACTAGACCATTTCTATGTACTTAACATAATAAATCCATTATAAGATTTTGAAAAATAGAGAAAAATTCACATGGTTATACTAGCCTCACACAGCTAGCAACATTTGTCTTCATTCCATCCCAGTATTTCTTGATATATATAAATGGTCTTGAGAGCTTAATTATGGTTTAGGCACATATTTATCTCTAATTTTTTTCACTTAGGATTATATCTTTTTTTTAAAGATTTAGTTAGTTAGTTAGTTAGTTAGTTAGTTAGTTAGTTAGTTATGAGAGACACAGAGAGAGGCAGAGACCCAGGCAGAGGGGAAGCAGGCTCCATGCAGGGAGCCTGACGTGGGACTCAATCCTGGGTCTCTAAGATCACGCCCTGGGCCGAAAGTAGAGCTAAACCGCTGAGCCCACACTTAGGATTATATCTTAAAAATCTCTCCAAGGGATCCCTGGGTGTCTCAGCGGTTGGGCACCTGCCTCCAGCTCAGGTCGTGATCCCAGGACCCGGGATTGAGTCCCAGGTCGGGCTCCCTGCATGGAGCCTGCTTCTCCCTCTGCCTGTGTCTCTGTCTCTCTCTCTTTCAGTCTGTCTCTCATGAATAAATAAATAAATCTTAAAAAAAAATCTCTCCAAGTGTCTTCTAATCATCCGTCATATATTTGCACAATATCTGATAAAAAGGCTAATGGTATAATTTATCAAGCATTCCCAAGATGCCATATATTTAAGTGACATTTTTGTTATTGTAAATAAATGTCCATTTAATGTTTACATTTATAAAATTTCCTTTTGTGGGATTAGTGTATCAAAACTCAAGGATTATATAACATGTGTTACACACCCCAAATTTCATGCCAAAAAGGCTTTCTCTGTTTTCATTGTCACTAGAAATACTTGGATTATCAGGTTACGACACCCTCACTGAAACACTTCTGTTCTAAAGATTAAATCAAATAGTTACAAAATATTTGAAGCTAAATATGAAAAGTAGTAGCAGATTTTTTCTTTTTCTGACGCTGACATCCTGGTAATATAAGATTTTATTTATCTTTTTCTTTGTTTCTTTAGCATCTAGTCCATTGCTTGGCATGTAATGAGAGAATAACCTTTACTTTTTAAATGAACGAATGATAAACAATTAAAGGAAGATTAGAATTGATTGCTGAAATCGTAAAACAAAAACAGGTAATATTTTTATGGGTAAAATATGAATTCTGATGCAAAGGATGTCTAGGGTGACACGTTACTCTAGAAACTTTCTAAATTACTCTTGACTCCATAGCATACATTTGCCTCTGTGAAAACCTTTCTCTCTGTTTATTTCAGAGTTTAAGAAAAGGGCATATTTAGCTTCTAGTGAAGAAATAATCTCTTACTTTTCAACACTCCAATTTTAAAACAGGACACTGCCCTAACCTGTGTTTGAGTGCATATGCATGTGGTAAAATTTTTACATGGAAAAGAAGGGAAAAATAAAGATGATCTCTGAGTGTGGGAGGGAAGAAAGGGGGCCAGCAGCTCAGGGCTGGGACTTCAGCTCTGTCTACAAAGATTTATTTATTTGTATCTTGTAACATGAACCAAATGAGGCAGAAATCTGCCTGTTGACTCTGGGCAGGAGGTGAGGTGTTCGTAACAGTATTGTTCTTACCAAACAAATAATAAGAAGAAAATACCAACACAGAACACCTGCCTCATCGGCAGAGAAGGAATTTTCTGCTCCCTGCTCGCCTCCCCAGATCCTCACTCTCTCAGCTTGGATCTGCTCCCAATCCGAGGATTATTGTACATGCCGGACCCAGACTCAAGCACAGAATCATTGCCAATTTCCACCGGAGTGTATAAACCCGAAAATGCGCTGTGCCTACCTTGGGGTCTACCGCAGGCTGCTGGGGGTCCAGGTAGCACGCTATCCTGGTTTGCAACCTCGTGTTTCATCTCTTCCACACTCGCCCCCTGCCCTCGGCTGGGGAGGACGATGGTTACCGTAGAACTGCTACTCTAGGCGTCTTTAATTCCACTTCAGCTTACGTAGAAGGCCAATAGAGATAAGCTGGCCCTAATATTATTGGAAGATGATCAAAATCTACCACACTCAGAAACAGAGATATTTTCACAGCTTCCTGACCTCTTCTGATGGTACATATTCCATCATATTTGTCTTCACCTGATTCTTTTATTTAGACTCAAACTCCCTGAAGTCTGTTTGTATTAATAGTTCTGTTCTGGTTCTAGTGATGTTCTCAAGGTGTCCCCATCAAAGGAGATCACTTCAAACCCTGGCCTCTTTCCTGTACCACATGCTTTTCTCTCCTTGCTGAGACTACACGTTTGAAGGATGAAAATGATTCCTTTCCTTTATCTCAGACATCAGAGAGAGGTAGAGTGAATGGCACTCAGAATTTCTTTTTCCAGTCCTTACATGACACAAAGATCTACTTATTATCTGTATTTTAGAATTAAAAAAAAAAAAAAAAGGAAAGCTGAGCATTGGTCCAAGACCACACGAGCAGTAATTAGTCCAATGAAGTCTGTCAAAATGCCTGGTTGTGTTGTCAGGTTTAATTTCAAGAAGCCTGAACAGCCTGGGCTGCTCCACGGGAGTCCCTGCAAGGACTGACCCTTAGTCCAGGCATGAACACATGGATTCCACGCATTGTAACTGCGGATCTGAGGAGTTTCTGGGTGGTTTGTGCCAGCTTGTCAGCATTCTTTATTGGTAACTGTGTGACTAGTGATTTGCCTGTGGCTTCAGGGACATCACGGAATGTGTGCTGCTGGGGCTAGGTACATAGCAGGCCTGCACGACAAGCTGCCCATGAGAAGTCCAGCCACCGCCACAACCTGGGGCTTCCTGGCCCTGAGGTATTTTGTTGGGATTCCCTATCAAAAACAGGTCAGGCTCCCTGTGGGGGGCCCGGTGTGGAACTCGATCCTAGGACTCAGGATCACGCCTTGAGGTAAAGGTAGATGCTCAACCACTGAGCCACTCAGGTGCCCCCATGACTGATTTTCATAATATGTATCTTCTCTCTCATTTTATTTCAATTTTGCTGGTATTTTAAAAGAATCAACTTTTAGTTTCATTGAGATTTCTTTATTATTTTTCTGTTCCTTGATTTTTTCTCTTTTTTCTATTTATTTTTATTTTTTATTTTTTTATTTTTTGTTCCTTGATTTTTTTCAGTCTAACCTTAATTATTTCCTTATTTCTGCTTACTTTGGATTTTTTTCCTCTTCTTTTTTTTCTAGTTTCATAGGAGGGGGCTTAGGTTATTGATTTGAGACATTTTTGTTTCTGATATAAGCACTTAAAGCTATACATTTTCCTCTAGGTCCAGTATTAGCAGTCTCTCATATATTTTGATGCATTTTGTGTTTTATTCAACTTAAATCTTTTCCCAATTTCCTTTTTTTATTTCTTCGACCCATTGTCAATTGAGAAGTGAGTGATTTAAATTTACAGTTATGTAGGGGATTCTATAATATTGTACTGCTATTGATTTCTCATTTAATTCCACTTTGTTCAGGGAAATTGTTTTATTTCAATCTTTTAAAACTTATGGTCTTCTTTTCAGTACTAGCATATGATTGGCATTTGTTAGGAAACAAATGTTCACTGCAGAACATATACATTATTACCAATTTCCTGGTTTAACACAATCCAAACGGATTATCTCATAGTTTCCTTGGGTCCAGAGTTGAGCATGGTGGGATTGGGTGCCCCACCCAGGGTCTCATGTGCCTGACATCAGGTATGGGCCAGGGCTGCTAATCATCTTGGATATGGGGTTATCTTCTAAGCTCATTCAGGGTGTTGAGAGAGTTTAGTTCCTAATGATGTTGGGAATGAGGTGCCATGTTCTGGCTGGCTGTCAACTGGAAGCCTCTTGGAGGCCATCCACCACCATCCATGGCCACATGGCCCTCTCTACAACATGGCAGCTTTGACTTCTAGACCTAGATATAAGGGGCTTGTGTGATTAGGTCACGGCTGTTGGGACAGTCTCCCCTTGATTAACCCCAAATCAATTCCTAGTAATATTACTTATATCCTCAAAAGTCCTTTTGCCATAAACCATAATTTGGGGAGTGATATTTCATGATATTCACTAGTTTCACTCAAAACCTGTTCCCAAGGCAGCCCCAGCGGCCCGGCAGTTTAGTGCTACCTTTGGCCTGGAGATGTATCGTCACATCTCCAGGTGTGATCCTGGAGACCTGGGATCGAGTCCCAGGTCGGGATCCCTGCTTGGAGCCTGCTTCTCCCTCTGCCTGTGTCTCTGCCCTGCCCCCCTCTCTCTGTGTCTGTCATGAATAAATAAATAAAATCTTAAAAAAAAAAAAACCCTATTCCCAAAATGGGAGGAGAGTTTTATACTGTAATATAATATGACACAATATATATAATTACATATTATATTATATTAATATTATCATTTATTAATTTGTATTATATTGCATTATTATGTTAAGATTATATATATATGTATATAAGTGCATCAGGATAAGTAGGTTAATAGTATTCAAGTCTTTTATTTTCTTCTTGATTTTCTGTCTAGTTTTTCTTCCAGTGCTTGAGGATAAAATATGGAAACCCAATTTTGCTGAATTCTTTCAATCCTAGCAGTTTTTGCTTCCTATCATTGAAGGGGTCTGCTGTTAAGTACACATTTATTTACAGTTGTTTCTTCCTGTCTGTTGACATTTTTATCATTATGACACATCCCTCTTTCTCTGTAATAATGTCTCATATTAAATATATTTTATTTCATATGAATATAGCCACTCCAGCTCCCTACGGTTATGGTTTGTGTCTTTTTGAAGATGCAAACGATAAATAATTTCTGAAAGATGCATTGTACCCCTGACTGCTGACATGTGCAGACAAAGTTTGCAGATGTGATTCTGTAGTGTCCAGTTAGCAGCCGGCAGGGAGATTCTCCAGAGAAACTGACTGCTTATCCCCACCTGCCTTTTGATTTGGGGGAGGGGGGGGAAGAAGGGGGAAAGTGTTTCTCTTTATCACCACTGGATGTCAGTAGAGTCTCCTGTGCAGAAGCTTTGAGAAAGGCCCTTTCTTCTAAAATCTTCCTTTATAGCAAAGGGGAGAGAAAATAACTGTGGTGGAAGATTCTCTGTTTGGAGCACTATACAGATTCTCTTGAGGAAAGGAAGGATTTTATGAGATGAAGCAGTTTTGAAATCCCAGGGGTGGACTGAGATTAAAATTGATTAGAGGATCAAGTTGGTGTAGGAGAGAAGGGGAGGTGGAAGAAAATAGAAATAAAACTCAAGGTAACTGAGCATCTTCAATGTGCCAGATATAATGGTGAGCTTCACACACGCATTTTCAATGTAGCGTCGCATCTCCAGGTGGACGCCAGTCTCATTGCCCTCACGCTAGAGGGGTACTGCTACTTAAAGGACATGGATGCAGCTTGGTGGTTATGTTGAACTGAGGATGAGAATTGACCTTGAGTGTTGTTGCCTAAAGGGATGGCCGCCTTTTCTGAGAAAGGAGGCAAAGCTAAGAGAGGCCCAGGAGGAGCTCCAGGTACTAGAGATTTATTATACTGGTTGCTCATGATGGAAGTGGTGGTGTGGTGGGTGAAGATATGGGGGAGCACACCTACTGTGCGTGGAAGGGGGGTGACCTATGGGGTTGACAGCCCCACTGGTAGCATGTCCCCTGAGGAGGTGGCGTCCTCAAAGGAAGGAATTTCTCTTTCCTACTCACACACTCACCTATATCCTCTACAATCTTACAGGCGGAGAAGGGTGTTCTTTCTTTGGTGCTCAGATAGCACTTACTGCCTTGTATGGTGCTTCTCTATCTCTATTGTCATCTGTTTTCCTCCTTTGATTATGAATTCCCTGAAGCCAAGGAGTGTATCTTACTCACTTCTGTAATCCTGGCATCTAACCTGGTGTCTGGTACCCCCAAAGTGCTCGTAAATGTAGAACATCCATAATAAGCCAATAAATAAGAGGAATGGTGTCCATATGTCTGTGTAAGGAGGGAGGGCAGAAGAACGAGAGAAGACAATGAGGAGAGAGTTTGAAGAAAAAGCTAAAAGCAAAAACCAAAATTCTACTCTCATAATGAAGAATAGACTAGGGAAACTGAGCGCCAGATACGACACAGTGGGTCAAGGCAGGGAAAACATGAAAAAAATCTTCCAAAGAAACGGAGCTCATATAAAATTAGGAGGAGTCTTTCTAAACCAGCCTGTGTGTGTGTGTGTGTGTGTGTGTGTGTGTGTGTGTGTGTGTAGGCTTAACATTTACCCAGGAACAATTGTTCTTTCTTTCTTTGAAATCAGGAAAAAATATGAACTGGCTGTCTCTTGATAAGTATTCCAGTTAGCCTTTGTTTGCTTATTTGTTTTGTTTGAATGCTTGCTGAGGGAGAAGGGAGTTCAAATCTAGGTTTATATCTATCATTGTTGACTTACTCTCTATTTAAAAGGACAAGTAAAAAAAAGAGTTTCTAAAAATATGTAATGATGATTTTGTGATATTTGTAATAAGTATATACTTAGTCTTCCTTCTAATTCCTGGCACAGATCTGTGGAATCTCCTAACTGATAGAGCTGTAAAGATGCAAATTTTTGTGTTAATGAATTGACTTTCAGAAAGCCCTCAGGGAACCTAAGATTGGGGTTAGGGAATGTTCCCAGGCAGAGAAACCAACCTTGTGATTAGAGGATGGGGACTTTCAGTACCCCTCCCCATGCCAACCTCTAGAAAGGAGACAGGAGCTTAAAATTGGGTGTAATTACCAATGGCCAAAGATTTAATCAATCCTGGGTATGTAGCAAAGCCTCCCTAAAATGCCAAAAGGGCAGTATTGGGATAGCTTCCTGGTAAACGCTGGGAGATTCGGTAAACGCTCCACACCCCTTCCCATTTCTTGCCCTCTGTTTCTCTTTCACATGGCAATTCTAGAGTTATATCCTTTTATAGTTAACTGGTATTCTAGGAAGTGAAACATTTCTCTGAGTTCTGTGAGCCACTCTAGGAAATTCACTGAACCAAGGAGGGGGTCTTGGGAACCTCCGTCTATAGCCAGTGGGTCAGGAGCTCAGGTGATAAACTGGACCTGCTACTGGCATCTGAAGTGGGAAGAGAGTGGTAGGGAGATGGTCTAGTAGGACTGAGCCCTTGACCTGTGGGGTTTGATGCTATCCTCAGGTGGAGAGATGGTATCAGCATTGAGTTAATAGCTTGGTGGTGTTGAGAAACTACACATCATAGTAATCCAATAAAGATTTTATCTTGAAGCCAGTTCCTAAGGCAGCTCCTGGGACTTAATTGTAGGGGGCTTGTCTGCATGCCACAATGAGTAAAATCATGTGATACACTAGTGTCTACCACAAAAGAGTCTGAACACCACCTTTAATCGGTTAACTCCGGTTTTCACTTAAGGGGGACACGAAAGAGTTGTCTCCTTGACTTCCCCAGGACCCCTGAATCACACCATCGTGTCTAGTTTCTTGGGAAATGTCCATTTGTCAGTCTAGTCCATGGTAATTTACGCATCTGTGCTTTGCCTCATGGCAAATCAAGAGACCGTCCTTGAACACACAATTCAGTAACATCAAAACAAAGATATATATTTTTGATATTCATCACATAAAAGCCTACATTTCAGAGAATTCAGGCTCTGCTTTCTTAAGTTGGGTTTCTTTGGTTGGTTTTGGTATTTTATCATAAATCCAAACTTCTGATGAATATTTCCCCTAAGAAGTCAATAGTTTTTCATATCCAGGGTCAGAAAATGCCTTGATGGGTATGCTGGATTCATTCTTGTTACCCTGAGGCAGGAAAAGCACACTCTAAAAGAAACAAAAGATATTAGTTCTTTATATCCATGTTCTTCATATGTTTGTTCTTCAGACTTCACTCAGGTTTAGCTTCATATATATACATTTATCTCAATGCCATTTCCTCCATCTTTGCATATATACATATATGTAGCACACAAGAGGAGCATAGCATGTCGTTAAGTTCTTTAAAGAAGTGCTGCTCATCGGCTCAGTATTTATCGTGCTTTCTGTACCAAAATGCTGGATAAACCAAGGCTTTTTCATTTAGTGAAATAAAGCCATGAGTCCATGGTGGTGGTAGGGTGCTGTGCCATGGAATTTGAAACAACAATTTTTTTAAAAGTATCTTTCAGGTGAAAAAAGAATTTTAAGATCACAGGAAGGTGAAACCAGAGCATAGGACATTTACAGAGTCCAGTCATGTGTGCAAATGCCCTTGACCAAGTCAAGGTTGTTAGACAGCCTAGGGCTGTGGTAGGAAGTGTTCTTGTCTGGAAAACACACAAACCAGGTCCTAGGGATCTGATCACAAACTCATCCTCAATGGCAGGCAAGCCATTCAACTTCCAGGTTTCTTCACTTACAAAATAGAAAGATTGAACCCGTCCACTTGTCAGGTTCAACCAGCCCATTTGCTTAGGCCTCAGCCGGTCAACTGCTTTCCTCATCTGTCTTCCATCCCCACCCAGCCGCCTGCCATGTGTATCTCATGACTCACAACCCCCACCCTCTGCCACCCTTGCAGATGCTCAACACAGCCCAGAACCGGAGATCCCCCTGGCAGGACTCGGGGAGGGGAGGGGGGCGGGTGGCCAGCACACTCACCCCAGTGAAGTCTGAGCGAGCCTGTTTCCACCAAACCACGGCAGCGAGCCAGGCCAGGCACAACTCCAGCACCGTGCAAATCAGCATCACAGACAGAGTTCCCTGAAATTCAGGACATACAAGGTGAGCAGTGCTTGAGTCAGCCCAAGCCATCATGCCTTGCTCAGTGGTGCCTGCAGAGGTGAAGACCACCTGCACCATCAGGGGATGATGAAGGAAGAACATCCCTCAGTGAGACAACGCTGCTCCTTCCCAGCCTAGCAGTTGGCTTCATTGGATCCCTCTGCTTATCTGTCCCCTCGAGAGGGAGGCTGAGCAAGAAGTACGGCAGCTACGCATAATCCATTTTGTACATTGTTTCTTATCCCACAGAGACACGGTGACGTCCGATGCCACTGTTCCCTCAGTGAGTGGTGCAATAACGTCCAGGACTGACAAGACAGCTTCCACCCCAGCCTCCCCTCTACCACTTAGTAGCTGTGTGAGCCGGAAATCTCCACATTTATCAGATGCGCACAATGATAATTGCTCTGAGGTAGTTGAGAGTCAATCAGGTTTTGACACCATGGGTGCAAGCCTTTTGAAAAATTCAACATTAGCACCCCCTTTGGATGGGCTTTCTTACCCTTTCTTGATGTCCGTGAGAATTAGCAAAAACAATCGAGGCAACAAACATAGCACACACAAAGGTGCCGCCATTGCTGACAACCCAAACCAACTCAACAAAGATCCTGCACCTAGAGACCAGGTCCTACCACTTTGGTCCCAAGGCATCCTTCACGCAGACCTGGCAGCCTGATAGAACAGGAGAGAACACGTGATCGCACAAACCTCTAAGTCTCTTTACCTACAGTTCATGAGGAAATGCAGCTCGTTCACATTATCTGGAGATCATCCTGCAAGCACGTGCAGGATCATCCCTTTGTGTATAAAGCAAAGTCATTCCTCATGAATTCGTGCTTTATCCATTACACAAAACCCTCCTGGGCCTCTCTCCAGGATTTTCCCAAGGTGCAGCTGCCTCCCCTCCCACGTGTTGGTTTATGCCAACTACTATCAACCTCATTTGCATGTACCGTTCCTCACTTTAATATCGTGAGCCTGGAGAAAAGCCCCTGGGCCCAGCTCCAAATGGAATGGTGAGCAAGTGGGTCTTGACCAGCTCTGTCTGCATCTGACCACCCTCCCCCTGTGGCCTTGACATAACTCACTTTGTGGTTGCGAGACAAGAGACATTCTGTAACCTCTTTATTGTTATGTTGCCTGGGTCCCTCCTCGTGTTTTCTGACCATATGCAAACCGTTAATGCTCCAACTTAAGGCATTATATCTGTGAGCCAAACCTCATTGTTTTCTTTTCGTCAATGATGGCGATTGTAATCAGTTCCCATTCTCCATATTCCTACACTTCTCATCTCCCAGTTTAATAAATCCCACCTCTAAATATCACAACCAACAATGATGTTGCCTTCTCACCCGATGCATCCTTTTCATCACTGGGGTCACTGGAAGGAGGAGAAGCCCTCACCTGTGAGGCCCTATTTCTTCCTCCCCTCTTCTTAGTGCTGGGCCCAATGTCTGCTGACACTGAGTTAACACCTCAGCACACATACTTTCCGTGTTTCCTGACCATTTGGGTCTTCCTGCTATGATCACCTTTCTTAATTTGCCTTCCTTCCGTATGCCAAGATTTTTGGTGGAACAAACATACTTTATGCCTCTAACAACAGAATTACTTTGATTATTAAGAAACTCTATCAGCAGTAAGTTTTAGTTTTTTATTATCAACTTGATTTAACATTTACTCTTCCATTTCACCTCACTAGTGATGTAACCCCAGAGTCTAGCCCTTGTTTCTGTCATGTCTTTTGTTCACATAGCCCTGGCCTTCCCCCTGATGCCCAAAACAAAGAATTCGACAGATTTTCAAAAGAAGGGAGAAAAACGGTCAAGGATTTCAGAAACCTCAGAAGATTGGAACAGGTCACCTAAAAATACTTACGGCCAGAGTGCCTTTGGTCATGAAGCATTCCTCCTTAATATCAGGGTGCATCAAGTGTAAGTAATATTTATAGTGTTCATGTACTTCCTTCTTGGAGTCCAAATCACAATTCCAAAAGGCAGGATCCAAAGCAGCCAGGTTGACAGAGAGGAGAACAAAACCCAGGAGAGCACATAGAAAGCTCAAAATGTTTGCAGCCACGGTGCTCTGAGCCTGCAAGACAATGGCTGAGTGAGCATCGTGCCCCACAAGCAACACAGACTCTCATCCCGTTTCCTGAGCTGTGTCCCTCAGGGGCTCGAGCATTGGTAGACTTCAACCAGTATGTCTCCCCCGGTCTCAGCAACATCCCTGAGCCTGGAAGCTCAGTCTCGGCTAAGTGAATGAATGGAGTGTTTCTCCCTCATCAGGACTTTCTGCCCAGGCAGGACTTCAGTAGGCGGCAGAAAACATTGCTCTTCTAAATTCCTTCCCTGGGACCAACAGCAGGGCTTCATGTGGCCATGCCTGCAGGATCCCAAAAAAAGCATGACCAAAGGCGGATAGGATTTCTCTTTCTCCCAACTCATTCAGAAGCCCATTGTAGAAGTCATTGGCTACACAGGAGGGGCTACTACTTGCACAGGGTCTCTTAAATCCTCATCCCCCACCAAAGATGAGTGTGAAGACATAGTTCTGAGGCTTAGGTGAGCACTGGTGTGGGCAGGATCTGGATGGTCCCAGCCAGGGGCCCCTGTGAGTGTGGCCAGAGTTCTAGCATCAGGCCCAAGGATGGTAATACTCATGAGCTGTGGGGGGAGGTAGAAGATGAGCCTGGATGTCAGGAAACTGAGGTCCTAGTGTGATCTTGGTCTGAGATCCTCTCTGTTTTCTGAAGTGTTCACTTCTTCAGTTTCATTTCTGTCTCTGGGTTTCATTTCTACATTTAAGAGGTGAGTGATAGCAATAAATACACTGATATCAAAAATGTGCTCCCTTCTACCCCAACTCACAGAAGGGGGAAGAACTAGGGTTATCCTGAAAGTTGTATTTATGGGTAATTGTGGTCCAGGGCACACTCAAGAGCCATAAATAAGAATATTACTAAAAAAAAAAAAAAAGAAATATTACATACTCCCATCTAGGTTCCTCCTCCTGTACTGGCTCAGCAGTTGGACTTGGGGCAGGGGGACTGTGGAGAATCAGCAGGGCATTTTCTCTGCTGACCCCCAATCCCTAAAACAAGGACTCAAGTAGGGGCTCCTAGGCTTCTTGATAATCACAACAGTCATGGTTCTAGAGGATATATTTCTTAGAGTGATTTAGGTTTGTTCTGGGACAGTCTTCTTCCCCAGCCTCCAAAAGGGCTGGGTAATGTGAGAATACGGTAGAATTTACGACAGGCTAGATGACTCTGCTGAGCCCGAGTGTAGCCACACTCCATATCCTTGAGTTCGGTGCCCAAGTCACTCTGGTATTGTTCTTCTCTGGGTAAGAGCTTCATATGCTTGCCCCAAAAATCTAGAGGTAGGGGGCTCCTGGGTGACTCAGCAGTTGAGTGCCTGCCTTTGGATAAGGTCGTGATCCCAGGATCCTGGGGTGGAGCCCTGCATCAGGTTCCCTGCTCAGCAGGGAACCTGCTTCTCCCTCTCCCTCTCCCTCTCCCCCTGCTTGTACTCTCTCCTCTCTATGTCAAATAAATAAAATTTTAAAAAAGAAATTCAGTTTCTCAATTTCACTAGCCACATTTCAAAGTATCAGTTGCAACAAGTAACAAAATGGGCAGCATGACTATTGCATCTCCATCATCACAGGAAGCTCTACTGGACAGTGCCGACCTAGTAGTTTAGAGGCTAGGTGAGGGTTCCAAATGATCAGTCTCCAAATTCTGGTGAAAAAGGGAGATAAATTGGCATTGTCTTGACCGGTTGCTCTAACATCCTCATGCCTTCAGGAAATTCTTAAGAGCAGAGCTTCCAAAATGTGTTTCTGGGCTGCTGTGTTACATGGCCTTCTCACACATGATCCCCAACATCAAACTACTTGTGGGATCTAAGATTGAGTGAAGACTTAGTGAAACTTTACAGAGTAGATCCCTTCTCCCTAGAATCCAGCTTTCCTTTCCCTGCCCTCCCAATTATGGTTTTTCTTAGAAGAGCTAAATGCAGGTAAAGCTGTCTCCTTAGCCAACATTTTGACTGGGTTCTCTCAGGGCTTTGGACAGATGGGCTTGCACAGTGAATCCACAACAAACGGACCTCTTTATAACACTGTCACTTTCTTTGTCATTGAAGGCCATTATCATTAAAAAGACATTCTGGGGAGACAGACGTTTTCTAGAATAGTTTCCTGAGCACTGGTCTAGGACATAATACAACACCCTGAATGAAGAGTGTGATTTAAGGTACAGTGGTTAGAGGAGTGTGCACTGGGCTGGAACATGTATGAGCCGGGCTCAACTCCTGACTCTGCCAAACATCTGCTCTCAAACTGAGTTTCCAAGTGTGTAAGGTAGAGACATTGACCTTGAGAATTCTCCCTCAATTTCATTTCGATCCATGAGTTGTGGGTTTTGGTTCTGTACTCACCAAAGGCTTAGTTGACCTTTTCTCCATGACGATTGATAGAATTCCAGAAATGACAAACTACTCAGAAAGGAGAGACAATGGCAAGGTCAGTTTCTACGTAAGGTGTAGCCACAATGTTATTAGCAGGGTGTTTATGGAAAACTATGGAAACAGTCCTGGGAAACCAAAGACCAACAATATAAGACCCAATTAATTACACAAAGCTCCCCCCACCCCTCCAGGCCACAGGGTATTCAGAAAAGCATGATAATGTAGATATAAGTAGGAATCTATCCCAAGTAAACAAAATAAGGGTCTTAAGAGCCAGGAAAGAAGGTGTTTTTTAAACAACAGAGAAGAGAGTTTTTGAGTTAGACATCATATAGAGAAAAGTACAAAAGTAATGGTAAGGAAAAAGGAAGGAAAGGGGGCAGCTAACATATACAGGAGGACAGAGACACACACTTTAAGTAGGTGGCTCCTCAGGGTGGACTGGCAGCTGAGATCAGAGAAAAGACGAGCCTGAATGCAGAGAACCATTAAGGCTGAGTTCTGGAAATCAAAGATACTATTTTACAATATTCACAATCTGATAGGTTTGGGACAGCAAAGTCACAGAAAGTTCTTTAACAATGGGAAAAAAATGGACCACGCAGGGAGAAGAGAAAAAGTTGTAGATCCCACAGCCCCAGCATTAAGCTTTAGGTCTGCCTAACTAAATCCTGGGTCGTCAAAATTGGACAAGGTACCTCTAGCGATGTGGGCTGTGCTTCATGACTTTCTCTCAAAGAGTAGAGTACGGAAAGCGGAGGGAAGAAGTGACCTTATGGTGCAGGCACCTGCTGCCTCTCCCTCGGCCACAGGGACAAGGCAAATGTCGTCTGTGAGAAATCGTGCTGATAGCAAATGCTCTTGGTAGATACCTCACCTCTGTCCCTCCCACCTGAAAATCCATCACAACTAGTCTGAACACGGGGAACAATACCAGATGAACCCAAATTTAGGGGCATTCTAAAACTCAAAGCATCCTGACCAGTGCTACTCAAGCCTACCAACATCCTCAAGGGCAAGTCTGAGAAGGTGTAGGGGAGCCGGAGGAGACACAACTAGGTGTCATGTGCTATCTTTCATGGGATCTTGGAACCGATAGCAGGACAGACTCGGGAAATGCTTGAGGTGATGAGATGAAAAGTAAGATTTTCAAAGGAAATAATTATTTGAGCTAACCAAGAAATAGATTTAGAATCAGGCAAAGTCTTCCCTGCCACCCCATCAACCCCCTGGACTGAACACACAGGGAAACCTCTTCGACCGTGCAGCAGAAATACACTGACCTGCCAGCTGCAGAGCCTACACTATGGCATCTTCTCCAGCACCCACCCCATCCTCCTAAGGATCTCTACTCACACACAAGGCTCCTATGAATGGGTAAGAAGTCTTCAACAGGACGGAAAGCACTGCGGTAAAGTGTGGAGAGGAGGGAGCGAATGCCAAAATAATTCCCAAGATCAACAGCATCGCTCCGCACAGGATCTGAATGGTCTGTTGGAAGTAGGATTAAAGTCAGCATTTGGAAATTTGGAAAAGCCTGCATCTTTGTCTCTCCCAGGGTGCTTCACTTATCACCCTCTGCTGGACCCAGCAACGGATACAGACATTGTAAAAGCTCCGGAGTGAGAGCTCTGCAAATTGCTGGAGGAGATGCTGCTGAGCCGCGGGAAGCTGCTGCCTCGGGCCGCCTGGCGAGTGTCTGGCAAGCCCTCAGGCATCTCTGCCTCTCTGGCCCTTGTCTGCTCCCGATGGTTGCTCCCAGCCCCATGCTAGACCTTTTTCTCTGGTTCTCTGGGTCCGTTGCTACCAACTCTCCTTCTACATCTTACGGGAACAGGTGACATTTGAGAGCCCTCACACGCACTCTTAGCCCTGGTGGTGTGCAGGTGCCTCCTTACATACCCAGACCCGGCTGGACACAACGGAGAGCCGGCCCTCTGGCCAGCTCCTTGACCCTGATAGCTGAGGATCTCGGCTTCCAAGTGGCCAAGTTTTCCTCCTTGACATCCACCTCAGATATTTATAGCCCTGCTAACACTTACCAAGCCAAAGTTTCCAAACATTATGTCCCACGAGGCTCCTAATAACCCACAGGATCACACATACAAGGCAAAGTAACCACTCCCACCAGGTTCTGCAAGCTTAGGTCTTAGAAGTGCGGGGGCAATTCCAGAAGGCAGGCTCTATAGGCCCTTCCAGTCCCAGATATATCACTACTTGCCCTCCTCCCTTTGCTCCAAGGAGCTTCTTTAATAAATCATTCATGAGAGGAGAGAAGCTAGCAAAAGGAAAATATCTCTGTTTTCAGAAAGGAAGTTTATTTCCTATAATTCACAGTGAGAGAAAAAATTCCCTTAAAATATAGACTATTAAGCATGCAATTGGTGAACACAGAGAAAAAAAAGTACCTAAAATATGAAATTATTTACCAACATTACTTTTGTAAAAAAAAAATATACAGATGTACAGCTTTTTGTATGCCAATTATTCCTCAAGAAAGTGTCTTTTTTTAAAATAGGAAAATGTTGAGGAGTGTGCTATTGCAAACAGGCAGAAACATCACCCAAAAGTCAATTGCTCAGATTCAGAATAGGAGAAAAACACTTTAAACATCATGCGTTGTCTGGGGAACGTTCAAATGGCTCTCCAAGTGGCTTCCACTGGTCTGTCCTTCAACCCAGATTTCCTCTGGCAAAACCTAAGAGCCTCCAGACTCATGATGTAGACCACATGAGTAGTCTTTCCTACGCCCCTTCCCCATCCCGTTCCAGCATATTCTGAATTGGACTTACCCCAAAAACTTTGACCTCTGCCTTAAGACGTTTCTCTAGGCTGTCTTGCCTCTGCTTGGTAGGTTTGGGTTTCCCTGTTTGGGGGAAATTGATGCCATTTGGTGTCAGAACTATGATGGTCTCACTGGCCATGGGTTGTGAAATGACGGTGCCACCAATACTAGAAGAGAAAATAAATTCAGCTCTAAAAAAGTTTGGAGTTCCCAGGTTTCCTCAAACCGGAAGGCCAGTACTTTCCCATCAGTCCTGACTTGACCTATCCTTTAGGGAAGGAAGCTGATAGCATGGAACTGTGAAAACCACAAAAATCTAGTATCATGAGTATTGACCACAGTTGGCACATTCCATTCGTTCTAGATAAGACGCCCATCACAGGGAAGCAGCAGCACTGATCTTGAGAGGTCTCACTGTCCAGTGCCAAAAGGTCACACAAAACTTGCAATATGTAGAAATCTCTTTCCTCTAGTTCTACCCACAACAACTGAATTGCCAAATATTCAATGGATTTCACCCTCAAACTTTCCTGCGGTTCTTTTGGTCAATGTCTTCCTATTCAGGTTCTGCAGATCTCATGTTCTATTCATTTTTTTAGTTCAATAAGAATACGTACTAGGATTAATCCTAGGTATTTTTTATTGTATTTTACTGGACATTATCCTGTAATACCTTTTATTTTCTTTACTTTTTTGTAGTACAGTTTGTTACATTTATTAAAATTTTAATAAAATGCATGCTCCTATCTATTCTTTTATTTATTTTTTTTTAAGTAAGCTCTATATCTAACATGGACTTTGAAATCATGACCCTGATTCCAAGAGTCACATGTTCTACTGAGCCAGCCAGGTGCCTCCATCCCATAACACCTTTAATCTTACAACAACACTCTACATTAGTTAGTGCTTTAGATAGCAACACCATATTTAGTTAGAGAAACTCTGGACCAAAAAGTTTATTATGAGTGGAAATAAAACCACTTTGTCTATATGCATGGGAAAGAGTTAATGTTGATGAAATATTTGCAGTTATAATGATTCCTCGGGCAGTGTCACACCCCCGGGGAGCGGTAGAGCCAGGGTTGGGCCCCAGCTCTCTCTGAGTCTGGAGCCTCTGCACTCTTCATTAGAGCATGTGACCTCTTTGTCCATCCTCCCGGCATCAGACCCTGTGCCTGCGTTGAGTCAGTCTGGAGAAGCAGCAGCATGCAGAAGTATGGCAACAGGATCTGGAGTCATGAAACCCAGGTTCAAGGCTGGAGCCCTCTGGTTGTCCACCTCAAGGACCCAGTTACCTGTGGTGTTGGCGGTATTCACCATAGTAGCGGCAAGCTCAGCTTGGATTTCTGTTTTGCAGCACCAGTCTCAGCCCAGGAGCGCCTGCTTTGCGCAGGGCCCAAGAGCATCCGAAGAAGCAGGAGCTGTGCTCCCATTAATCACATGGCCTCAGGTAAAGGGCTCACCAAGATCACACAGAAAACAGCAGAAAGAATTAAACCAGATACTCCTTCCCTCTGTTCACTCAATTTCCAAAATACTCTAGTGCCCCTTCACTTCTTTCCAGAAGCTTCCAGTCAAAGATCCCCTCTCAGGGAAGCAGAGCAGAGCAGTCCCAGAGAGCGGAACTTTGAAAACAGTCTCTCAGCACTGCCTACCTGCACCTGTGGATCAGCCCGTGGGTTCCTGCTGCGTGCTCACAGACGCCCAGGAGACTGTAAGTTTGGGCTCTCATGCACTCCTGTAGAATTTTTTACTTGTCTTCTTCTTTGAAAAGTCACCAGCCCTTCCTTAGTCAAGAGTTTACACACAGGATGTGATACTAAACAGATTGTAGATTTGTGAAATGTGCCTGCACTTGCTTTTTTCCCCACAAACTCCTACATCTTCAGAAAAGTCACAAGTAGAGCCACCTAATGACTGGAAGTATCCCAGGGCACGCTCTGTGTGCATTGCCTCCCGATGCTCAAACAGTAGGGTGCAGTCCTGTCCTGGGCTTTGACAAAGCAGGAGCTCAGCCCCATGAGGGACAGCCACAGCCTCTTCCTCTGCGGTGGCATGTGCTAGTCACCAGTGAAATCTATAGCCCAAGCAAAGATTCTCTCCACACTCTGTCTTCTCCTCTCTACTGTTATTACTGCAAATGATTCCAGAGGAGTTACAAGGATTGCGTGGCACAACACACATAAGGAGCCTGGTACCGACCCGAGTCTGAACTCTCTAACCCAGCTTGGAGGGAAAGGCCTAGCAGAGCAGTCAATACCTGTGTTAGTAAATTGACAGCTCTTCTCCTGTAGAAACATTAATGACATTTTGGATTGGATAATTCCTCGTGGCAGTGCAAGGAGGTCCCATCCTGGGCACCACAGGATGTTTAACAGGATCTCTGGTCCTTACTCCCTAGATGTCAGGAGCACAGCTCACCCCAGATGTGATCAGTAAACACGGTGCCAGATACTGACTATGTCCCCTGATGGAGAGCTGATGAATCTCCTCTTTAACAACCACTGATCTGAGAGAAACTTTTTTTTCTGTGACTGCTGCATAAAGGCAAGCATGTAAGAAACGAAGCATTATGGTACTTAAACTCATTGATTTCTCTGGTTTTTATTTTTAATCATGGTAAAAAAAAAAAAAAAACATACACACACACATATAATTTACCACCTTAGCCATTTTTAAGTGTATAAGTCAGTGGTGTTAAGGATATTCACCTATTCACCTTGTCCTGCAACAGAGCTCTAGAATATTTTTTCTTTTTCTTTTTTCTTTCTTCTTCTATTTTTTTTTGTTTTGTTTTGTTTTTGTAAAATGAGAGCTCTATAGCCATTGAACGGCCACTCCCCGTTTCCTCCATTCTCAGCCCCTGGCAACCATCACTGTGGCTGTTTCTGTGAATCTGACAACATGTGACATGTCCCATGCATAGAACTCCATCATGTTTGTCCTTTTCTGACTGGTATATTTCACGTAGCAGAATGTCCTCGAGGTTCATCCAGGCTGTCACATGTGATAGGATCTCCTTCTTGTTGAAGCCTGAATAATATTCCATTGTCTACATATGTCACTTTCGGTTTACCCATTCATCTGTCAATGGGAATTTGAGTGGTTTCCTTGATTACTGTGAGTAATGCTGCCATAAATGTGAGTGTCGCATCTTTTTGAATTAAGATAATTCGTAGCTCTCCTTTTCCTTAGAGCCAGTTTCCAAACATTTATTTTGGTTTGGTTGTGCCATGCTTTCCTGTTTCTCTCTATGCCTTGGGATCTTTTGTTGACTTGGGGAATTTGAAAAAAAAAAAAAAAAAAAGTCACCTCCTCCAGTCTTTCGAACTGGCTTCCTAAAGGGGAAGACCTTTGTCAATCAGCATGGCTTGAGGTTCTGGGGACCTTTCCAACCTTTTCTCAGGATGTGTGTGCTCTGCACATGTACATAAACTTCCCAGTTAGGGAGGTTTCCTTGCTTCTTCTCTGGACCCATGCTCTTTCTTCCCCTGATGTCTGCATGCTGTGCTACAGTTACTCTGGTGCTGTGACAAGCCACAGCACTTGCTTTCCTCTTAGAGACCCCCAATCTCACATCACAACTGTGCAGCTTCCCTCAGCACTCCAGATCCGGTGAGACAGAAACCGATCCCTCTGGCAGCCCCTTGAAAATCCTGAATGCTGGACACATGCTCTGTGCCTCCATTCTCCTTTTCCTCCTGAGCAGAGAGCTGGAGTTGGGAGTTTTCTCCTGACTAGGGTGGGAGAAGTGCCACAAGTTTTCCCACCCACTTAGATGCATGTCTTCTTGGTTTTGTGCTTGCCTAGGGTGTTGTGACCTCTTAACTGGTTTCCGGAGGGCTCACAAGACAGTTTGGTCCATGGAGTGTTAATTTGCTGTTTCCATGGGAGAATGGGGGCCTGGGCCTTCCTATTTTGCCATCTTGCTGATGTTACTAAAGTTAATTTCTTGTTATAAGACTTCGTTCTGCTGATAGGTGGAAAGTCTCCCTTCTACTTGTGGCAGGGCCTGCAAGCAGGTCTTTATATAGTGACAGACAGTTGAGTTGGGGAGTAATTTTGGTGTTCACTTATCAAAGAGGGTCATTGTTCCAATGATTGACTTGGAAATTAAGAAGTCCCAAACTCAAAAGAAACAGTCAACAAAAATAAGAGACAACCTACAGAATGGGAGAAGATATTTGCAAATGACCTATCAGATAAAGGGCTAGTTTCCAAGATCTATAAAGAACTTATTAAACTCAACAGCAAAGAAACAAACAATCCAATCATGAAATGGGCAAAAGACATGAAGAGAAATCTCACAGAGGAAGACATAGACATGGCCAACACGCACATGAGAAAATGCTCCGCATCACTGGTCATCAGGGAAATACAAATCAAAACCACCATGAGAACCCACCTCACACCAGTGAGAATGGGGAAAATTAACAAGGCAGGAAACCACAAGTGTTGGAGAGGATGTGGAGAAAGGGGAACCCTCCTGGACTGTTGGTGGGAATGTGACCTGGTGCAGCCACTCTGGAAAACTGTGTGGAGGTTCCTCAAAGAGTTAAAAATAGACCTGCCCTACGACCCAGCAATTGCAGTGCTAGTATTTACCCCAAAGATACAGATGCAGTGAAACCCTGGGACACCTGCACCCCGAGGTTTCTAGCAGCAATGTCCACAATAGCCAAACTGTGGAGGGAGCCTCGGTGTCCATCGACAGATGATGGATAAAGAAGATGTGGTCTATGTATACAGTGGGATATTCCTCAGCCATTAGAAACAACAAATACCCACCATTTGCTTTGACGTGGATGGAACTGGAGGGTATTATGCTGAGTGAAGTAAGTCAATCAGAGAAGGACAAACATTATATGGTCTCATTCATTTGGGGAATATAAAAACTAGTGAAAGAGAATAAAGGGGAGAGGAGAGAAAATGAGTGGGAAATATCAGAGAGGGAGACAGGACATGAGAGACTCCTAACTCTGGGAAACGATCTAGGGGTGGTGGAAGGGGAGTAGGGCAGGGGTTGGGGTGAGGGGGGGGCGGGCACTGAGGGGGGCACTTGATGGGATGAGCACTGGGTGTTATGCTATATGTTGGCAAATTGAACACCAATTAAAAAAAAAAAAAAAGAAGGCCCAAACTCTTTGGACTCAACACCACCATCTGAGTCTTTGTTGTTTTAGCCAGGTCCTATCTGCATCTCAGCTTTTGTCACTGATTCCCTGCCCCCTCTCTTCTTCAGAACCACAAGAATCTTCTCAAGTACCCAAGGACATCTGTTCTCTTAATTATCATAGTTACTTCCTTCCATTCCCTGTTTCCTCTTGCACCTAAACACAGGAACCCTTCTCTTTCTGAAGCACCTATCATAGCTTCTTTAGTGGGATCTGATTGTTTGGACTTTTGGAAAACAAAAGCTGTAAACTCATAGGCAAAATCTCCTTTTCCTTCCTCTGTTTAGGTATTCCTGTACTTCCCCCACCATTTCCTCAATTAATAGGTTATCTCAAGGAAAAAGCTAAGAAAGTTCCAAATGTTTGGGCTGGGGAAGAAAAACAAACATTATCTTGCAAGAAGTGCAGTCTTGCTCACAGTCTGTGCATACATTGCTGTTGCGCAACAGGAAATCTGCAGCTGAAAACAAGGCCTGACCACCTGCTCCACCCTTCAAGGGTTTTGGAGAAGCAAAGGCCAGAACCAAGCCCAAACTGGTTTATGTCAGAGCCTGAGATGCTCCTACATATGTGAGGAGTTTCTTCCCATAATGGAGAAGAAGCCTGCAGTGGGCAGCAAGAAAGGGGAAAGTTGTCCTCCAAATGGGAATTAAGTGGGCTGAAGTGTGTGGGATCTATGTGACCTGAAGAAATAGACCCCTGAGTCTGATCTCAGTAGGCATTGGGAGGTTTCTAATAGGAAAATCCTTGTTGTTATAGCTAAGGAATAGCCCAGATCAATTGCTTTCTATTTCTGTCCCTTATATACGAAAGTCTGTTGCAATTCTGTACACTAATAATGAAGTCGCAGAAAGAGAAATTAAGAAAACAATCCCAGGGCAGCCCGGGGGGGGGGGGGGGGCGGGGGGGGCTCAGTGGTTTAGCGCCACCTGCAGCCCAGGGCGAGATCCGGGAGACCCGGGATGGAGTCCCAGGTCGGGCTCCCTGCATGGAGCCTGCTTCTCCGTCTGCCTGTGTCTCTGCCTCTCTATCTCTCTTTGTGTGTCTCTCATGAATAAATAAATAAAATCTTTAAAAAAAGAAGAAAACAACCCCACTGTTTACAATTACAACAAAAATAATGGAATAATTGGGAATAACCTTAACCGGGGAGGTGAAAGACTCATACCCCGAAAACAATAAAACATTTGTGAAAGAATTGAATATGACACAAACCAATGGAATGATATACCATGCCCACGGGTTGGGAGAAGACATTGTTAAAATTTCCATACCACCCAAAGTAATATACAGATATAATGTAATCCCTTTCAAAATACCAACAACATGTTTTACAGAACTAGAACAAATAATTTTAAAATTTTCATGGAACTACAGAAGACCCTGAATAGTTAAAGCAATCTTGAAAATGAAGAAAAAAGCTGGAGGTATCTCAATTCCAGATTTCAAGATATACCACAAAATAGCAATCAAAACAGAAGGGCACGGGCACAAGAACAGACACACAGATCAATAGGACAGATTACAGAGCCCAGGAATAAACCCATACTTATATGGTCAATTAATCTTCAATAAAGGAGACAAGCATATGCAATGGGAAAAGGTCTCTTCAACAAATATTGTTGGGAAAACTGGACAGCAGCATGCAAGAGAATGAGCCCAAACCACTTTCTTACATCATACACAAAAACAAGCTCAAAATGGATTGAAGACCCAAGTGGGAGACCTGAAACCATAAAAATCCTAGAAGAGAGCACAGGCAGTAATCACTCTGACATCAGCCATAAAGTGTTTTTCTAGATAGGTCTCCTGGGGTAAAGGAATTAAAAGCAAAAATAATCTATTAGAACTACATCAAGATAAAAAGCTTCTGCACAGCAAAGGAAACTGTCAACAAAACCAAAAGACAGTCTACTGAATGGGAGAAGATATTTGCAAATGACATATCCAATAAAGGGTTAGTATCCAGGATATATAAAGAACTCCTACAACTCAACACCAAAACCCAAAATTGTCTTATTAAACAATGGGCAGAAGACACGAGCAGACATTTCTCTGAAGAAGACTTATGGGCCAGCAGACACATGAGAAGATGCTCAATGTCACTAATCATCAGGGAAATGCAATTCAAAACCACAAAGAGCTATCTCCTCACACCTAACGTCAAACACACAAGGTGCGTGAGGACACACAAGTGTTGGTGAGGATGTGCAGTAAAGGGAATCCTCGTGTACTGCTGGTGGGAATGCAAAGTGGTTGCAGCTACCATGGAAGACGGAACAGAGATTCCTCAAAAAATTAAAAGTGGAACTACTGTTATGACCCAGTAATTCCACTGCTGGATATTTATCCAAAGGAAACAAAACACTAGTGTGAAAAAATATATGGACCCAAAAATCTCGGCAGCATTATTCGCAATAGCTAAGTTATGGGAGCAGCTCCCCAAGTGTCTATAGAAAGATGCATGGATAAAGAAGGTATGGTGTATAATACAATGGAATATTGGCTACAAAAAAGAATGAGCTGGTGTGTCCTGCATTTACTATTGGTATTTTGTGTTATGGCTTACAGCCAAAAACATTTTGAAATATCTCTCTTCAAATTATTAATGTGCGCCTACTGATAAAGAGATAGTAGTTTTATGGTCATGCGAAGCTTTATGTCTCCCTGAACGAGTCAATATCTGCTTTTAACTTCCTAGCTTGGGGGAAACATTGCTTTACCTGGGATCTACAGGTGGTTTAAACTGTGCCATGTCAACCTAACACAAGATCTAGGCTCATTTTCTCATGAAGTAATAAACACTGGACCTAATTAGGATTAATTTATTTAAGAGAGTTTGCTACCGTTGTGTCTTCCCAAGAATGATACAACATTTTTAGTTTGATCTCAGAGTTTCTGAGGAACTACACACTGGATGATTATATTAAGAAATTTGGGGAAATAATAATGGTAGTAAGTTATACAGGAGAACGATATTCCTAGGAGATAGGTTCTGGGTATTTAGGGACCGAGTATCATGATGTCAAGTACTAGCTTCCAAATGATTCAGCTGTAGGTGTGTGTATGTGTGTGTGGTGTGTGTATCTGTAAAGTGGTTCTGATCACCACTCCAATGTGTATGTGTGGTGGGGTGGGTTTCCTACACCACTAGGCAATTCTTGCACACCTGCAGGAGTCCCTCAATTCAACTCCATTCTGACACTATCAACTTGGATACAGCATCAGATTCCACAGGAGAAGGGCTCAGTCCTACAAAACCACTCCTCGCCCCCAACATACAACTTCAAATGCCAGTCCCAGTCCCAGGTTGTTATGTGCCTCAGACTCACTCCCTATAGATTTGGAGGTGTGCACAACTCCCTTGGGTTTGATTAATTAAACTCAGAAGCATGTTACAAAATGACTCTTGATAATGTGAGGGTTGGGGCATTGACTCCTGCGCAGTTGAAAACTGATGTATGACTTTCGGCTCTGCAAAGACTTAACTAATAACTGCCTACTGTTGGCCAGAAACCTTACCAAGAATGAAAGGAGTGGACTAACACATATTTTCTATGTGTATTTTATATTGTATTCTTACAATAAATAAGGTAGAGAAAAGAAAATGGTATTAAGAAAACAAGAGTATGTATTGTAAAAAAAAAAAAATCCACATATGCGGTGCGTGGGTGGCTGTCAGTTGAGCATGTGACTCTTGGTTTTGGCTCCGATCATGATCTCAGGATGCTGGGATTGAGCCCCATATCGGGCTCTACACTCAGCATGGAGTCTGCTATCCTTCCTCTGCTCCTCCCCCTGCTTGCACTCTCTCTGTCTCTATCAAATACATAAATAAATCTTTGAAAAAAAATCTTTTTTAAGTGGACCCATGAGGTTCAAGGCTGCATTGCTCAAGGGGAAACTGTTCTTATTAATTTATCAGTTTATCACATAAGGACATGACTCAGAAACAGGCAGATGGAAGAAAGGCATAGGGCAAGGGGAGGGGAAAGGGCGCGGGGTTCCATGTCCTCTCTGAGCATGTCACTTTCCCCAAACCCGGGTGTTCACCAACCAGGAACCTATCCTAACCTTTTCCTTCTGGATTTTGATGGAGCCTTTATCACTCAGACATGATTGTTGGCCATTAGTGATTGATTCAACCTCCAGCCCCTCTCCTCTTCCTGGAGGTTAGGGGGCAAGACTAAAAGCTCCAACCTTCTAACCACATAGTTGTGTCCTCTGGTGAGCTTCCTTCCTTGGGTAATTTCTAAGTCACTTCATTAATATAAACTCAGTCGGTGGAAAGCAGCTTATAAATTGCTGGACACCCATCTCACCTTTATGTCTCTGAAAGGATTTTAGTAACTGAGGACAAGACATCAAACGTTATAACCAAGACGCTCCTATTGCTCTTGTTACTAAGGAAAATCCAAGGGTTTGGGGAAATGTGAATCAGGAACTGTAAATGAAACACTAGATAGATGATAAATATATTTTGGTTATCTGAATGACCAAATGCACATTTCTGTAAATGCAGTCGTGTGTGTGTGTGTGTGTGTGTGTGTATTCAATAACATAAAATATTACCCACAGATATAGACAGATAAGGCCCATCTAATCAACAGCCTCAGAGGCAAATACATAGTGCAACAGAGTGGGTTTCTGGACTGTTTGCCCCTAGTGAGAGCACCAGCATAAGAACTATGAGGCACCTAATCACAGGAAAAAATTAGATAATTTTAGGATTTGGAGAAAGGTGGAGTTTAAGTAAACTTTAGATGTGGTGTTTTGAACGGCTTGAAGCAAAACAGAGCAGCGTGAAATGGGGTTACCCCCAGGCCTGGGCCAGACTTAGATTCAGAGTTCTGTTTCCCTGGAAACCAGAAAGTTGAGGGAAAAAGTCTGTAATGTTGTATCCCCAAAGCCCTGATGTGAAGCTCTGCACTGGTGATTGTAGGATTGGTTTGTTTGTTTTTTTTCATTTCCTATTAAACTAGGAATGAACATTTAAATGCTGATGTGATTTTTTGTCTCTGCGGAGACAGTCCAGAGAAAATGATTAATGCATAGACCAATTTAGGTGTGGGTTGCACATAGGTAGACCTTTTCATATGTAATCTGTCTGCATGAGAATGTGGAATGCCTATTTTTAAGTTCATTTTCAGTGGTGTTAGCCCAAGTTTCCAGAAAACAAGGGCTGGAGACAGGTGGTTGTTGTTGTTGTTGTTGTTGTTGTTGTTGTTGTTGTTGTTGTTGTTTGGAGACAGGGACTTAATGTGCGTATTTTAGTTGGAGGAGCATCAAAAGTGCCCATGTCATAATATGCAGCTCAATGGGCAACACAGGGCGAACGCAGCTTTGTTACCAACTCCTGGATCAAAAGTTAAGAAAGTGCCAGCACCCAGAGGCCTACAACCCTTGAGCTCCCTTCCAGTCATTCCACCCCTAGGGTAACCACCATATGGACTCCTAATACCAGTGATTCGCTGGTCCTGGTTTTGGTGTCTCAATAAATAGAATCACACAGCGTGTACTCTTTTGCATTTGCCCTGTTAAAGAAGAAAACCACAGGGGCATCTGCGTGTCTCAGTTCCTTAAGCGTCTGCCTTGGGTTCAGGTCATAATCTCAAGGTCCCGTGATTGTGCTCCACCTCAAGTCCCTCGTTGGGCTCCTCATTTGGTGGGGAGTTTGCTTCTCCCTCTTCTCCTCCCCCAGCTCTCTCTCTCTCTCTCTCTCTCTCATATAAATAAACAAAATCTTTAAAGAAAGAAAACCATAAGCCCCGAATGGAGCCACTTATGTTAAAGCCCTGCACCAGCAAACCAAGACTTAACAATTGCAGTTTCAACCCCTTCAGGAATGGAATCTCTAACCGGTCAACACACAATTTCTTGGTCAGCACTAGGATATTTCCTGGAGGACCTTTCCGTCCCCCTTGGGAGGGTGACCTTGTCTAAAACAATGCATCTTTGTTAGCAATTTCTGTTTTCTGTCCCCTCTCTGTCTTCAAAAGCTTTTCCTTTTATGTGTCCTGTTGGAAGTCTTTTCTTTTTTTTTTTTTTTTTATTTTAAAGATTTATTTATTTGTTTGACAGAAAGAGGGTGAGCACAAGCGGGGGAGCAACATGAAGAGGGAGAAGGAGAAGCAGACTCCGCAGGGAGCAGGGAACCCAGCACAGGGGCTCAATCCCAGGACCCTGGGATCATGACCTGAGCAGGCTGAGCCACCCAGGGGCCCTGACAGAGCTCCTTTCTATCTGCTGGAATGTATGCTGCTCAAATCATGAGTTGTTCAATATAGCCAATTTGATCTTTTAAATTATCATTTGCATTTTGGTGTTTAACAGCCTTCTCTTCAATATTATCCTATCAAAGCGCTGGGTAGCACATAACTCCCAGACTGAGGCATTAAATCAAATGTATATTATCCCTCAAGCTTGCGGGATGGAGGGGTTTTAGTTGCTAAAGGGAAGCTAATTCTAACGGGGAAACGAAGTTTAGAGACGATGCCAGGTTTTTATTGTCACTTTTAACTGAGAATTCTGCATGGATATGTTAACACTGCCTTCCAAGGAATAATTCTGGAGATAACTAGAATATCAGCTCTGCAAAATCACAACAAGCCTGGTTAGTTCATTGCTGTATGCTTGGCAGGTAGCAGATGCTCAATAAATATTTGTTGACTAAAGATATTGTAGAGATGGAGTTAATTTGCAGCTCTACTGAAAAAGCTCTATCTTTATCCCTGAGGATGCGTGGATGTCTAGATTTCGACTCCTGGTTGGAATTTAGGGTGTGCTCTTTTGAATCCTAAGCTGCCTCCTGACCTCTCTTAGCAGTTTCTTTACCAATCATGTATAATTCACGGAACTGGTTTCATAAGCCTGGCTTGACTACTTAGTGAGATATTGAAAGATTCATGGACAAATCTGGGCAATTCAAGCCAGAGCCAGCAGGCTTTACCTACGTAGTTGGGTCCCTGAGGAGCAGTACTGAGGAATGTCTCCAAAGCTTGCCTGAGCTTTCTCCTGCTGCATTGTATCTTTTGTCTTTAGATAAAAGCCTTATGGGAGGGATCCCTGGGTGGCGCAGCGGTTTGGCGCCTGCCTTTGGCCCAGGGCGCGATCCTGGAGACCCGGGATCGAATCCCACGTCGGGCTCCCGGTGCATGGAGCCTGCTTCTCCCTCTGCCTATGTCTCTGCCTCTCTCTCTCTCTCTCTCTGTGAGACTATCATAATAAATAAAAATTAAAAAAAAAAAAGCCTTATGGGAGAATAGCCTATAGAGTCTGATGAGTCCTCTCATATATGCAAACAAGACTGATTTGGGCAATCTAATTAAGAATAGAGAAGAAATAATCTTTGTTGACAAAGACTTTGAATTGATTTTCTTTTTGGGCCAGATATCTTCCAGTCAGGAGCATAAAAAATTACTTAAAATATGAAACCTATTTACTAGGTCAAGTAAAACAAATGTCTTTTTAAATCTTTTAAGTTTTTCAAGTTTATTTAAATGATCTCTGCACCTCTCATGGGGCTCAAACCCACAACCCTGAGATGAAGAGTCATATGCTCTTCCAACTGAGCAAGCCAGATGCTTCTGAAACAAATTTCTTATAAAGCCTCTATAGTATTCAATTGAAAGGTGAATATTTGGATTGTACGCACATGATGGATTTATAGGGAAATTGCTATCATTTGTATCACAGGCTCTTCCCTAGTTCCAAAATAAACCTAACTAGAGTGATATTGAGATGATTTAACCAAATGCTAAATGACCAAATTTTGTAGTGTATACGTAACATGCAACTTAGGTCATTTGGGGTAAAGTGGGAAAATTTTCATTGCTCTCTGTCATCTTTAATCAAATCTGGGAGGGAAGGAATGAATACTAAGTAGAAAAAAATAATTGAAGGGAAAAATCAGTTTTCAAAGATGATCAATACAGATTGAGGTGTTCTGGTGTGGTGGCCAGGCAGAGGAAAACCGCCTGGATGACAGCTGGGTGCAAAGCACCAGGAGGGTCTGGCCCCCAGCCAGCCCACAACTCTCCTCCTCCTAATGGTCAGACCCACTTGGCCAAGCTCAAGGAGTCCATTCAAGAGGTGGATGATTCCAGTGAAGCTGTATGTGGTAATAGAGAAGAATCAGAACAGGCTGTCTGACCTTTTCATTGTGGGAAAATACCACACTTTGCTAAAATTGATAATTCAAATGGGAACATCCAGACAGCAACCACAAGACTTTGAGAACTTCCTCTGCCTAATGTCTGTACTTATCAGACCTGGAAAAAAATGTCTAAATTTTAGCCCTTATGAGTTATTCAGAATTAGTTAAGCTCCTGGGAATCACATGGGCTGCAGCAACCCCAACAAATGTCAATCAGTAAAAAACAAATTCTTGACCTTGAAGAGGTTCCAAAAGGAAGCCAAATACATTGTCAGCTTTGTTTAAACCATATCTCAAATTTAGAAGCCTTATTTTTTTCCTATTAACCAAGAAATCAAAAGAAAGTGATTTCATGTATCTTTTCTGTGTTATCATAAGGCTATCTTAAAAAAATCAAACCAAGGAACATCCTTGGATTAATTTAAAAATGTAAATACTTTCCCTGAAACTTGTCTATCTTTGTCTCATTGTGATACCACCATTTGTGTTCTGTGTAAACAAAAACCTTTGAGCGCGGATCAAAACTGTCCCGATATTATTACATGAAGGCATTGGGAAATAATCAGAACTTAAATATAAAGTAACAACTGAAAAGTGCAAATGTCTTTTAGTAGTTGGTTCTCATGGAGCATATGAAACTTGTTGAACTTTATAGTTAGGATTTTAAATGATCAGGCAAATATTAACTTAATTCAATGACCTACTTAGATATCCTTAAATAAACTTTAAATATGGAAAAAAAGTAAAAAAATACCAACATCTATGTTTATAGGGAACCTTTTAAAATTGAAGGAAAAAATCAATTCTCCCTGTTATTATGGAACCAGACTGACTCTGCAGACAACTCTGTTCAATTACAAAAGTAGAAACAATTCTAAACAACTACATTCAGACATTGGACAGTAGTCACTGCAGAGCTTTTACCACTGAGGAAATGGAAACAAATATGATTACAGTAATTGGTCTGGTTCTGCATGAAGAAACGCTCTAGACCTTGGTCAAGGAGATGGATCCCTGCTGATCTTGCCACATTGAGAAGACAGAAATCAGAGGTTGAGGGAGCTGAAGCAGCTAGATTAGTGAGCGAGGGAAGGAGGTAGCTATGCAGAGACAAGAGTTCCTGAAGTCTGAAAGAAAGTCCCCTTGAATTTGTCGTCAAATACTAAGCTGACATTCAGAAGTTGAAATTCCAAAAGTCCTATCAATGACTAAACATAGAGTTGCAAGCTAAAGGATTACCCGGACTCACACAGAGCTGGGAGACATTCAAGATTCTATGAGCTAGAGTGCAGAGTCTCCCTTGAACACTTAGGATGTAAGGGCTGCCAGAAAAGTTAAGTCTGATTAATAAATCTAAAGTAGCCCAGAACAATAATGACTCTAAAGTCTCCCTATAAAGGCTTTTAAAACATTAAAATGGAAGCCTAGAAATGCCATATAACTGCAAATTAATATTATTACGTGTAAGTCTGTACGTAAAGACATTAGCAGGTTAACAATGCTTATCTTTAATGGTAAGATTATTGGTGGATTTGGTGTCATATATTCCTAGGTTTTCTAGTTTTTTTCTGCAGTGTATTAGTATTATAATAGCATTATTAGGGACTGATCTTTCACTTGGAACCTTTCAGTTTTGCTGTCTTCTGTAAGCATTTGTCTCTGAAAGGATTTGGAGAGTAGCATGTTGATTGCTAATAGCATCAGATGCATGTCCACACAGCGCTCAGCTCCACAGGAAAGAGAAAAAAGGAAGACAGTCTTTCCTGGTCAATGAAGCAAAAATGTTGGGATGAGCTTTGATTGGAAACGTGTCATCTATACGTTTGATTTTCTTGGGTCACTAAGCTACTGCAGAGTCAGCCACTTGAGTCGAGTTGATGTAATCCTGCCATGGCCCAGATCTAGGAGAAGTTGAGGGTAGGGTCAGCTCCACCCTAGTGCATAAATTGCGAGTAAGGGAATGGCGGTTTCTTAGAGGAACTTCACTCACAATCATTATAATAAATGGGAATAAATACCATGTGTCAAAAGCCATAAAAAGTAAATGAAATAATATCAGAAAGGGAGACAGAACGTAAAGACTGCTAACTCTGGGAAACGAACTAGGGGTGGTAGAAGGGGAGGAGGGCGGGGGATGGGAGTGAATGGGTGACGGGCACTGGGGGTTATTCTGTATGTTAGTAAATTGAACACCAATAAAAAATTTTAAAAAAGTAAATGAAATATTGGAGAGAATATAATAAGAAAGTGAGGGAGCTAGTACAGGAAGAGACAAATATAATCTATCTCATGGTAAAATCATAACATTTAATATCAGTGTTTTATAATATTTAACAATACTAATAAAATTTGATGCTAAAGACAAATTCACACGTCAAGGAAAGAAAATACAAATAAACATATTGTAAAGTTGAAATGAGAAATTTAAAATGTGAGAGTTCATAAATACAATGATTTTAACACTCTATATTAAACTAAAAAATAACCTTAGTGCAAGAGACAGCAAAAAGATATGTAAGACAAAAAAAAAAGCTGAATGAAGAAAATGTAATTGCATCATGGATTAAATATGGATGATGGATTAGCATCACTAATATGAAAATACATATACATGATAAATAAAAAAGAAATAGGAAAAGAACAAGTAACTCATAGAAGAATGACAAACACTTACGCTACAACTAATAGGGGAATCAACTGAAATGGCCTAAGCCATAGACATTATTCATTACATAACAGAGTTAAAACAAGCTTCAGGATATAGCTTCTCAATCATGGAATCAAAGACCCATCTTATTTCTGTTTATCATTATTTTTCTTTATTGAATTTCACCTTAAATCTAGTTCCTTTATAGTTGTGCACATCTGCCAGTAAGAAGCCAGGCTATCGGTATCTACACTGATAACCAGCAATACGTATAGAATATCTGTATTAACATAAAAGCAATGGTTTTGAGGTTCCACCTTAGTGGACCTTGCTAGATCACTGTCCAATCTTCAACCAGAAAAGGGAATTTCTTAATTGGCTTTTACTAACTATTGTCAGTCTGAAAAGCTGCAGAAGGTGGACAGATTGGTGTAGAGGGAGGGAGGCCTTACATTGTCATAAATGTCCTTTCCTCTTTGTATGTTTTAAGCATCCCTGTCAAAGAGCAATTCACCATAAAAGCATGGATTAATTTCTGGGCTCTCTATTCTGTCCCATTGGTCTGCAGTCTTTTTTCTAGTACTAACTCTTTTGATTACTGTAAACTTGTAATATATTTGAAATCAGAAAATATTCTTCTTCTTGCTTAGTATTGCTTTGACTATTTGGGATCTTTTCGGGTTCCAATTTTTGTATGTTTTTTTTCTATATCCATGAAAAATGCCATTGAAATTTTGATAGAGGGGATCCCTGGGTGGCGCAGCGGTTTGGCGCCTGCCTTTGGCCCAGGGCGCGATCCTGGAGACCCGGGATCGAATCCCACATCGGGCTCCCGGTGCATGGAGCCTGCTTCTCCCTCTGCCTGTGTCTCTGCGCCTCTCTCTCTCTCTGTGACTATCATAAATAAATAAAAAAAAAAATTAAAAAAAAAAAGCAGTTAGGAAACAAGCAAATTGAAAACTGCATTAAACTTAATTTTAAAAAAAAAAAAAAAAGAAATTTTGATAGAGATCCCATTGATAATGCAGGTCATTTTGAGCAGTATGAATGTTTTGACAATATGAACTCTTCCAATGCACAAGCACAGGGTATCCTTTCATTTATTTGTGTCTTCTTCATTTTCTGTCATCAGCATCTTATAGTTCTCTAACAACAAGAAAAAATATTTTTTTTGAGAGCGCGAGAGAGAGAGGGAGGGAGAAAGTGTGTGTGAGCAGGGAAGGGGGGGCAGAGGAAGAGAGGGAGAGAGAGAGAGAAAACCCAACACAGGGCTTGATCTTGTGACCCTGAGATCATGACCTTAGCTGAAATCGAGTTGGATGCTTAATGAACTGCACCATCAAGGTACCACTTCAGTGTACAAATCTTTCATCACCTTGGTTAAATTTATTCCTAAGTATATTATTCTTTTCAATGTTATTGTGAATGGGATTGTTTTTTTAATTTCCTTTGGACAATGGTTAGTGCTTAGAAACACAGCTGATTTTTGTAAGTTGATTTTGTATTCAATAACTTGTCAATTTGCTTATTAGTTCTAGAAATTTTTGGTGGAGTATTTAGAGTTTTCTATATATAAGATCATAGCATCTAAAACAGACCATTTACTTCTTCTTTTCCATTTTTATGTCTTTTATTTCTGTTTTTTTTTTTTCCTAATTGTGGGGCTACGTAATGTGGGGCTCAAACTCACAACCTCAGATCAAGAGTCATATGCTCTACTGAGGAAGCCAGCCAGACACCCCTCTTCTAAACCTAATTTTTGAGAATTTTTGTCATGAAGTGAAGCTGAATTTTGTCAAATTCTTTTTCTGCACCTAAACTAAAAAGTATTGACACAGCAAAGAAAAACACAAAATGACAAGTATGAAATGGAACAAATATCTGCAAACACTACATCTGTTATATACATTGGATAATTAATTTCCGAAACACATAAGGAACTCCAACAACTCAATAGCAAAAATACCCCCAAACAGAAACAAAACAAATTAACAACAAGAAAAAAAAAAACTCTAAACCCAAATAACCCGATTACTAAGTGGGCAAAAGTCTTGAATACACATTTCTCCGAAGAAGACTTGCAAATGGCCAACAGGAATGAGAAAAGATGCTCAAAAGGAATGAGAAAAGATGCTCAACATCACTAACCATCAGAAATAGGCAAAAACCACAATGGAATATCACCTCACACCTGTTAGAATGACTACTATCAAAACAACAGAAGAAATGTTGTTGAGGATGTGAAGAAAAGGGAACCTTTGTGCGTTGTTGTTGGGTTGCAACAGTACAGTCACTATGGAAGAGTACGCGGATTCCTCAAAAAATTAAAAATTAAGTACTGTATGATCTAGCCATCCTGCCTCTGGGCATATAGTTAAGAAAATTAAATCATGGTCGCACAGAAGAATTGTACTCCCACATTTACTGCAGCATTATTCACAATAGCCAAGAAATGGAAACAGGCTAAGTGTCCACCAGTGGATGAATGATAAAGAGATGTCTGCATGTATGTTCATGTATTACATACACACATATGGAAATCAGGCTTAGAAGGAAATCTTGCCATTCGCGACAACAGTTTGAGCCTGGGGGATACTATGCTAAGTGAATTAAGCCAGACACAGGAAGACAAATGTTGTGTGTCTCACTCACATGTGGAATTTGAAAAATTCAAACACGTAAAAGCAGAGAGAAAAATGAGAGTTGCCAGAAGCTGGGGAGTGGGAGAATGGGGAGATGTTGGTCAAAGGGTACAAAGTTTCAGTGAAGCAGGATGAGTGAGTTCTGCGGATCAGCACGCTCACTGCAGTTAATAAAATAAATACTTGAAATTTGCTAAGAGAGTTGATCTCAAGTGCTCTAACCACAAAAAAATTATATATATAAAAGGCAATTTTGTGAGGTGATAGCTTTGTGATAATCATTGCACAATATATACGTATATGAAAACATCGCAGAGTGCACCTTACATATATATAATTTATTGTCCATTATACCTCAATAAAGCTGAAAAAAGTTTAAAAGTTGAAAGAGAAAGCGAATGTCCATAAAAATGCAATGATAGTATTTCTGACATAATGAAAATGTTACTTCCTCAGGAAGAACTTTCCTGGTGCTCTAATGTCCAACCCCTGCCCAGCCATTGTTAGCCCACCAAGCTGTTCATCATCATAGCTTCTAACAACACATGAAAATATTTTGACTGATTATTTATATGTTCAACTATGCATTGCCCCATAACTTTAACCTACATGAGATAAGGCACATCAGCCTCTCTCTTTAAAAAAAAAAAAAAAAAAGATTTTATTTATTTATTCATGAGACACACAGAGAGAGGCAGAGACACAGGCAGAGGGAGAAGCAGGCTCCACGCAGGGAGCCCGACATGGGACTCGATCCTGGGACCCCGGGGGTCACACCCTGAGCTGAAGGTGGCACTAAACCGCTGAGCCACCCGGGCTGCCCGGCACATCACTCTCTTGATGCCTGCCCATCATAGGTACTTTATAAATATGGGTTTATTTATTTTTTACTTTCTTAAATATTATTTATTTATCATTTATTTATTAATACCACACAGAGAGAGGCAGAGACACAGGCAGAGGTAGGAGGATCCCTGCGTGGAACCTGATGTGGACCTGATCCCAGGACCCCAGGATCACAACCTGAGCCAAAGGCAGTTGTTCAACTTCTGAGCCACCCAGGTGCCCCCATAAATATGTGTTTAATAAAACAGCAATGAATGGATATATATGCCAATAATACACATGCACATGTATATTCATGTCAGTGTATATTAAGACTTTATGGCTCAGCCTCTGCCAGCCAGAGTAGTAGTTACTCTACCAATATTATCACAAGCCATGTGATATTTTTTCTGTTTTACTGAACAGAAATAGGAAGCACAGAGGCATTTGGTGGCATGTTCATGGCAAATGGGAGTTATGGAATTTTAGAGATGAAATCCAGTGTTGTCTGATTAACAAACCCCCCCTAGTTTATCACCACTCTGTATTTCCTGATATCACCACTTACACCGCTTAGTCTCTTTCCATCATATCAGATATGACTAGGAACTAGGCAGTACATGAACTTATTGTTTCTAATTTCATTGAATTTATTTTTGCTCTATATACATAAATTGTATTTAATGAGCATTGAGGAAGTAGCATGTATTGCACAATCACATATATGGCACGAGATATAGATTTGATTAAGATAATAATTCTGTCCTATAAAAGAGAGAGAATTCGGGGGGGCAGAAGGAGAGGGAGAAAGAGATTGAAAGAGAGAAAGTAGGGAAGGAGGGAGGAGAGAAAGGTGAAGAGAGATAGAAAACATAAATGAAATCTGATCCACGAAATGATTTTTACTCTACGTTTACTTATATTCAAATCATGGTCTGTGTGCTTCAAAGGACCGAATGTGTATTAGAAGGTATTTTCTATGGGAGAGGAAAAACAGGAAAAGGAAGGAGAGGAGAAAGCTATGCATCTCAATATTCTGAAGGTAAAAAAAAACCTTGCATTCCCACAGGTGAGAGAAGAAAGTCAAGAGTCGGGGTATTGGCCAGGGAAGGAGAAAAATGTCATCTTTAGGGAGCCCTCATTTCAGCAATATCCTTTTAACCTTCTGCTGCTGAATCTAATTTACCAATTTAATGTCCTAATATAGAGTTCTGAAGATGGATAAAGACTTTTATTTTTTTATTAGAGAGAAAGAGCATGAGCGGGAAGGGGTGGAGGGAGAGGGAGAGAGAGGATCTCAAGTAGGCTCTATGTTCACCATAGAACCCAATGCAGGACTTGATCTCACCACCCCAAGATGATGACCTGAGCCAAAATCAAGAGACAGATGCTTAACTGACTGAGCCACCAGGCACCCCAATGGATAAAAACTTACAAGCACCATTGACTCATTAAATGCATGATTTAATCACTTAATTTCTGCTACTGTTGATAAAGAGCCAGTAAAGTGAGTTGTTGAGTTCTCAGGGGAAAGTGAAAATGTGATTCTGAATTTTATGTGTGTGTGTGTGTCTGTCTCTGTGTGTGTGTACACACTTATTTTTATATATGTAGAAAGCAGAGTTGGATTCTGGTATTTTCCCAAATGAGGTTCTTGCACAATTCTCAGGATGGATTTTCTGGAACATTTGGTTGTCAGTCTGTTGGTGGCATCAAACCTGCTGCAAATGGTGCAGGAGCTGCTGTTTCTGCCACATGAGGATTTGATGGCATAATCCACACAATCTGTGAAATCAATCAGAATGTCATAGGTGAGTCGATCAAAACACCTCAGGGCTTCCCTTTCCTGTCCACACAGTGGCATTACTATCAGAGTCTGGTTTTTCTTCTCTGAATTGGGTCTCCAGTCAACTTGGTGGGGTTTCTCTGGCATTCTGGAGCTCAGAATGGATCTTGGAAAAACATGCAGTGATAGCTCTTGGCATGAGGTGCTGCTGGCTGTTGCTGTGACCCTGTGAGTGGACTGATCTTACATGTGAATGACGGTGCCCCGCGAGTTGGAAAGCAAGGGGTAATGGAAAATCTAGAGCTCTTTTTCCAAATCAGGTTGTTTACACTGATGGCAACAACATACCCAGATCATGATTTGACCAAGACCCAACCATTTCAAAACCACATTGACCCAGAAAGGCAGGAACCCACCAGCAAACTAAGAAAAATGCTGGTCTTTCTTCCACAGACTCAGTGTGAAATGCAGTGTGTGTGTGTGGGGGGGGGGGGGGGTGCGGTGGTAAATAGAACCAGGAAGAGAAGAAACTTCAGCATTAATGCCTCAAAGACATTGCCCTTCTGGATTCACACCAAGAGATTTGTGGGAACAGCCTTTCCCACCTCTGTAACTCCAGGAGCAGAAGGGAAAGCAGGCCTAGACATTATGATAGGAAGGTTACTAAAGAATTTGCCTCGTTGGGGAGATGTTTTGGTCAATGCAAATGCAATGCTTCACTTAATGAAATTACAAGGTCATTAGGAATTGCTGAAAACTCTGACTTCGAGGCTCTTACAATGCGGAATTCCACAAAGAGAGTTAGTCCATCTCTCTTCTGGGGAGCAGGAGGTGTGGTGCAGCGTGGAAGCCTCAAAAGAAGGTAAAGAGGTACAGAATGGTGGAGAGGAGCAAGAGAAGAAAATAATCTCAACAAACTATTACTATTTTATGATTTGCCTTTGGATGATAAAAGTAACGAGCGACTCTTGGCCTTTTCATTCAATTCTCGGAAAATATCCTTGTCCTGTTCCGCCTACTGGCTCCCGGTCTCTTCTCTCCTCCCATTTGCCTATCCTCCCTCTCTGGGTGATGTTCTTTCAGTGACCAGGAGGATCTTCTGCAGATCTCTGGGTAAGAGGTGGGCAGGTGTGCACGCACAGGCCAAGACGTTTGAAACAGTGACTTTTCAGTGAGTCCAGGGAAGGTTGCTATGATGAGATAATGCAGCAAAACCTGGCGCTCTCAGGGACGTCTCCATTGGGAAGAATTCTCTGACCCGGGCTAAGAGAAGGGGCCCTCTGGGGGACTAAGGATGGAGAAAATTAGTTTGTCTCTATTGGTTGTGGTAGGCAGGATGCTATGATGATGCCCCTGTGTGATTCCCCCTGCTTGAGTATGGGTGGGACCCCTGCTTGTATATGATGGGATGCCACCTGTGAGCAGGTTCCTGAGCAGTTGACTTTGAGTTTATCAAAAAGGACATGATTCTGTAAATCTTTTTCCAAAGAAGACACACAGACGGGCAATAGGAAAAGATGTTTAACATCCCTAATCATCGGGGAAACGCAAATCAGAACCACAAAGAGGTATCACCTAATAAACCTGTGAAAATGTCCAGTATCATAAAGACAGGAAATAAGTGCTGGCGAGGATGTGGAGCTTCCTTTCCTGCTCCTCTGAGGGGAAAGTAGATTGGTGCAGTCAGTGTAGGAAACAGTATGGAGGTTCCACAAGAAATTAAAAATAGAAATACCAGATGATCCAGATATATGTGCCTCTATGTTTATTACAGCAGCATTTACAATAGCCAGGATACGGAAGTAACCCTAGTATCCATCGATAATGAACGGATGAACGAGATGGGCAGGTATATGATATTGGATATATTTTTTAATATATGCTGGAAATATATATATATATATATATATATATATATATATATATATATATATACTGGAAAAATACTCAGCCATAAAATAGAATGCGATCTTGTCATTTCTGACAAGATGAATGGACTTAGAAGTTAATATGCTAAGTGAAGTAAGGCAGGGACTGACAGATTCCATACAATTTCATACAGTTGGAATCTAAAAAACAAAACAAAGAGATTTTTAAATGGAGAACAAACTGGTGGTTGACAGAGAGGAGGTGGGTGGGGGAAAGGGCAAAATAGATGAAGGGGCTTAAGAGGTAGAAACTTTCAGTTATAAAATAAAGCAGTTGTGAAGACGAGGAGTACGGTGTAGGGAGTATGTCCATTATACTGTAATAGCCTTGCCTGGTGACAGGAGCACTTACTGCCATGAGCACTGGGAACTGAACAGAATCGTCACATCCCTAAGCTGTACACCTGAACTAACATAACTCTGTACATCAATCATACCTTATTTTAAAAAGGGCGTTATTCTGGGCAGGCTTGACCTAATGACATGAAGTATTGAAAGGAATCTTAAAGCATCGGGGGTTTACACTCTCTTGCGGCCTCAAAAGTAGAAGGCAGTTGTCGTGAGTTGCTCAGCTGAAAGGAAACCCATTCTGTATGTTGGCAAATTGAACACCAATAAAAAATAAATTTATTATTTAAAAAAAATAAAAATAAAATAAACAGGATTGAAAAATTAAAAAAAAAAAAAAAGGAAACTCATTCCACACATTCGCATGGAAGAGGATCAGAGGGGGGTTGGAAGGGGAGAAGGGCGGGGGGATGGGAGTGACTGAGTGATGGACACTGAGGGGGGCACTTGACAGGATGAGCACTGGGTGTTATTCTGTATGTTGGCAAATTGAACACCAATAAAAAATAAATTTATTAAAAAAAGAAAAGGAAGAGGATCAGAGGCCTCAGCTGAGTCCGCAGCCCCTGCCTTATCAGACCCTGAGCGGAGGAACCAGTGGGGCTGTGCCCACGCTCCTCACCCATGGAAACTGGGAAGTCATAGATGGGTGTTGTTTAAGCCTCTGGGTCCTTGGAACGTAGGGCCAGGGAAATCTAAAGACAAGCCCAGTACCCACCTCGTCAGTATGGCAACAGGTTACTTTGCACCCAAAGGAAGAGAGGGACACAGCGATGCAGAACTCAAGGACGTTTAGCAGGATCACTGTAACATCCAGGCCCTGGGGACAGATTTATAACAGGGATACGTGAGGACTAGAGATGACAAGATGAAAACACTGCCCGTCTGATTACAAGGCTAAAGGAGAAGCACTGGCCGGAGGTCAGAAAAAACTGGCTCCTCCAAGATGTCCTCCGACAGAGGAACGGATGGAGAAGCTGTGGTCTGTGCAGTGGAATGTTCCACGTTCCTCAGCCATCAGAAAGGACGGACACCCACCATTTGCTTCAACGTGGATGGAACTGGAGGGAATTGTGCTGAGTGAGATAATAAGTCAGTCGGAGAAGGGCAACCATCAAGTGGTCTCACTCACACGTGGAATGTCAGAAATAGTGAAAGGGGTTAAAAGGGAAAGGAGGGACAGTGAGTGGGGGAGAAGCAGAGAGGAGGACAAACCACGAGAACGGTTTTAAGTACGAGCATGAACGGGAGCGCTGGAATCAGGAATGCTCAGAAATCTCATCCTGTTCCCCAGTTCCTAACTGCGTGACCGTGCGGGCGGGAAATCCAAGTTCTCTGAAGAAACTCTCTTATTCTGAGTAAGCGGCAAGAAATAAGCTTGCCTACTCTAAGCACCGTTAGAGACCTCAAGGGGCAGTACGCATTCGTTTAGCAGACAGTCAAGGGGTTATTTTGTTGTGACTAGGCAGCACGCAGGACTCGTCTGGGATTAGCCTGGGACGAAGAAGAGCCAGAATGAACCTAGAAGAATGCTAAGATTCCAGGTCGGGGTGAAGACGAGGGGCGGTGAGACAGAACTACCTGAGCAGCACGCAGAGAGGCCAGAAGGGAGCTCGCATGGACGACAGAGAACAGGGAACTTGTGCTGAGAATGGCTAATAGACAGTGTGTATAGCCTTTTAGTAACAAAGATTCATTTTCATTTGGCCAGGTCTGTGCCACGGGAACACTCGCTCCCTTCCCTTATGCAGAGGCCTACAGCTCCAGGACCTACAGTGTCCGGCTTAAGTAGCAAGTTGGAGCAATAAGCCATTAGCAGAACATCTACATGAGGGCAAGTACTGCAGAGCAGTAGTGAGATACAGGCTGGGAACTGAGAATTTGCTAAGAGTTGGACGTTGAGGCCGGGAGGTGCTCGATCTTGCGAGAACATCCAGAGATGTGCAGAGGGATAATGGCTGATTTGCCACTTGTTGGACAATGTTCAAAACAGCTTTACTATTATTCGAAAACCAGGAGACTCCATCGGGGAGCCCTGGGGATGCAGAGGGACTGACATCGGGTTCCCCCTTTAGGGTGGATAACGGAGTTGGTGCTTTGAAATTAAACAGGAAAACAAATCGGCAATATGCTTAGTGCACTGACCAGCGAGAGTAGGTGTTCCATGACTATGAGCTTTCTTCTCACTTTCCCTCATCGCATCCGGAGAAACAAAGAGAAAGAGGAGATGCGGGCCCAGCTCTTAAAGAAAGATTGCCCTTTTTTTGCAATCATTTTCAGTTTCAAAGTGATTTATTCACCAGTCAGGAACTACGGAGTGTTACATCTGCCAGAGCCAGGGCTCCCATGACTTGCTTCCGTCCCAGTATCCCGGGAGATGAGGAGGCACTCACCATTAAAATAACCAGGAATGTGAGGCAGGCTCCTGTTTTTGTGTTTTGGCGGCACGCAAAGAAATTATATTTAAAATTATCCAAATGGATTACATTGTAAAAGACCCCTATTACGGCCAAGATAGAGCTGGCGATGTTTACTCCCAGGCTGCTTCTGATCTGGGAAGGAAGGAAAATCAATTCAACAATCCAGTGGCATCCACAAGGGTGTCCCCATCAAGCACTTCACACCCACAGCTTCTACCCCCACAGCCCTGCTGTTCTATCTTGAGTTCTCTACTGTCCCCTCACTTGTCTCTCCTCTCACGGCTCTTCCAGCTAGTTTCCTGCACAGACCGCAATATGACCCTGTGGTTTTCAAGCTTGAATCCTTCCGATGACACCAGCACAAGAGGAGAAACTCTTTTTTCCATGTTGGCTAGAGATGTCCACACCCAGCTCCTTGCCTAGCTCCTCCGTGCTCTGCTTCGGGTGCCTGACCACACACTAGTTTCTCCATGTTTCTTGTCTCGCACGCCTCCATGCTTTTGGTGGGTGACCTCCCTCTGCTCTGTATTCCCTTTTTTTGCATTCTCTTCCCTTGGAGGCTTATTCTAAGAACTAAAATTATCCAAGAAACCATGAGACGTTTAGTGTGGCTGTAGCATAAGGGAGATTTTAGTGGTTCTACCCGGACCGGATGCTAGAGAGACACTTGAGGTCAGATTTGGAAAACCCATGGAGATCGTGCTCCGGGCTGATCTCTATCCTTTGAGCAAAAAAACCTCAATTATGGTCATTTGCCAGCAAAAATAGTTGATGAAATCTGGGCCTTTGTCTTTTTGGGCTTTGCGAAAGACATTGGCATGAAAGTTAGGTTTTAAATTCGCATTTCCTTATTGAATAGCCTTATTGTGAATTCCTCTCGATTGCAAACTAAATGAAAATCCTTTCCAAATACAGTTAGAAGATACATTTTAATCAATAGGTCAATAAATATCATGCCACACCAGCACTCGGTGCCACTGTCATGGCCTGGATCTCAAGCTGCAAGGTCTGCTGGCCCATCTGACATTCCCTTTCAGGAATTCTCTGTATTTTCAGAAAGACTCAGCAACCACTTCCTCAAACTATTCTATGTCATATGAGTAGTTTTCTGACTAGCCAGGTTTTTAGGACAATTTCTGAAAGACCAATGCAACTGTGCAAAACTTACCATCTCTCCCGAGTGTCAAAAAACAATCTATTTTCTCCTCTTGTAGAGTACATACTTGGTTAGTCCTTCTTCTTTTGGGACCAAAATAAGCAACTGATAGATAAAGAAAGGAAACGTGACTCACCAGACCTTTCGTAGTTCTATTGCCGGCTGCAACTGACAAGGACCCTGAAGTAATAAACTAGTAACAAGAGAAAAAAATGCAGGCAAAAAAACTTTAAACAAATATTTGAAGCCAAGACCTCCTGAAACTTATCCCTACCTGTGATAAGTACGCAAAACAGACCAGTTATATTGGAGAAACACAAAAGATTATAAATAACTCTCCTCTTTTCCCAGAAACAACAGAGAAATTCTATGAGATGGATTCAGAAGGGAATTCATCAAGCCTTTCGAAAACATAAGTGCAATGTCATTTAAACTGTTTGAGGGCCTTGAAATAAAAGGAAAGCTTCTAAATTCCTGACCTGAAGGAACCCTAATATGCTACCAAAATTTACGAGTTTATAGCAGAAAAGAAACTACACATCGTTTTTATTTAAAGTGACTATTAAAAGTTATACACAGGGATCCCTGGGGTGCTCAGTCGGTTATGTGTCTGCCTTCAGCTCAGGTCATGATCCCAGGGCCCTGAGATCCAGCCCCACATTAGGCTCCTTGCCCAGCGGGGCATCTGCTTCTCCCTCTCCCTCTGCCTCTCCTCCCTGCTTGTGCTCTCTTTCGCTCACTCTTTCTCTCTCAAATAAATAAATAAAGTCTTTAGAAAAAGGCTATAAACGAAATAGTAGCAAAGAATGTTTCGAATTCCATATTCGATGCTGATTATTTTTTAAAAATTATAATATACTATTCCATTTGACTCCATCAGTCGGGTAATTACTGTCCATTGAGCTAAAACAGGTGGAATCAAGCAATTGGACCCCCTGCCTTAAACTATTTGATGTTTGAATTTCTGGGTTTGCTTTCCAAATTTGATTTTAAGAGTTTCAAAAATTGTATCTTAATATCAGACAAAGACTGATGGAAGGAAACAGCTTGGTACGTTTCTTCAAACCATTTCTAAAGACCAAGACATGGAGATGGTAAAGTTAAACTTAGTCACTTCTGGAAAAAGAAATAGCAGGGAGAATCATCCATCATATTATATGAAATGAATCATGACAATGTGACGTATTCCTTCAAATGTGCAGGTTTCTTACCATTGAGTATTATTACAATTTATAAACACAGATTTAAGGAGAAAATTCACATACTAATTGTTATTTATGTTTACAATGTTAAGACATAGAATTCAACATTATTAGTGACTTCAACACGATTGATAAAAGATGAAGAGTTCCATTTTCCATAATATGGTAATATGATGGAATACTTGTCTCAGTTTTATCATATTTAAGGAGGAAACACTAGGGCCATCTCTTTAAAGTCAAAGTCAAGAGAAATATGTAGATGAACATGTGTTAATTACTCTTCTTAATATATCAACCAAAATAACTATATAAGAAATATATTTGAGGAAAATGGTTACATTACTGCTATTCAAATATGTTCTGCTGCAGATCTCCAAGAATATGAATTAAAGGCTAGTGTAACTCTAAGAAAATTTGGTAAGACACATAGGAAGAACATTATATTCATAAATTATATTTAAAAACATATATATTTGTATGTGGGTGGGGATTTTTTGGTAAAGATTTGTTTAATTATTTGAGAAAGAGAGCACACAAGTTGGGGAAGGGGTGGAGAGGGAGAGAGAGAATCTCAAGGAGACTCCACGAGGAATGGGGATCCCAATGCGAGACTCAATCTCATGACACTGAGACCATGACCTGAGCTGAAACCAAGAGTCAGACATCTAGCTGACTGAGCCACCCAGGTGCCCCTGTATTTGAGTGTTTAAAGACAGGATTTAATAAGAGGACTTCACTCATCATAGCAAAAAATGTATAAAGTTTCTGAGAGAAAAAAAAAATTAACAGGGACTACAAGTAATGGAGAGGAGTAAAACTTTACAATGTTCCAAAGTCTACAAACGAAACCTTGAGCAGATAGACTCATGTGGGAATAATTGTCTAGTGTTCATCCTGGTGAAAGGTGTCTAGCTGCACTGGAGACTAAATCACCAAAAGTAAGAGATATTTGTAATTAGTTCTTGGTATTGGTTGTTGTGCTATGTAAGAGAGTAAAGGGAAGCACATCACAAGTGAGGTTTGGAAACAAGGTTGGAAGAATGATGGAAGGTAGCAGCAAAAATGTTCCACAAACTAAGCAAAAGCTCATCTAGTGGGATTACTACAACGGTCTGAGTGATAGCTCAGTTGGCACACATAGCTCCTGCAGTGCCTGGAAATCTACTGAACATGTGGAGAGGAAGGACATAAATTAGGAGAAGTGGTTTCCAAAGTGGTCTTGAAATGGAAATTAAAGGGGAAGCAGAAAATGAGAGTGGCTAATGTCTGCAAGATTGAAATCAGAACGACCCTGTTTGAGCCCTGATTCCCGTACCAAATAATTGGGTGATCTTGGGCAAATCACTTAATTTCTCCAAGACCCGGTTTCTTCATTCACAAAATGAGGGCAAAGGTAAAGCCTTTTTCAGAAGTCTGTGATGCTTGCACAAATGGGATTGAATATACAAAGCATTTAGAAGAGTGCTCAGAATACGGTAAGCACTGAACAAAAGTCATTATTGACATTAGTCTCATCAGACGTGTAAAGCATTGTACAGCGGCACAGAAGTAGCACTGCAAATGCTTCTCTTCAAATCTTGCACTTCTGTAAGCAGGCAGGGGGAGCAAAAAGCCAAGTCTATAATAAAACTCTACACGTTCACATCCTCAACTTTGTAGATAAATGGAAACACTTCAACACTACAATCTTCTAACATAAAACCAGTGTATACATTTATTTTCCTCTTGTCGCTTGAGAGCTGTATCCTGTTAGCACTCTTAATTTGCAGAGAAACTCTCTTGCATGTTATGTGGAGGGAAAACTTTTTACTTCTTAAAATTTCACTCAATTGTTCTTAAATTTCTGAAATAAAAGCAATCCAATAGCAGCTCCATTTGCTAGGATTTGATAGCTGACTATAAATTGCCTGCATACCAGCCATGTCTCCTATGCTTTCTTGTTAATGAACTCATTTTGTTCATGAGCTTCAGTGAAGCCTTCCCAGCCTACTTGAGAACTGAGTCCCAGTTAGTCCAAGCCAACAAAGGCAAATCCATTACCTTTGCCCAGAGTTGGTTTGGGAATATAAAGGATCTATGTGCACAAAACATTGGTGAACGATGAGAGAAATCGGGTGTGATATGCTAGTCATCAGCAATGAGGTCCTTGCACTCCTGAACCAACGCTGGAAATGACTAGCCCTTGGGTTTCTTGCTGTGAAATAATAATGCTTTCAATGTTTAATCCATTCTGGTTTGGGTCTTTTGCTACATACAACCGTAATATATCCTGATACATACTAAATATTTAATCATCCCAGTGTTCTAGGAGTCTTATTACTCCTACTTTAAATGTGATACGGTTAGGTCAAAAGGAGATTAAATATCTTTCTCAAAGTTATAGAACTATAAAATAGAGTTGGGGTATGATTCCAAAGCTCAGGATATTAACAACTACGTTAGGTTGTCTCCACCTATATCAGGAGCTATTCTACTCACCATCAGTGACCCCACTATTCTGAACAAGTCATGCTCTGCCAAAAGACTGCTTTCTTTGAACGGCAATGTGATACTGAGGTGTACTATTGTGAAGCTGAGGACCATCAGGGCAATCAGGATCTGCACAACCTAGAAATGACGAAGAAAGTAAATCTGATTATATCTCACCCCCTTTCCAATCACTAAGTTACCCCTCTTCTGCATCTTTTGAAATAGTTTGATGGCCTTGATATTTTCCTGTTACCTTTCTTTCATATAAAGGAGTATGGATACATTAACGTACTAAAATTGTCTCCTGGGATATCTATTTCTATTGACCCAGTCATTTTCAAGGTAAAAAGAGTGCACCAGGACCTACCCACAGGTGCTTTACTGACCCCTGTGACGCTACTTCTACTGTAGCTCTTGCTTTCCTTTGCACACGCTCAGAGAGAAATGATCCAGAAATTAGGAAATATTCTAGCAAGGAAAAATAATGTGAAGGAAGGAGCATGTGTACAGGAGAAGATAAAGAACACTATGATCTTTTCTTGACATCTGGGCCCTGAGGACATGAGTAAGTACAGGGGTCTAAAAATAGAAGCATTGGAGTATAATTATCCCATGGAAACAAAAGGATACAAAGGGTCATAATGATTTTGTCCCATTGGTTTAAAGCTTGGGCTAGAGCAGCAATGTCCACAATAGCCAAACTGTGGAAGGAGCCTTGGTGTCCATCAAAAGATGGATGGATGAAGAGATCAACCTCTGTAGTCACTCTCCTTCCACTTGCACTAATCTGTCTTTCTTTAAACTGTCCATTTCTTTTAGGCTCACCCTCTTGATACGCCAGAAGGAAATGCACAGAGAATAAGACTTTTCATCCTCTGAGGAGTAGGCTAAGGAGATTTCCCAGAGATAGTAACACTTGGAGCATCAGATATGAGGAGGATCTGTTGGGAGGACACCAGCTAGTGTGCATGTGGCCTTATTTTTTGTTGCTCTTCCCTGCTGACATTAAAGTTATCATGGACCACCCACAACCCCAGAATAGACCCAAAGTCACAGTTTTTTAAATACGATGAGATCAGAAGCAGGATGTAATAGAATATTGCATCACTCTTTAGTTATAGGGCCTGAACATCAAATACCATTATGCTTAGGGCTTGCTGATGTTATCTTGAAGCTAATGGGACTGAGTATTTGTCATCAAAACTGATCAGCTATGAGTTTACAACACAACTGGTCTGCTTCCAGATCTGCAACGCACTTACCCCAAGGGCTTTAGGTTCCCCCTTCAAGAACTTCTCTGATATCCCTTTATGCAGATGTGATCGTAGAATAGCAGACTGCTCTGGCTGGTACACACCAGAGCCAGTGCCTGGTGTGGTCCCTTCTGGTCCTTGTATGGTTGCCATGGCAGCAGAAAAGGAGCTACAAGAAGAAATGTAATTTAAGATGAGGTCCTGTTAATGCCAGGACAACCTGTCGTCTACATTCCCTTGCTTTATTATAATAGCTATTAGAACGTCTTTGCAAAATGTAGTTATTGCAACGGCCACTGGGAAAGTGGAACAAGACACACTTTACGGAGTGAGACAGAGAGACAAAGACACATGGGAAGAGAGGATGCCTTGTGTCATCAAGATGCTCGAAAGAACTGAAGAGAGGGGAATCTAGATAGAATTGAGGTGAATATGCTGGGCCCCTCAAATAGATGAAGTCTGCGCTCAGATTTCCCTCTCTGATTACAACCATTTCCCCCTTGGAAGATGACTTTTATCATAGGAATAAACTACGTGGAATCGTTTGTGTTCCGATTGTTTGGAAAGTGTTTTATGGTCCCCGTTTACTCCTTGGAGCACGGTTATGTACTCAGAGCTGGAAACTGCCTCAGAGTCACCTTTACTAAATATGATTTATCAGGAAAGGATGTTGAATTTTGTCAAATGTTTTTCTGCATCAATTGAGATGATCATGTTTGACTGTTTATGGCATTCTGTTAATGTGGCATATTAATTAATCCATTTTCATATGTTGGACCATCCTTGCATTCTAGGCATAATTCCCACCTGGTCATGGTATATAATCCTTTTAATATGCTGCCAAGTTTGGATTTTAGTTCTTTGTTAAGGATATTGGTACCGATAGATGTACGGATAATATTCTGTAGTTTTTCTTCTCATGTCTTTATCTGGTTTTGGTGTCAGGGTAATGCTGACCTTGGAGAATGACTTAAGGGGTGTTCCCTCCTCGTGAATGTTTTGGAGAAGTTTGATAAAGGTTGGTGTTAATCGTTCTTTAACTGTTCAGTAGATTTCACCAGTGAAGCTATCTGGTCCTTGGTTTTTCTTTGTTGCAAAGTTTTTAATTATTCATTCAATCTCCCTTCTAATAGCAGGCCTCTTCAGACCTTCTCTTTTTTCTTGAGTAAGTCTTGGTAGGCTGTGTGCTTCTAGAAATTTGTCCATTTCCTTCAGGTTATCCAAGTTGTGGGGAACCAATTATTCAGAGTACTCACTTATAATCCTCTTATTCTTTCTATAAAATCCAGACTAATGTCCATTTTGACTGATAATTTTAGTTATTTGACTCATCTTTTTAGATAATTTAGTTAAAAGCTTGTCAATTTTGTTGATCTTCTCAAAGAACGAACTCTTGGTTTCATTGATTCTCCCCCTCCCCCTTTTTTTTTCTTTGAGCTTTGTCAGGTTTTAACTTGTCCTGTTCCTTTTACCCTCTCCCAATTCTGTGGTAGCCCTGAAAACTAGAAGCCATAGAATCATGGCAGCTGTAGACACCAGCCACCGTACAGCCTGTGATGGGGTTTGAACAAAATTAGAAGTCCCTTAAAAATCCCCGTCCCTAGAGACTTGTCACTGTTTGACCTGTTGGGAAAACATCTGGGAAAGCTCTACTCATATATCTTGTCTTTACTTGCTAGGACTTAAGGTTTATTCAGTGACAGAAGTCCAAACCCCAATGTTTTGTCAAAAGAAGTCATCAGAAATTGTTTTTAATTCACAGCTTCCGGTGGCAGTGATACAGTTCTGGTAAAGAAAAAGCTGGATTACAAAAAAAATAGTTAAAAGAAATAAAAAACACAGGAATGAGATTTTTGCAGGGATCTTGAAATATTCTTGGTATATCTTAGTATATCTTGATATATTCTTATATCCCTGGGAATCTAAAAGGCCATGCACATGTGTACGTTGTATGTGTGCTCAGGATTGACCTGAGGAGTCCCTAATTCCTCAATGATGGCTTTTCTTGGGGCTCTGTGCAAGCAAGAAATAACAGCTATAGAGAAAGGAAACGGAGCTGTTAACTGCTGGAGTATTAATGTTGTCCAATGAACATACACATACATGACCTAAGACAAAAGGGTAGGTGACTTAAGGGGAGTGGGCTCTAAAAGTTATCTGTTAGGGCAGCCCCGATGGCCCAGTGGTTTGGCACTGCCTTCGGCCCGGGGTGTGATCCTGGAGACCCTGGATCGGGTCCCACGTCGGGCTCCCTGAATGGAGCCTGCTCCTCCCTTTGTCTCTGTCTCTGTCTCTGTCTCTCTCTCCCTCTCTCTCTCTCTATCTGTCATGAATAAATAAATAAAATCTTAAAAAGAAAGTTATCTGTTAAATCATTAGCTGACCATTAAACTAATCAAGCATAAATTCTAATGTGTATAGATTACAGAGAATACAGACTTCACAGAAGAGATCTGGCAGTCACGACACAACAACAACAAACAGCAATGACAAATAGCCACAACACAATGACTACATGGAATGGGGGATTCCTTGAGAAGATCAACAAAACTGGAAACTCAGACATCACAAGAAAAATTGTGAGAAGAAATTACTAAAATCAGGAATGTAAAAGCCAACATGTTACCAATCTTTTTTTTTTTTAAGATTTTATTTATTCATGAGAGACACAGAGAGAGGCAGAAACACAGGCAGAGGGAGAAGCAGGCTCCATGCAGGGAGCCCAATGTGGGACTCGATCCCAGGTCTCCAGGATCACACCCTGGGCTAAAGGCGATGCTAAGCTGCTGAGCCACCTGGGCTGCCCCATGATTACCAATCTTACAGATAAAGAAAAAGAATTAAAAGGGAATACTATGAATAACTATATGCCAATAAGTGAGATAACTTAGATGAGGCAGTTAAATTCTTATAGAGACACTAATGAAACTGATGTAAGAAGATGGAAGATGGAGCTGTATAGATCTATAACAAGAACTTAAATTAGGGTTTAGAAAATTCGTACAAATGGAAAGACCGGGTGGCTCAGCGGTTGAGCTTCTGCCTTCAGGGCGTGATCATAAATGGAATCAATTTCTATTTATCTATCGATCTATCTATTTATCAAACTGATAAAATAGAAGCACGAAAGGAGGCCTGGCCTTGGATGGTTGCTTGGGGATGATGATGGGAAAGTCAAAACTGAGCAGGGAGAAGGTCTGGACTAGGAATCAAGACATCTGGTTCCTGGTCCTAGTGTGACCCTGGATAAGTCATTTCTCTTCTCTGGGTTTCACTGACCTCATCTGAGGAATGACTGCATTAGGCACAGTTGCCTCAAGCTACTTTCTGATCCCAAGGATGACAAGAAACTACAAAATCTCTTTGCTCAGGGGGCTTCCTCACAGGCAGCTTTAGTCTATGGCTTGGTGTCTCACGAGTGGTGCCCCTAAATGGTTGGAGAACTAGGTCAGGCCGCAGTGTACCCCAGGGCCGCGTAAGATGCGACACCTCACCTTCACATGACATCATCTCCAGCAGACACTGCACGTGGCAGGTCCTTTCTGAATGCTCAATTATAAAAACGATGTCAGAGACAGAGAGTAAAGACCACTCAATAGTACACAAAATTTCTAATGAAAAGTGCAAAATATTGCTTTCGGCTTCTTAAGAGCCTAGGGATATAGGAATCAAACAACCTCATCCGACATCAGCCTCTAGGAGCCTGTCTTTACCCCTGTCCTCTGCAGCAAAGAATGCTCTGCAACCCCACCCCCCAAACATACACTTAAAGGGGCACTAGACCCACCCCGACCCAGAATACCAGCTCATGCTCTGAAACGAGACCTGATCCTCTCTCGTTCCACTCTCAGGGATCCTAGAACCAGTGGATGAGAAAACCATCAGCCCCAGAGCCTAGGAAGGCATGTCCCTACCTTTCTTCAAGCCTGCAATGCCTGCAGCGTGTCTTGTGAGTGTCGCAGACCCCAGGCAAGTGCCTTCAGCCCAGATACAATACTTGCCCCCGCTGCACACCTCGGTCAGGTCAAATCTGCATTCCTCTCCTGAGTATTTCTGAACCCCAAAGGCAGTGCTGAGATGCACAACTGGTTCCTTCTTTTGTGTCGGAAGCGTTAACTGATTTAGTGTCCCTAATATGGGTGTGGGTGTCTGTTGTGAAATTTGCTGAACAAGCAATGACAGCCTCACACAGTCTTCTATAGGAAAAGAATAGCAGGTACAATACTGTGTAGGTAGTGTGTGTGTATAGTGTAAAATCACTGTGTATATCAGTGGAAATCAGTGATTAAGGAGTTACTATGGGTCAGACTTTGCTCAAAGGTCTTTATACACACAAACTAATTTAATGGCATTTAAAACTCATTTAAAAAGCTCCTCTTCACAACTTCACACATTTGCACCCCTCTCCTCAACTCCCTACAGAACTGCATGTTCTGTATTGTGCATATACACAATTTGAATGTTATTTACATGAAAATCCAACATCAGGGATGAATGCCTATGAAGTAGCAACACGTCGATGCATGGCAATGATTAATAAGACACATTTCTAAATCAAAGAGGCATCTTGTATCATAGAAAGAGCCTGATACTAAGACAAAGCTAAAGCCAACCATTTACTCCCGGCCTTATTATTTCTCTAAAATAAGGTTCCTCATTTGTAATATGATATTGATATTTTGTATGGAGGAGAAAGGTGTCTGAATATGCAGAGGAGACTTCCTAAAAGAGCATCACAGTGGGGACCTGATGAATTAGCAGGAGAATGGAAGGAGGGTTAGGGGAGGGGAGATTCCAATAGAAGCAATAAAATGAAGAAAAACCACAGAGCAAAAGAGATCTCTGTGCATTCAAGAAACTGAAAGAGCTTCTTAATCACTGAAGGAGAGCACTGGAGCAGACCTTAAGAGGAGTCAGACAATTCAGGGCTTTGGAAAGTATTCTAGTAATGAGAATTTATAAAGTCTTCACATTAATGAATGCAATCATCACCAGATTTAAAACTGATTGGATGTTTACTCTGTGTTCGGACATTTACTTCAGATGTGTGTCTACTTCTGTTTTCACGGAAGCTGAAACTGGAGCTCAGGCACGTGCACAGAGTTGCTGTAGGTAAGGCTGAAATCCAGTTTTGCCTAAATTCAAAAGATTGTGTTGTTTGGAATCCTCTGGAGTTATCCTTCCCAAAATGAAGGGAGAAAAAGTCTTTCAGAGATGGTAACCTAGGCACCAGCTAGAGAAACAAAGGAAGAAATAACACTGGAGTTCCAGAGTGAGGCTGACGGAAGCCCGGGTTGTGCACAGAATAGATGAGGGCTACTTGAACCAGCACCGGAGCTACCGAAAGGCGAGAAGTGCAGGAGTCTGAGAGACGCTTAGGTAGTCGTCATGGTCCTACTTGCTGGAAGAATGGATGTGCAGGATCAAGAGCAAGAGCGGAAAGGGTGACACTCAGATTCTACTTTAGGGAACTGAGTGAGTGATAGGACCATTCTTGAAGGCAACGGACATGGCCAGGGACAGGGTTACAGGTACAAACGGCAAAATTTGGGGCATGTTTAGTTTGGGTTATGTCACGACCTTCAAATAGGGCTGGCAGTTCGGCACTGGGTACCAGGCAGGAGCCAGCGAGGGAGAGCAGGCTGCTGTTGCAAACAGGAGGATGAGATCCCCCAGGCTTGGAGGTGAAGACAGAGAAGACCAAACCCTTTGAGAGAAGATGAAACCAGTTCCCAGAGGGCTGTGGAAAGAGAGCTCCGCAAGGTATTATGAAAAGTAGGAAAATGTGCCATCGCAGATGCCAGAGGCTACGGCGAGTTTCATGACCTTACAGGAGATGCTGAGATGCCGCACTGGAGACAAATGTCAACCCCCTCTCCCACCCAGAGTGCATGGGATGGCACAATCATTAGGCCCAGCAGGAGCTGGCAAGCGCTGAGGAATCATGGAGACACAGTGAGGAGTGGAAACAAGTCATGTAGGGAAGCGGGAGTAGAATCTCTCTACCCAAAGCAAGCAAAGAAAATTGCCATAGAAATGAGAGGGAACACACAGAGTTCAGGTTCCGGGTCAGTAGTTGCAAACAGCAGGGGAGCAGGGCAGAGCCCAGAGCAGCTTTTTAGCTAATTCGTTGTAAAGATTCTGTTGGCGACAGCTGGGTCTCCCTCACCCAGGCACCACACGCCACCGTGTGCAGCCCCCGCCAAGGTCTGAGAACTGTTTTCTGAACAAAATTACAGGTCTGCTGCAGGCAAATACCCAGGATGTGAGTCCTAGGTCTCGGGGGGAAAGCAGAACAGAGGCAAGAATCACGTCAAACCTTCAAAATAACAGGAAGAGGAGAGAGTAGGGAGGCGGGTATTGTGGGGTTGGCACTCTAATCAGGGCCCTGACTGCGTCCTCTAGGGCTAGGATTCTCATAGTGGAGAATCATGAGGATTGAAGATCCTCTAGGGCTAGGATTCTCATGGTGGAGCATCAGAGGGCAACTTGGTTTAGAAAAGCAGGGTGGTCTCTCCCCCCCAAGTCACCGTCTACCTGCAGGTACTTCGTGCTACTTCCCGTGCACGATCATCACATGCAGGCTGGGTGAGCAGAACCTATATGCGCTGACATGAAAAGCTATTACCAAGTTACAGTGTGACTAGCAGCAGCATTTCAGGAAACCAATACCATAAAATAGAGTAACCAGATTAAACAAAGGAACATACAAAAAAATAATAATAAAAAAATAAACAAAGGAACATACAAACCCTTTTCTGTTTTTCTGGCAACTGCTCTGTATTCTCTTGTCTCCCCTTTATTGCTACATTTTCAATATGTGTATTTTTTAACTGAGTATTTTTATCAGTATAGTTCCCCCTTCAATTAATCTACTGATTATATTGTCTTTTATTCTGTGTTTAGTTATAACTCTAAAAAAAATCACAGCATGTATAACTGATTTATCAAATTCTAATAAGAATTAGAACTTTTATTTCTTCCAGGGAGGCCAATATAGATGGGTACTGGGCGAATATAGATGGGTACTGGGTAGATTTCATTCCAAATATATGAGCAAATATATTATGTGTATAAGTGACAAAGATTTCAGACCACCTTAAAAAAAAGACCAAAGTTAATTACTTATTATTTAAAAGAGGAAATCTTAATAAATCAACATAGTTTAAAGAATGAGAAAAGTCGTATCATACAAATCCTAAAGCAAAGGCTTCTTGATATCATGCAGAGTTAACCTTAGAGCAGAAAGTATTACTGATGCAAAAGAGGAATATTACATCCTTATAAAATTATTACTATAGTCAAAATCTCTAGAAAGATAGAACGGTTTTAAATGTGTATACAGTTAAAAACAGTACCCATAAAAATAGAATTTTAAATGGTAGTTTTTACGTATAATCAAGAAATGATATATACCCAGAATATAAAGGACTCGTATAAGTATTAGCTTAAAAAGAGACAACTCAGCAGAAAATTGTTCAAGAGACTTGTCCAGGCATTTCACAAAAAATAATACCCAAATGGACAAAAAGATATGAAAATGGGTTTCATTTCATTAGTAATCAATAAAATGAAAGTTAAAACCATAGATACCACTGGACATAAGAATCAGCAAATATTCTTAATTAGAAAGTATGCTAAATACCAGGCTCATTTCTCTGAGTTTTTTTTAATCATTTTCAATTATTAATGAAAAATTCCAAGAGATAGCAAGTCACTCCTATCTATATAATTAAATTCTTCAACCTGTCTCTCCTTCCATTCTCCAATTCCCGCCATTGGCCAAGCCCAACCAGATGGCAAAGATCACCTCTACCACTATTGCTTGGTTTCAAAATGGGTCATTCTGGTATTTCCCAAAGTGTTTTGATTGAAAACTAGTCCCTTGAGATACCTTGATGGGTAAAATAGAAATGGGTAGATTCCATGGATCATTAAGCTTAGAAGGGACAGAAACTTCACTATCTTCTGGAAGAACACAATGAATAGTAACTAAGAGAAGTCCTATAAAATCCTAATATTTCATTTAGAGGTATCTGATACCACCTGGGGATATTTCTACTGAATTCTATTGGTTGAGTAAAATAGAGTCCAATGGAGGGAGTGGATATAGGTGATACCTTAGGAGGGAACTGAGATATATCATCAGAGGAAATTAAATTCCAGCCTCAGTGAAAGAGAAAGGAAAAGCCTCAGACATCTGGTATTAAAGATTAGAGCAGAGGAAAAATGTGAGGACAAATATATTAGAAGCCCAGAGTTCATGTAAAGTTGAGGTGATACATTTAAGCACTGATCTTCATTATGTAGCGTCTAGGAAGGATATTGCTTTGCTTTCTTTTAACAAAAGATTTTTTTTTCTAGTGTTACATAATTCCGAATTAAAAGCACAAACACAGCATATTTTTCTGTGTGGGCTTCCTCTATGATGATGAACAAAAATGGTTCTGCAAATAGCAGATACGCAGCAAAGAAAAGTATTCTCCTTAGGAAATCACTCTGAAAATGTTTAATAAATAACCTCAGACACTTGTCCCTATTCATGACTAATATATAAAACAACTGCTAGAGACCCATATAGACAGTCTGTTTAGTGACAGTCGCCCAACTAACCCACACCAGCACCAAAGCCAGGTACGCTCACCACAGTGTCCTCTTTACCATTGTCGGCTCACTCAATTCTGCTCATTTACTGCCTTGCAATCATTTTGCCAATTAAGTAAATTAGGTTTTTACTTGAACTTCTAAGAGGATGTCTTTCAGACCAATCACACCATATGCATACATACATACATTTCATATAAATAAAATGTTTAAAAAAGGTGAATTCTAAAGGCCTACAATTTCAGGGAAATCTAATATCACTTTTTTTGAACACCGAGTTTCACAGAAAATAATAAACATCAACATTCTGTGGCAAGTAATTCCCCCAACCCTTCTGTTTTATCGAGAGTTATAAAGACAGGGGGACCCCCGGGTGGCTCAGAGGTTTAACGTCTGCCTTTGGCCCAGGGTGTGACCTTGGAGACCCGGGATCGAGTCCCACGTCGGGCTCCCTGTCTGGAGCCTGCTTCTCCCTCTGCCTGCGTCTCTGTCTCTCTCTCTGTATCTCTCATGAATAAATAAATAAAATTTTAAAAAAGAGATAATAAATTATTGGTACAGTGGATTTTATCTTGTGACTTTGGGACAGGAAAAAATAAATTCCACAAAAAGCTAAATAATATATCTTAGCACTTCTCCAAATCCAACTACAGTGGCTTGATACAATATATCTCGGTTTCATTTCCTCTAAATTCCGAACCCAGAATGATCAGTTATCTCAAGTTTCCTATCGTATATTCATTAACCCAAACAGTTGCTATTCCCAAGCAGCCAATCATTATAATATGTTTTATTTTTAAATATATATATATTTTTAAATTTTTATTCATCCATTAATGAAAGACAGAGAGAGAGAGGCAGAGACACAGGCAGAGGGAGAAGCAGGCTCCAGGCAGGGAGCCCGAGGCTGGACTTGATCCCAGGACCCCGGGGTCATGCCCTGACCCAAAGGCAGAAGGTCAACCGCTGAGCCACAAGGCGTCCTTGAAAGTGTTTTGTAAACTGTCAAGCTCTAGGCAAATGCGAACTGATTGCTGCTTGCCCCAGGCCATTCCCAGCACAAATGCTCACCCAATGAATTATGAGGTTGGATTTCTACGTTTCAGTACTTCTTTGAGACAGAATTGACATGTGCCGCCCTATCGGTTCCAGGTGTGCAGCAGGATGATTCGACATTTGTATACGTCGAAAAATGATCACATCTGTCCCGACACAGAGTTACATTTTTTTCTTACCATAGGAGCTATTAAGATCCACTCTATAGAAACGATTTGATAGGCCAGTGAAGCCTGACTCAGTAAGATGTGAGCTCTTGCTATGAGTTTTAGGAAAAGGGTATGGAAAGCACAGGGGCAGGAGCTAACAGGGAGCAGAGAAGGCCAGAGGCGGCAAGAGACAACCAGAACCAGAGACCCGCTGCCTGTCCCAGAGCCTGTTGCGGGGGGGGGGGGGGGGGGGGGGGGGGGGGGGGGGGGGGTAGGGAGGAGAGAGGGCAGGATTCCCCGGGAAGGCCCAATTTTCGTTTCTGCTCAGCTGCTGAACCCAGAAGGCAGGCCGGCCGGTGAGGTTTTGTCTCTTCATCCTGCAAGCGAGGAACTGAAGGAGACTCGTTCTACCCGCCAGTTAGGGCCCATGCTTAGTCCTTGTGGCTTCCTGGGTCAGGATGGGCAGCTGATCTGACCCCCCCCACCTGCCCCCACCAGCGATACCACCTCCCACGGGAATCTTGTGACCGTGACTTCTGCACACCTGAGCGCCCTAATGCACAAAGTGCAGGCCCTGATGCAGCCCGGTCTGCAGCCCACTGTCTGCCCCTTGGCGGCTCGCCTGGGCAGGACTCGGGGTCCACATCTTGTCCAGTGTGTCCAGTAGCAAAGAGCAGATGGTGCCTGAGATAAGCCCGAAGCGCAGGGGCATTTTCTCAGGTCTTTACCCTGAGAGCCTGGACGTAAGCGTCCTAGATAGTGTCCCCAGCCTAAGTGAGCCACACTGGAAGGCGACTCTAGACACCAGCTACGGAAACACCAGGGACAGCAGCGAGAGGCCAGCGGATCCACAGGGGCTCAACCCCAAATTGGGATTCAGACTCCGTGTCACCTCTTCTCCCCTCCCTGGAGGGGAGGGAAGGGAGTGAGCAGACACTTGCTGTTGTCTCCTACGGGTGCGTCCACTCTCCACTTTAGCCCTGTGAGCCAAAGCCAAGCTCCATTTCATCGTTTCTCCCAGGATGGGGGCCCGTGTGCCCCAGTGGGAAGACCTCAGGGCAGCAGACGTGAGCTCCAAGTGTAATCTGGCCACCCACCACTGTGTCTCTCCAAAATCTCCTCAAATCTGTAAATTTGGAGTGAAAAAGCAAACCGTGCAAGGTTGTCTGGAGGGTTAAGAGAAGCATTTGTCCCCCCAGCTATGGCTTCTGCTGGGGCCGTGTCCTTCACAGTCAGCTGGCAAAGCAGCTCCTCACCCGGATTCCTGCTCAAGCTGCTGGACTCCGGGAATGCTTGCTTCTTCCCAGGCCCACAGTCCTCAAGGGGGAGCAGCTTCCTGCCTTTCCTCATCTTTGTTGCCTTAAATCTCTTCTTATGCATTCATTTAAGTCCTTTCAAATGAGTCCCATGGGGTGAGTCCTGTCCCGGTGAGATCCTGGCTGATAACCGGGGATTCAGTGGCACCAACGCGGGGGGTGAAGGACGACGGGGAAGTGCCTAGTGCACTTCCCTGGGTGTGTTCTGAGCAAGCAGGGATGGTGCCTCCCAGGATCAGTGGGATCATGCTTTGTCCTGAGCATGGCCTCCTCACCACTCTGCTCGCTTCTGTCCTGCCTCACCTGTGGCCTGTTTTCAACACAGCGCAGTGGCAGAGTGATCCTGAGAAAACACAGACCCTGTGTCTCCTTGGCTCAGAATCCCCCAACGCCTCCCACCTCACTCAGAAGAAAAACTCAAGTCCTCAGTCCAGGCTTTGTTGATCTGTCCCCAGGCAGGGCAGCAGGCATGGCCTGGTCCTCCCCGCCCCGGCCCCCAGCTCCCTGCTCCAGACCCACTGCCTCCTCACAAACAGGCTCACCTGGCCAGCTTTGGTCTTTCCATTTCCTCTGCCCAAAGAACTGCCTGTGAGCTCCAGGGATCTGTATTATCAGGTTCCCAAAAATTGCTTCATTCCACTCATGGATGTCCAACATGATCAGTCAGAAAAATAATAGTACTCATGTTTTAAGTTAGATGAAATTGTGTTCACCTCAATTCCTTGGGGGGGAGGGGAATCCCTTCATTAACCATTTTGAATAAAGAGTGAGAGCCCCAGGGGGTACTCAGGGAACACAAGGTGGTTATTCAATTGCTGGCCTAAAATGGGGTATTTTAAACTCAAAATTCCTGTGGGGGACGTAGGAAGAGTCAGAATAAACTCATGAAGCCCTGTACTGTATGAAATAGTGAGAGGACCAAAACCAAACCAAATAAAAATAAATAAATAAATAAATAAATAAATAAATAAATAAATAATTTTTAAAAATTTTAAAAATTAAAAAAAAAAAAACAAATAGTACAAACCAAAAAAATCTCCGATAGTGGTAATAATGGCCCAGCTGTGAGGGAACGGACTATTACAAAATATTCAGTCCTGATTTTATTTCACCTTTTTAACGTTCCTCTCGGCTCTTCCACTGATCCAGTCTCTGGCATCCAGTGTCTATTGTCATCTGTTGGCTGCATTGGGAATGACCGGGGTGGCTCAATCCCATCCAGAGACATTTCCAGCCCCGGAGATCATGAGCTATTCCAATGTCTCCCTCGACCTATTTCCCTGGTGTGTGTTCAGATGCCCAGCTCCCGGCGTGAGGAGCCTCTGGGTCTGGGTCAGGCTGTTTCCTGCCTCTCCACGGAGATGGAAGGAAGCCAGGTGTTGGTGGTGCCACCTGGACTCATCCTGGAGCCTTCCCCAACCCTCGACTGCGGCAAGGTCCACTTTCCATAAGACGGAAACCAGGACCAGGCAATGTCTCTGGCGTCCTATCCACAACCCGGATCATGCAGAACAGGGGATCAGGTGAGATACTCATCTCGGTCTCTCCTTCTACCTTACTCCATGCCCTCCTCCATCTGGCAGGTGCTCAGACTTTCCAGAATGTGAAGGTGGAGAAAAGAGGAGACTAGAGTACATATCAATTAGACCGAGTTCAAAGGATTGCTTTCACCTTACCCACGGAGGAGGATGAGGGGAGATGAGGGCACAAAAAGCGCTCTTTGAAATTAAAGCAGGACGTGCTCCCTTTGAACACCCATCTTGAGATTCAACTTCGTGCTCAGTTTTTTATCTGCAATCTCAACGATCCTTACAAACATCTTTCTGTAGAATAGTATCTCCTTTTAGCAGAGGAGACAACATCAGAGGGATGCTTTATCCGCTAAGCCCTCAGGTAATATGGGACAGAACGGGGTCCACCCAGATCTAGTACACACCGCACAACGGTGGGTCCGCCTCCATGAGAGCCTCCTGGAGCCTCCCCAAGAGGGGCTTAGGCCTGAATCCCAAGCACATTTCCTTGCCAACTATCCCCTCTTGTGGCTCAATTAAGTAGGTCAAGTCGATGTTCAGAAAATGAGGCAGGTTGGGCCCTTGGGAGCTCAGCAGTTGAGCGTCTGCCTTCAGCTCAGGTCCTGACCCAGGGGGTCCCGGGAACACTGGGCTCCCCCCAGGGAGCCTGCTCCTCCCTCTGCCTGTGCCTCTGCCTCTCTCTCTGGGTCTCTCACGAATAAATTAATACGATCTTTAAAAAAAAAAAAAAGAAGAAGAAGAAAAAATAAAAACAATAAAAAAAGAAAGAAAATGAGGCAGGTTATTGAGAAAGAGAGTTGAGGAAATTGGTTATAAATCCATTACCTTCACAGTACAAGTCACTTTCTTTCTTGGGGTCACAGTTTTCTCCTATTTCAGTGTAGGGAGGTCTCCGATTCCCTTCTAGCTCTGATGTTTATATTTCTACGTTCATATGTTTGTATATAAGATGCATATTGTTTTCTCAAGTAAAGCAAGTAAAGCCCCCTCCAGCACCTTCATATTATAAGAAGAGTGTGTGTGTGTGTCTTTGGATTTAATTTAAGCGACTCCTCAGTGAGCATCTCCATGTTTCTTTTATATTGGTTTATTCAAGTATTTTATAATTCAAATAATGTCTTTTTTTGCCTTCATTTCTCAAAACTTGTGTGTTAAAAGCTGTCATGAATATTGTGTTTTTGTTCATTGTTCATATCTCTAGACAAATCTTTCAATTATTTTTTATGATTTGTATATTATGTGACTTGGTCACAAGAACCTTTAGTTCTTGTTAGACAACAACAAGTCATCTAATAGTAGTATGGCATCCCTTGGTCTCTAATTTTGCATTCTTTGACCGATCTCTGTTCCTCGTTACCCTTGCAAACACCACTGCACTAAGGGCCTCTGGAAATGCACACGTGATTTTGTCGGCACACTGCTGACGTCCTCCTGCAGCTGCTTACGCCTCTGGGACAAGCCCTCCGGGAGGCATTCAATGCTCTGGGCATCCAGGACCTTGCCTCCCCCAGTCTGGTCTCTCAGCTCTCACTGTGCGATGGAATCATAGCACATTGCTTCCTGCTCCAGGGCCCTGGCCTTTGCCTACACTGATCTGTCCGCCTAGAATCCATACGGCACAAGCACCTGCTTTTCTTAGAAAGTGCCACCTACACGGCACCTGGAAAGGCCTGCTCTCCTCCTTGCTTGACTGGCTGCTCCCAGCTGTGTGCGCCCACAGCGCTCTCCACACAGTGTTTCAGGGCAAGGACAAGATCTGATGCATCCAATCTCCCACACAGCGGGCACACGACGGCACCCCACAAACACAGGCTGAGTAGGTAAGTGACTGTGAATGGCGGTTGGCGTTGCACAGTGACCCAGGAGAGCTGCAGCACCGTAGGGCCAACGTGAAGGATTCGGCTCACGCACACCGTCACTGGCACTGAGGACGCCTTCAAGTAATATTTGCGGGAAGGATGTGGACTCAGGGGACAACGGCGTGACCGTCTGTCAAATGCCAAGCATCCAACCTGCATGAAGCAGGGAAGAGCTGTGACAAATCTGTTTTCCAGCACATCTTCACTCATGGAGCAAAATGCCGTCATAGTAAGAGAGTAGTGAAGTGACAGGGAAGATGATCTGAGTTTGGAGCACAAGCGAAGTAAGACAAGGTAGCCGCTGTAGGCAGCGCTTACATGGCATCAGTGCGAGGCATCCTCTTGCGTTTCTTTGGCACAAACGCAAATGAATAAATAAAAATCAAATGTGAAGCCGTTCATGGGCTCCTCAGCTTAGTATCCGTGTTCCACAGCCTAGAACACTTACCAGCTGAAGTCCCTGTAGGGGAAGCAAAAATTCCTAGTGGGAGGGGACCCCATTTTTTCCTTGGTTGTCCTGGAGAAGGAAACCTTTACCGTTTCTCTCCAGCTCCTTTTCTCATGTCTTTCCTCAAGAACAGCTTGGTTTCCTCTCCTCATTGTCTACGCTTCATGTCTAGGGTCCAGAGCAAAGGAATAGGAAAGTGATCTACCCAAATTACAATCTGAATTGGAGAGACGGGGTCTTTGTGACAGTAAGCAAATAATTTTTGTGTTTCTAAAAGCAACATAGGGAAACTGCATTATTTATCATATAAAAAAGCTTCATACACCTATTTAAGGAAGAATATTTGATTAGATTAAAATATGCTAGATTCAACGGAATACAGGAACTCCCATTTTTCAAAAGTTTACATTACGCCACTTCACTTTTATGAAGGAACTACCTGAGTGCCTGTTTTCACTAACCAAAAGAAAATCGAAGAGGGCTTTTGCTTTTCCAGAGGGTTTTGTAGCTCTTACCCCTGTGAGGTTTTTGTTTCACTGGCCTCAGGAGGACCTCTCAGGCCCCCCCACCCCCGTTTTCCTTGTACCACAGGCCAATCACTGAAAGAAGCAAGAAAGCGATGTATTGCATGACAGATCGCACCCTAGACATTTAGATTTTATACCAAGGATTCTTTAAAAACAAAACAAAAAAACCCAACCCACCATTTTTTCGGCCTGAAGCTTCAGAATGAGACTGCTGAGAGTCCCCGTGATTGGCCCATGCTGACCCGGTCGCTGTGCTGATGACATCCTGGAACCTGAGCCCCTGGGGAGGGGGGGTTGGTTCCTCAAACCACAAGGATCTCCACCAGGCCGTCACCCGCCTTGGGAAGCCCAAAGGGGAACGTGGTTCTGAGGAGACAAGCGTGTTGCCCCGTTTTCATCCTGCCGCATTTTCTGATTTCACTAACTCTCACCCAGAGATGCTTTCTTCAGATTCTGTACAGCTTTGGAGATTTTTTTTAGCAGCATTCTAACTTTCCTCAGCTCCAAATTTACAAAGTTTAGAAAAAAAAAAAAAGCGCAAAACAAATCATTTGGACAGTTATCCCATGAAGAGCTATGTTTCTGAACCCCGTAGGTAACCTCGACCTTTGACCCAGCACCGAAGTCATGGCTCAGAAGGAGCTGAAGGAGGGAGGGTGGACGGAAGAAAGGAAACCTGGACTTTCCTCCTCAAGGATGCCAGTCAATCCCAGTCTTCCAGAAATGATAATGGCTGAGTTTAAAATGACTTAACATGGAATTTGGGCACCTTTTAGTGCTGTCTGTGGGGTACGGGGTGCACTGCTTTGTCTTTCAGAGGGTGGGCTTTGAGACATCCAGGTTCCGTATCAGAGTTCTCTAGAGAGACAGACACTACAGGATGGGAGGGAGGAGGAGAGGAGGGGGAGGGCAGGGAGGGGGCAGGGGCAAGGAGGAGAGCAGAGGCCCTGGGGCAGCTGGCTCCCGCCTTAGGGAGGCGCAGAGTCCCAGGGCTGGCGGCCTGCAGGCTGGGAACCGGGAAGCTCCAGCGGACTCAGCCTGAATCCAGGGCCTGAGAATCGGAGATTTCACGTCAAGGAACTGAGAGTAGCTGAAGGACGAGTCTCAGGAACACACCCTGAGCTTCCGTCTCCCACAGGTACGGCCGCGCTTCCCTCCCCGTCCTCACCTCACGCGGGGCACCGTGAGGGTCCTGGCCAACCCAGGAGGCCCAGGCGGATCTCGCCCGGTGGCTGGGAGGTGACCCTCCAGGGTGACGGCGGGGCAGGCAGCAGGGCACGGCTAAGGCTGGCTTGGAGACTTGCTTTTATTTTCAAAGGCAGAAGCCCAGGAATCTACCCCCCTCACGCCCTTGCAGGAAACACGAACGGCCCGTCGGCCTTTGCCTCTGCAGGAGCCGCAGCGACAGAGGCTGCCGGTGGGGCAAGGCCTGTCCCCAGGCCACGGCCACTGGCCGGGCGCTGCCACCGTCCCTTGGCTCAGGACCTGCCCCAGGCCTCACTGGGACCCAGGGCGGCTCGGGACACGCACAAGCATGTCTAGCCCCGCAGATCACATCCCTCCCTCCAGGGGCCTCTTGCTTCCTCAAACAAACAAAAAATAGGATCTTGAGTGGGTTCCTCCACTCCTCAGAGCCTTGCTCTCCACGGAACAGGGAGAGGGAATCACGGGAGCCAAGCTCCCCACCCACAGGGTCGGGACGATGGCTGGCAAGCCCGGCCGGGCCCTTCCTGGCTGGTGATCATGGGTTTCCTCCTCCTCCTCTTTGTTGCTTTGTCTGCTTTGCCTTCAGTGAAGACAAGGCCACCCAGCAGAGCCTGGCTCCTTCCTTCTCCGGGGAGCCTCACCTCCTCCTGCCCACCTCCCACCACACTTATCCGACGCCCACCCAGGCGGCTTTCCCGTGCCTTTCCTGCTGGCCCAAAGGAATAAAGAGGAGCCATGTGTGGTGGAAAATTTACAGATTAGCCAGTGCTGAGTGCTCCATCTGCTTTCTGAACTTGCATGTACACACGTGCACACGTACCTGTGCACGGAACCACCACGGGTGAGCACACAGGGGGAACCCAGAACTAAGAGGCTCTTCTCTTGCAACCATCACAGACTTGCCTGCTTTCTAAGCTTCCCAGCAGATGGCAGCAGTGTCTGGAGAAGGCTCTGCAAAGGCTGGAAGCTGAGTCCTCCATCCCGGTGTTACCAGGCCTCACACAGGCCACCTGAGGCCCAAAGACAGTGCAGGGCGGAGCAGAGGGAGGGGTCTGCCCCAGGAATAGGCCACGTTTACATTAGAATTTTGATCAATGAAAGATTTTTCCCCCCAGGGAGTATTTCATTATCAATAGTGTTTAGAAAGCTAGCACTCAGACGACATAAGGCAGATGGCAGTTTTGTTATAATTTAAAAATTTCCTACACACAATGCTCCCTCGGTTGTGCGCCTTTGGAGGGACCACACCCATCACCACCCCCACCCTCACCCCTTCTTGATTTGCCAATGAGTTAATAATTGCCCCCCAAATGCCATTCGCCCATGCAGAAATCGCAAAAGAAAAAGTAAGAAATGGTTTTCTCAAGCAGTCTATAAAATAAATTTAAATACCGAGTTGGAACTCAGAGAATTTCTTTTTTTTTTAAGATTTTATTTATTTATTCATGAGAGACACAGAGAGAGAGGCAGAGACACAGGCAGAGGGAGAAACAGGCTCCATGCAGGGAGCCCGATGTAGGACTCGATCCCGGGACCCCAGGGTCACACCCTGGGCTGAAGGCAGGCGCCAAACCACTGAGCCACCTGGGGATCCCCAAGAACTCAGAGAATTTCATTAGCCACAGAATTATCTCTTGAAAACTTTACTGAGAATTTCACCGGAAGAAAACTGTTGAGGTTCTGTGGGTTTTCCTGCCTTCCCGCTGTAGGAGAAGGAAGGAGGACTTCTCCCTCATTTCTAGGCTCAGAAATAGAGGCTGTAATGGGACCATGTGGGGAGCTTCATGTGGAGACTCATAATTTGGGGAAGAAGGTAGACGTGAGGCTAACACTTGAGAACCAAGAGAGGCTGAGGCTTGGGCTCTCGACTCTAGTGGCCACATCGTATTTGTCTATCACTGCATACCAAGTGACCACGACCTTATAGCTCTAAAGCAGCACAGCTCATCACCTCATGCTGCTACAGGTCAGGACTGGGCACGGTTTAACTGGGTTCTTTGCTTCAGGGTCTCATAGGGCTACAGGCAAGGGATCGGCAGGTTTTGGTCTCAACCGAGGCTTGTCTGGGGAAGGATTCACTTTCCAGCGTCCATGATGATGACAGAATCCAATTCCTTGAGCTGTAGGACAAAGGGCCGCCCCCTTTCCTTTTGCTGGGTGTTGCCTCGAAGTGTTTGTAGGCTCTTTGTTAGAGTCTATTAAGTTCCTGACAGTGCCTGGCCACGTGGGGCTCCCCCCATGGCTGCCTGCTGCCCCAAAGCCAGCAAGGAAGAGAAAGAGAGCAGTAAAACAGTGCTACAGTCTCCTGCGGCGTGGCCATGTCGTCACGTGCACTTAGTCACGCACATCGTCACCTTGCTGTATTCTGTTTATTCACAGCAAGTCAGAGGTCTCGCCTCTGCTCGAGGGGGAGCAGCCACAAAGGGCATGCAAGCCAGGAGGCAGGGAGCCTGGGAGTCGGAGAGTCTGTCTGCCACAGCGAAGCAGGACAGGTTGCATTGAGGTGGCCTGTCGTCCCACGTGTAAGCCATGTGACAGAAACCTCACCTGAGTGACTTTGCTCCAGAACCACATCAGGAGAAGTAAGGTGACCTTGAAGAGAATGGGGCTGGAGAGTTTCAGTGGCCGCTCAGGGGTGGGACATAGGAGGAGTCATGACTGGCTGAGTAAGTGCGTTAGAGTCCTGGGAGGGCCAAGCCAAAGACTCCCAGTGATGGAGCCCCTGTGCCCTCAGCCCTTCCAACCTGACATCAGGGTGGGGAAGTGCCAACCAATGTTTTCTGCCCCTCAGCTCTCCTCACTCCCACCCCTGGCTCTGCAGGGAACAGAAATCCCCGGTAGCAAGCTGGGAAGGACTGTCAGGGAGGAAAAGAGAGCATTCTTTCTCCTTTCCACAGTAAGCTTCCCTGTCTGAAGCAAACCCAAACTGAGAGAGGGAAGCTTTCATAGTAAATGACAGTTGGAATTTAATTCTTATGTAAAACAGAACATTTTAAATCCTCAAGGGGCTAGAGCTCTCTAGTCCCCGGAAGCAACACATCTTAAATAAGAATCTGGGGATATCTGGTCTTACTGAGGATGCTTAGATAGGACAGTTGCGGGGAAAGAATGAGGTTGTTTTCTTTGAATTCTGTGAGTCCTGCTTATTCAAGTACAAGTTACAAAGACTTTGAAAAGTCAAAGAGAAAAAGTGCTATATAATTTTTGTGTTCTTCATAGTGCATACACTCATGCTTGAGAAATTGAGCTATTAAATTCCTTAACACCATGGGATGTTCCTTAGAGAAGAACTGGGATTTTTAAAGTGCACATCTTGGGGATCCCTGGGGGGCTCAGCGGTTTAGTGCCTGCCTTTGGCCCAGGGCGTGACCCCGGGGTCCTGGGATCGAGTCCCACGTCGGGCTCCCAGCACGAGCCTGCTTCTCCCTCCTCCTGTGTCTCTGCCTCTCTCTCTCTGTGTGTCTATCATAAATAAATAAATAAATAAATAAATAAATAAATAAATAAATAAATCTATCTTAAAAAAATAAAAAAATAAAAATAAAGTGCACATCTTAGGAAAAGTGCTCTATGCCCAAATTCTATGATTAAAGAACCATGAGTGTAAACCAGTTGTAATTTAGCTATTTTAACTAATCATTTTTTCTACTTAATAAATGCACTAAAAAAATAAATGTCATCACTGTACATTTTTATGTGGTATTATTTGTTACAATAAAAACAACCACAAATAAAAAAAAACAACCACAAATAAATGTGATTTTATATGAAAATCACTGCATAGTAAACAAATAACAAATATCTGTAGCAATAAATCTTGTTGACTAATGGCAAGAATTAGTGTCATTTTAACTGGTTAAGTGGTGAAGGGATTTTGTCTGAATACCACTTACTTAAATTGAAAGTGACATTTCATATCAATAAGGTAGCTTTATGAAAAATTTTTTTTCTTCTGTTTTTTTTTTAATTTATTTTTTATTGGTGTTCAATTTACTAACATACAGAATAACCCCCAGTGCCCGTCACCCATTCACTCCCACCCCCCGCCCTCCTCCCCTTCTACCACCCCTAGTTCGTTTCCCAGAGTTAGCAGTCTTGACCTTCTGTCTCCCTTTCTGATATTTCTCACACATTTCTTCTCCCTTCCCTTCTGTTCCCTTTCACTATTATTTATATTCCCCAAATGAATGAGAACATATAATGTTTGTCCTTCTCCGACTGACTTACTTCACTCAGCATAATACCCTCCAGTTCCATCCACATTGAAGCAAATGGTGGGTATTTGTCATTTCTAATAGCTGAGTAACATTCCATTGTATACATAGACCACATCTTCTTTATCCATTCATCTTTCGTTGGACACCGAGGCTCCTTCCACAGTTTGGCTATCGTGGCCATTGCTGCTATAAACATCGGGGTGCAGGTGTCCCGGCGTTTCATTGCATTTGTATTTTTGGGGTAAATCCCCAACAGTGCAATTGCTGGGTGGTAGGGCAGGTATATTTTTAACTGTTTGAGGAACCTCCACACAGTTTTCCAGAGTGGCTGCACCAGTTCACATTCCCACCAACAGTGCAGGAGGGTTCCCTTTTCTCCGCATCCTCTCCAACATTTGTTGTTTCCTGCCTTGTTAATTTTCCCCATTCTCACTGGTGTGAGGTGGTATCTCATCGTGGTTTTGATTTGTATTTCCCTGATGGCAAGTGATGCAGAGCATTTTCTCATATGCATGTTGGCCATGTCTATGTCTTCCTCTGTGAGATTTCTGTTCATGTCTTTTGCCCATTTCATGATTGGATTGTTTGTTTCTTTGGTGTTGAGTTTAATAAGTTCTTTATAGATCTTGGAAACTAGCCCTTTATCTGATAGGTCATTTGCAAATATCTTCTCCCATTCTGTAGGTTGTCTTTGAATTTTGTTGACTGTATCCTTTGCTGTGCAAAAGCTTCTTATCTTGATGAAGTCCCAATAGTTCATTTTTGCTTTTGTTTCTTTTGCCTTCGTGGATGTATCTTGCAAGAAGTTACTATGGCCGAGTTCAAAAAGGGTGTTGCCTGTGTTCTTCTCTAGGATTTTGATGGAATCTTGTCTCACATTTAGATCTTTCATCCATTTTGAGTTTATCTTTGTGTATGGGGAAAGAGAGTGGTCTAGTTTCATTCTTCTGCATGTGGATGTCCAATTTTCCCAGCACCATTTATTGAAGAGACTGTCTTTCTTCCAATGGATAGTCTTTCCTCCTTTATCGAATATTAGTTGCCCATAAAGTTCAGGGTCCACTTCTGGATTCTCTATTCTGTTCCACTGATCTATGTGTCTGTTTTTGTGCCAGTACCACACTGTCTTGATGACCACAGCTTTGTAGTACAACCTGAAATCTGGCATTGTGATGCCCCCAGATATGGTTTTCTTTTTTAAAATTCCCCTGGCTATTCGGGGTCTTTTCTGATTCCACACAAATCTTAAAATAATTTGTTCTAACTCTCTGAAGAAAGTCCATGGTATTTTGATAGGGATTGCATTAAACGTGTATATTGCCCTGGGTAACATCGACATTTTCACAATATTAATTCTTCCAATCCATGAGCATGGAATATTTTTCCATCTCTTTGTGTCTTCCTCAATTTCTTTCAGAAGTGTTCTATAGTTTTGAGGGTATAGATCCCCTACCTCTTTGGTTAGGTTTATTCCTAGGTATCTTATGCTTTTGGGTGCAATTGTAAATGGGATTGACTCCTTCATTTCTCTTTCTTCAGTCTCATTGTTAGTGTATAGAAATGCCACTGACTTCTGGGCATTGATTTTGTATCCTGCCACGCTACCGAATTGCTGTATGAGTTCTAGCAATCTTGGGGTTGAGACTTTTGGGTTTTCTATGTAGAGTATCATGTCATCGGCGAAGAGGGAGAGTTTGACTTCTTCTTTGCCAATTTGAATGCCTTTAATGTCTTTTTGTTGTCTGATTGCTGAGGCTAGGACTTCTAGTACTCTGTTGAGTAGCAGTGGTGAGAGTGGACATCCCTGTCTTGTTCCTGATTTTAGGGGAAAGGCTCCCAGTGCTTCCCCATGGAGAATGATATTTGCTGTGGGCTTTTCATAGATGGCTTTTAAGATGTCGAGGAATGTTCCCTCTATCCCTACACTCTGAAGAGTTTTGATCAGGAATGGATGCTGTATTTTGTCAAATGCTTTCTCTGCATCCAATGAGAGGATCATATGGTTCTTGGTTTTTCTCTTGCTGATATGATGAATCACATTGATTGTTTTACGGGTGTTGAACCAGCCTTGTGTCCCAGGGATAAATCCTACTTGGTCATGGTGAATAATTTTCTTAATGTACTATTGGATCCTATTGGCCAGTATCTTGTTGAGAATTTTTGCATCCATGTTCATCAGGGATATTGGTCTGTAATTCTCCTTTTAGGTGGGGTCTTTGTCTGGTTTTGGAATTAAGGTGATGCTGGCCTCATAGAACGAATTTGGAAGTACTCCATCTCTTTCTATCTTTCCAAACAGCTTTAGGAGAATAGGTATGGTTTCTTCTTTAAACGTTTGATAAAATTCCCCTGGGAAGCCATCTGGCCCTGGACTCTTGTGTCTTGGGAGGTTTTTGATGACTGCTTCAATTTCCTCCCTGGTTATTGGCCTGTTCAGGTTTTCTATTTCTTCCTGTTCCAGTTTTGGTAGTTTGTGGCTTTCCAGGAATGCGTCCATTTCTCCTAGATTGCCTAATTTATTGGCGTATAGCTGTTCATAATATGTTTTTAAAATCGTTTGTATTTCCTTGGTGTTGGTAGTGATCTCTCCTTTCTCATTCATGATTTTATTAATTTGAGTCTTCTCTCTCTTCTTTTTAATAAGGCTGGCTAATGGTTTATCTATCTTATTAATTCTTTCAAAGAACCAACTCCTGGTTCTGTTGATCTGTTCCATAGTTCTTCTGGTCTCAATTTCGTTGAGTTCTGCTCGAATCTTTATTAACTCCCTTCTTCTCTTGGGTGTAGGATCTATTTGCTGTTTTTTCTCTAGCTCCTTTATGTGTAAGGTTAGCTTTTGTATTTGAGTTCTTTCCAGTTTTTGAATGGATGCTTGTATTGCGATGTATTTCCCCCTTAGGACTGCTTTTGCTGCATCCCAAAGATTTTGAACGGTTGTATCTTCATTCTCATTAGTTTCCATGAATCTTTTTAATTCTTCCTTAATTTCCTGGTTGACCCTTTTATCTTTTAGCAGGATGGTCCTTAACCTCCACGTGTTTGAGGTCCTCCCAAACGTCTTGTTGTGATTTAGTTCTAATTTCAAGGCATTATGGTCTGAGAATATGCAGGGGACAATCCCAATCTTTTGGTATCGGTTCAGACCCGATTTGTGACCCAATATGTGGTCTATTCTGGAGAAAGTTCCATGTGCGCTTGAGAAGAATGTGTATTCAGTTGAGTTTGGATGTAAAGTTCTGTAGATATCTGTGAAATCCATCTGGTCCAGTGTATCATTTAAAGCTCTCGTTTCTTTGGAGATGTTGTTCTTAGAAGACCTATCGAGTATAAAAAGAGCTAGATTGAAGTCACCAAGTATAAGTGTATTATTATCTAAGTATTTCTTCACTTTGGTTAATAATTGATTTATATATTTGGCAGCTCCCACATTCGGGGCATATATATTGAGGATTGTTAAGTCCTCTTGTTGAATAGATCCTTTAAGTATGATATAGTATCCCTCTTCATCTCTCACTACAGTCTTTGGGGTAAATTTTAGTTTATCTGATATAAGGATGGCTACCCCTGCTTTCTTTTGAGGACCATTCGAATGGTAAATGGTTCTCCAACCTTTTATTTTCAGGTTGTAGGTGTCCTTCTGTCTAAAATGAGTCTCTTGTAGACAGCAAATAGATGGGTCCTGCTTTTTTATCCAGTCTGAAACCCTGCGCCTTTTGATGGGGTCATTAAGCCCGTTCACATTCAGAGTTACTATTGAGAGATATGAGTTTAGTGTCATCATGATATCTATTCAGTCCTTGTTTTTGTGGACTGTTCCACTGAACTTCTTCTTAAAGGGGAATTTTAAGAGTCCCCCTTAAAATTTCTTGCAGAGCTGGTTTGGAGGTCACATATTCTTTTAGTTGCTGCCTGTCTTGGAAGCTCTTTATCTCTCCTTCCATTTTGAATGAGAGCCTTGCTGGATAAAGTATTCTTGGTTGCATGTTCTTCTCATTTAGGACCCTGAATATATCCTGCCAGCCCTTTCTGGCCTGCCAGGTCTCTGTGGAGAGGTCTGCTGTTACCCTAATACTCCTCCCCATAAAAGTCAGGGATTTCTTGTCTCTTGCTGCTTTAAGGATCTTCTCTTTATCTTTGGAATTTGCAAGCTTCACTATTAAATGTCGAGGTGTTGAACGGTTTTTATTGATTTTAGGGGGGGGATCTCTCTATTTCCTGGATCTGAATGCCTGTTTCCCTTCCCAGGTTAGGAAAGTTTTCAGCTAGAATTTGTTCAAATACATATTCTGGCCCTCTGTCCCTTTCGGCGCCCTCGGGACCCCAATTAAACGTAGGTTTTTCTTTCTCAGGCTGTCGTTTATTTCCCTTAATCTATCTTCATGGTCTTTTAATTGTTTGTTTCTTTTTTCCTCAGTTTCCCTCTTTGCTATCAACTTGTCTTCTATGTCACTCACTCGTTCTTCCACCTCGTTAACCCTCGTCGTTAGGACTTCTAGTTTGGATTGCATCTCATTCAATTGATTTTTAATTTCTGCCTGATTAGCTCTAAATTGTGCAGTCATGAAGCCTCTTGAGTCCTTTATACTTTTTTCTAGAGCCACCAGTAGCTGTATAATAGTGCTTCTGAATTGGCTTTCTGACATTGAATTGTAATCCAGATTTTGTAACTGTGGGAGAGAGGACTGTTTCTGATTCTTTCTTTTGAGGCGAGGTTTTCCTTCTCGTCATTTTGCTCAGTGCAGAGTGGCCAAAAGCAAGTTGTATTGGGAAAAGGAGAAAAAGAGAGGAGAGAAAGAAGGAAAGAAAAGAGAAAGAGAAAAAAAAAGGGAAGAAAAAATAAACGAAAAGAAAAAAAAAGAAAAAGAGAAAGAAAAAGAAAGGAGAAAAAAAAAGGGGGTGGGGGAAGGAAACCAATCAAAAAGCAAAACAAAACAAAACAAAACAAAACAAAACAAAAAAAAGAACCACGGGGGAGTATCTTCTGATTCTGTGTACTTTAAGTCCCTTGGCTTCTCCTGGAAGTTGTCCGTCTAGCTGGTCTTCTGGGGGAGGGGCCTGCTGTGCGGATTCTCAGGTGTTAGTAGTTGGGGGAGCTGCTGTGCCCCTGCCTGGTGCAGGGCTCAGTGGGGGTTGTTTACCCCGTGAGGCCCCAGGAGGAACAACCGCAGTGGCGGGGCAGCTCTGGAGCCCTGGAGTCAGCCCCCGCAGGAACTCCGGAGCTCTCGGTCTGCAGGGCCTGGAGGCTCCGGGCGGGGCCGCTGATCTGCTCAGCTGGGGCAGGAGCGTCCTCGCTGTCCTGGGCCCTCCCGGCCTCTGCCTGTCCCGGGGAGGCGGGATCCTGGGCTGTGTCCCGGCGCCCTGTGCTCCGGGGCCTGCGCTGCTGGATTCGGGCTCCCGCCCCGCCTCCCCCTCCGCGGAGCCTCCCCCGAGCCCCCCCGAGCTGCTCCGGGTCCCGCCGTGTTCGCTGCAGCCCTTAGGGAGCTCGGCGCACTCTCCTGGGTGCGCAGTTGCTGTTAGTGTCCCCGGGAGCCCGAGGGCATCCCCGCCCTCCTGGGTCCTGCTCCACCTCCCCGCGAGCCCCTTTCCCCCGGGAAGGTCGGTGCAGCTCCTGCGTCTCCGGGACGGGGCTCTCCTGTCCTGGGGACACTCGCCCCGGCCTCAGCCCGGCTCCTCGCGGGCCCCTCCCCCTTGGAGGCCTTTGTGTCTTTACTTCTTTTTCCCCGTCTTCCTACCTTGATAGAAGCGCGAACTCTTCTCACTGTAGCATTCCAGCTGGTCTCTCTTTAATTCTCAGGCCGAATTCATAGATTTTCAGGATAATTTGAAGGTTTTCTAGGTAATTTGGTGGAGACAGGTGATTTGGGGACCCTGCTCTTCCGCCATCTTGCTCCTCCCCCCGCTTTATGAAAATTTAACCAATATTAGGAATCTCAAATCACATGTGTATGGAACCAGAAGGTTCATAAAGATTTTATCAGATAAGATTTGACACGTGTCAAAGAGTAAAATAAACATCATCAGAGCTACCAAACAGAAAGGAAAAAAGGGAAGAAAGAAAAGAAAGAAAGAAGAAAGAAAGAAAGAAAGAAAGAAAGAAAGAAAGAAAGAAAGAAAGAAAGAAAAAGAAAGAAAGAAAGAAAAAGAAACTAAGTTTATGTGTTTTTACCTGTGTGCAGTAAGGAAACAACCTGGAAAGGAAATTCATTAAGAAATCACTGAGTGAGGGAACCCTGGGTGGCGCAGCGGTTTGGCGCCTGCCTTTGGCCCAGGGCGTGATCCTGGAGACCCGGGATCGAATCCCACGTCAGGCTCCCGGTGCATGGAGCCTGCTTCTCCCTCTGCCTATGTCTCTGCCTCTCTCTCTCTCTCTCTGTGACTATCATAAATAAATAAAAATTAAAAAAAAAAAGAAATCACTGAGTGAGGAAAGTCAAGATTTTTCCAACTGTAAGAAGGACGTTTCTTATTGGGAGGTGTTATGCTGAGTCAAATAAGTCAATCATAGAAAGACAATCATCATATAGTTTCACTCATACATGGAATATAAGAAATAGCGAAAGGGACCTTAAAGGAAGGGGGGAACTTGAGTGGGGAACAATTAAAGAAGAAGACAAACCATGAGAGACACCTAACTCTGGGAAACGAACAAAGGGCTGCAGAAGGGGAGGGGGGTGGGGGTGACTGGGTGACGGGCACTGAAGAGGGCACTTGATGGGATGAGCACTGGGTGTTAGACTATATGCTGGAAAATTGAATTTAAATATTTTTTTAAAAAGAAGGATGTTTCATGATGGTTATGTAAATTAAAGACTGAAAACTAGCACTCTGGCTGGGGAAAATGAGTTGTTTAGAACAAGTCCTGCCGTTCAAAGTTTATAATCATTTATCAGCTTCAGTTGGTTGAATCAGTTGTTAGGAGACATAATATTCAGTTTTGATTTATTTCCTAGAAATATTTACCTCTCACACTCAAAGTTAATTGCTAGCCAAAATTATAGGAAAAAAAAAAACTGGTGAAGAAATTTTGGTCTTCAAAATGCCATTAAAATTTGATATAATATAGGTGTGGGTGTGTGTTTAAAAATGAAATATAAAATTCTTCCAAATGCATTTTAATGATATGTGCAACGTGATGGTAAAATGATTTCATATCCTTACACTGCTACTGTCTGGCTTAAGAAAATAGGAAGAAATCTTCTCAAGATGTGTCATTTCACAGTTTTTCAGATATTTTCAGCTATATCTTCAAATGAGTTCATAACCAGCTTATGTGAACTATGGACAGAATCCAGCTCACCAAGATGAATGCACACACTTCAACAGAAATGAGCTCACAATTCAACACTAATTGTAGCAAGATAATTTGCTTCTTCATTGTAGGGCCTCCCTATCTTTCTCACAAAATCATGGTGATTTCATTCAGGAATGGTGCCGTGTAAAGCTAAAAAACAGTATTTTCTAGCCCCCCTTGTGGATGGAAATGGCAATTCCATTGTCCCCCTTGTGGATGGAAATGGCAATTAAGACATGAGACTTAAGAAGAATTTTGCTGAAGATTCTTGGAAATGGGTCAATTTCCTGTTTAGGTGCTAACCTTCCTCTGTGCTATCTTCCTTTTGCCTCCTGGTGGGGGAGCACCCAACTTGCTACTACCATGCAGCTTCCATGAGGATGAAATTCTACATTGATTATGGATATCTGAGCAGAAAGAGGGAAAGGAGGATCTCGAATGTCAAAGAATACAATGAACTATGCTCTCCTGAATAGTCTGCATCTTCTGTTTCTGGAGAAAAGAAATCTCAGTCATCTCTGTTCCAGATTGTAGATCTGAGATATACTTCATGTAATAACTTCAGGGTCTGTCTGGGCCAAGGCGGGTGGGAAATTGGGAAATCGCTAGACTTTCACCCTTGAAGCAAATTTAGTGCCGTGAGTCATTTGCCATCTACAGCACCAGGACTCTGAGAAGGGCCGAGGAAATTCTAATCAATACACAGGAGCAGGAATATAGAGTAAATGTAGAAAAACTACACATAGAGACCAGAGATCAATCTAGACGTGAAATGAACTTTTCTGTAAAGGGGGTTGGAGAAGGTGTTGGGAAAAGAACACAGATTTTTCTGAATTCTAATATACGTCAGACTTATGCTGGGCATGCTATATAGACTTACATATATGACTTAACATACGACTAAGTCCTCACAAAAATTCTGAAAACATTTTTATTATCATATTATATATGAGAAAATAGGTTTTCCCACAAATTCCTTCTCAGACTCAGAAGAGGTGTAAGAGAAAGCTCAGCAACCAACATCCTTCTTTGACAATTTGTTCAAAGCAGGTCGCAGACCCAGAGGAAGGTCTGGACCATGAGAGTTTTCCTCAGTGATGATGATGATGTTGGCCATGGAGATGAAGATGATGACAAAATGATAGACTGTGGCCCCGATGAACACCTGGACCCAGCTGCCACCAGGACTTGGATTCTAGTCCTAGTTCTTCTGCTGACGTGATGAGTGATCTGTGTTAGGCTCTTTCAGTACTGTCACCTCATTTGGAGAATAGACTATTGGACTAAAATTCTCTCCAAGCATTTTATGAGTTTCTTAAACACCCCCGGCTTAGATTCGCTCCTTTCTCAGGGAAGCATCTGCTTCAGACCCTCATTCATTGCATCCTTCCCCAAATGTGCCTGGACTTCCCTGAGCACAGAGTCCTTAGGAAGATATGAAGCCAGAGAAGAAGAAGTACCCAAGAGAAGAAAGAGCTACCCAAAGCAGTGACAGTTGGGCAGCAAGTCCACATAGGTTGCTTTCAGTTTGCCAAGAGCCTGGGGAATGGAAAAATAAATAAATTTTCCCAAATCCAAAATGAACATCATTGCTATCCCTAGTTACTGAGCGTCTGTTCTTTGTAAGCTCTTTGCTTCCTTGCTCTTTAGTTGTCCCAACAGCCAACAGTGGGAGCATTATTACTCATCCCTCTTAGTAGACAGAAAACTCGGTCTAAGCTAAACCAGTTGACATGCCTAGAGGAATGGGGGAAATGAATTGCATCTGGGATCGTGCAAGTCACTAGTCTTCACAAGCTCTTTATTCTTGTGCATTTCTTGTAATCTGTGTCAGTTTTCAGACCTTGAAACTTAGAAAGAGGAAGCAGAGGTACTTCTCCCGCGTAGATGTAAGTACAGCGAAGCTCATGTCTTGTGTGATCACAACTACTTCTCTGAGAATGGGGCAGGAAGGCTCTGGGGGAAATGAATTCTAATAAGGATCATGTAAGTCACTAGTCTTCACAAGCTCTTTATTCTTGTGCATTATTTGCATTCTGTGCCAGCCTCCAGAACTTGAAATTTAGAAAGGGGAAGCCAAGATAAATTCATGCATGGATGTAACCACAGCAAAGCTCATGTCTTGTGTAATCATGACTACTGATCTGAGAAAGGGGCGGGAAGTCTCAGAGGCTGGAGGCCAGAGGAGCAAGGTCATTCTGGCAGGAATGACCAGTAGGAAGTTCTGGCTGAGAGTTCCCCAACAGAGAGCTGGCCGACCCGCTACCCTCACAGGACTGGGCTGCAAAACAGGTAGGCGTCTTGGTTGGGAAGCTCAATTTTGGGGGGAGATGACTGTTCTTGGAATAGCCAGCCAGGAATCAGATTCTTATTCTATCTTTCTTCTGAGCACCTGCCTGGCCAATGAGGCAATTCCCTGCTCTGGTCATGGTGTACCCACTGTTAAAATAAGAGAACTGAGTGAAACAATCCTTAGGTTTCCTCTAAGATTTGAGTTGATGATTTTCTACAATGCTCTGCACAGAATGTGCTCTCAGAAAATACTGTGCGATTAGACTGGATCCTGCATTAGGACCCATTGTTCCATTCGACTTCTGTCATATAAAAAATTGTTGCATGCAGAGCAATTGTCCTCTAAGCTATGATTTGTCCCCAAAGTGGAGGTTTTAGAGATGTCTGGAAAAGTTGTGGGCCATCCTAAGTTTGCCTCTGCTTGATGGATGTGGAGGGACCAAGCATCCCTCTCAGACTGTGGAGTCTGGGCATGATGGCATCAGTCTGGAGTCTTCCTGTGGAACCATAAAGAACGCTGGCGCCGCAGGATTCCTTCTAAGAAGTAGCACTATGTATGTCGTAGCCTTAAACTGCATAAATCCACTTCTAAATGTTACTCTAAGGAGATAACTGAATAGGTGAGGCAGCACAGAAGTGCAATGATGTTCACTATCCATAGCATTGTTTATAATAATAAAGAGAGAGAGAGAGAATCTAAATAACCGTGACTGGTTAAATGAATCTTGAGACATCTATTCATTTGAATACATTGGCTTTTTTATTGTGGTAAAATATACATAACACAAGATTAAGCATTTCAACCATTTTTAAGTGCATCACTCAGTGGCATTTAGTACATCCTCATCCTGTGCAACCATCCTCAAATTGAACTCCAGAACTTTTCCTTCCACAGACTGAAGCTCCACGCCCATTAAGCACTAACTCCACACTTTCCTCTCCTCCTGGTAGCCATCGTTCTTTCTGTCCTGATGAAATTTTGAGCTCTCCAGGTGCCTTCCAGAGTGCAATCGTACAGTATTTGACTTTTTGTGACTGGTTTATTTCACTGAGCATATTGTCCTCAAGGCCCATCTATGCTGTATCATATGTCAGAGTGTAGCATTTGGCTTTTGAATTTAGGATTTTTATTACCTACATTCATTAGCATCAGACGTATCCACAGAATAATGCTGAGTGCGAAAAGATTTCTGGCTGCCGTGGATGGAATGATTCTGTTTAGATAGAGCAATGAACGTGTGGAAGCACGTTTAGAGAAAGAGAAGGGAAAAAATGCAAGAATGCAAAGGATATGTAAAAAACGGTAGTTATTGCACGGAAGTTGAGATTTAAGGAATTTCGTTTTCCTCTTCAAAATGTATTTCTTTTTTTGATCTGTTTGCTATGTTATACACTTTTCTAAACAAAACAGTTAAAAAATAATAAAAGAAAATAAATGTACATGGTATCCGAGAGTATTGTAAGCGTCCCAATGAGGCTTCCACGTCCTAGCCTTGGGGCCAGAATCAAGTATATCCTGTGGTCCTTGGGTATGAGGACTGAAAAATATAGGGAGAAATCCTATAGGAAAGAATCTAGGACTAGAGACTTGTGTTTTTAAATCCTTAAGTTGGGATTTTATCTATCTATCTATCTATCTATCTATCTATCTATCTATCTATCTATTAGTTTTTTGCTGTGGTAAGAATACTTAACGTGAGATCTACTCTCTAACAGATCTCCAAGTGTACAGTACTGTATGTCTAGCTATAGGCCCAGCGCTGTGCAGCAGATCTCTAGAACTTATCCGGCACAACTGAAATTTTATACACATTGTACAGCAACTCCCCATTTCTTCCTCCCTAGAGCCTGGCAACCACCACTCTAAGTCTTTGCCTCTGTTAGTCTGTTTCAGATACCGCATGCAAGTGAGTCGCTCAGCATATGTCCTTCTATGATCAGCTCATTCACTTAGCACAGCATCCTCATGGTCAGCCTCACAAAGGAGGAACTCCTGAAATTTGTGACAATGTGGGCGAACCCCAAGAGACCAGGGACTAAGATTAGAAAGAGGAGGGGTCTACTTAGCACATTCGGGGTTAGTAAACTGCAGGAATGTGGCAGAAGCCAGTTTACCAGAATATGGGAACAAATGTCTAAGGCCAGAAATGCTCCTGTGAGTGAATATGGAGCTGGAGAGTGGTAGTCAATGGACTCGGGCTATGAGGGAGGGAGGGTAGAGGGGCTGAGGGTTGTGTGTGGCTAGATGGGCATGTCCACACCTACCAGGGATATAGAGGAACCCTGACACCACAAGGCCTGGGTTCAAATATTGCCTCCATCATATGCTAGATATATAATCTTGTGCAAACTATTCATCTTCTATAAGCCTCATTTTCTCTCTTTTTTTTTTAAATTTAAATCCCAGTTACTTAACATATAGTGTAATATTAGTTTCAGGTGTACAATTTAGTGATTCAACAGAATTGATTTATTCTGCCTTTTAGTTTGGTTGATGTTTTCCTTCACTGAGATACAAAGCAGAAGCTTTCTATCTGATGAAGTCACAATAGTTCAATTTTGCTTCTGTTTCCCTTGCTTTCGGAGACGAGCCTAGTAAGAAGTTGCTACGGCTGATGTCAGAGAGGTTACTGCCTATGTTCTCTAGGATTTTAACAATTTCCTGTCTCATATTTAGGTTTTTCATCCGTTTTGAATTTGTTTTTGTGTATGGTGTAAGAATGTGGTACAGTTTCATTCTTCTGCATTTTTTTGTCCAGTTTTCCTAACACCATTTGTTGAAGAGATTGCCTTTTTTTCCAATGGAAAATCTTTCTTAATTTGTCAAAGATTAGTTGACCATTTGTTGTGGGTTCATTTCTGAGTTCTATGTCTTGTTCCATTGTCTATGTGTCTGTTCTTGTGCCAGTACCACACTGTCTTGAACACGACAGCTTTGTAATATAACCTGAAGTCCAGAACTGTGATGCCTTCAGCTTTGTCTTCTTTTTTCAATATTACTTTGGCTATTTGGGGTCTTTTGTGGCTCCAAAAAATTTTAGAATCATTTGTTACAGGTAGCTCTGTGAAAAATGCTGTTAGAATTTTGATAGAGATTGGATGGATTTGGTCAGACAGTTTTGCAAATACCAGATAATAATAATTATATTTGCTACCATGTATTAAACACTTTCAATGTGCCAGGCTAAGCACTTGTGTATTTCGTATAAAGAAAATCACTTGAATTTATAGTCCTGAGTTTCTAATGAAAAAAGTGGAGTTAATAACACCTAAGTTGTTATAAATATTGGAGCTACTATGGCCCTAGTGCGTGGAATTTAGCAGGATTTATTTATTTATTTATTTATTTATTTATTTATTTATTTATTTATTTATAAAGAATTTATCCATTCATGAGAGACAGAGAGAGAGAGAGAGACAGAGACACAGGCAGAGGGAGAAGCAGGCTCCATGCAGGGAGCCCAACACAGGACTCCATCCTGGGTCTCCAGGATCACACCCGGGCTGAAAGCAGCGCTAAACCACTGAGCCACCTGGGCTTCCCTAGCAGGATTTAAATAAATGTTCATATAACAATTATTGAGCTAACATAGGCAAGGGGGTCATTCATTGTGGGATGAGAGCAATACAAGAAAGAGATGTGAACTGGGATTAATCACCATCTTAATGGAAAGAAAACAAGACTATGATGGAAGACTGAGCAATATAGTTACAGCATAAAAGTACAATATTGGGACCTGTGGTACAGGGATGCACCGCAAGTGGAGCAGAGGTACACAGGTACACAAGGGAGGCTGGAAGCAGGGATTGTTGGAAGGACAGTGACATGGATACTCTCAAGGCTGCAAGGCAAGTTCTATGTGAATTGTTCACCTCTCCATTGTGGGACTCCTCAAAATGTTTAGTTTTCTCCCAGTGACATGCTTTCTGCCCACAGTGAATGGACCCAAGCATGCTGGCCTTCCAATGTGTCCACTGCTTCCCACATTCACCTTTGTTCCTAAAGGACAGGTCACCCCTTGGACAATGGAGAAAACCTTAAATGGTTTCACATCTTCAAGTCAAACTTCGGGTCCTAACTGAGTTCACTGCCTCTTCCAGCATCGTCAGCACCATGCTATCACAGCTGAAGACCAAGGGAATCTGTGACTCTTCTACTCCAAATGGAATTATTGTCCTCAAAAGAGAGAAACCTAGACACGGCTATGAAAAAGAAGGTAATCCACAGAACAATCTGCGGAAAGAAGCTACAGTCCTTGGAGTAAGTGGCTGTCATTATAAGGGGGACACTGGGGAAAATACTAGGAATGTCCTCAGACTACAGATCTGCAGTGGATCTGGAAAAGTTCTTTCTTTCTTTCTTTCTTTCTTTCTTTCTTTCTTTCTTTCTTTCTTTCTTTCTTTCTTTCTTTCTTTCTTTCTTTCTTTCTTTCTTCTTTCTTTCTTTCTTTCTTCTTTCTTTCTTTCTTTCTTTCTTTCTTTCTTTCTTTTTTCTTTCTTTCTTCTTTCTTTCTTTCTTTTTCTTTCTTCTTCTTCTTTCTTTCCTTCTTTTTTTTCCCTTCTATCTGACTCCAGCCTCTTTGGGACATGAAATGGGGCTTTAAGGGAAGACTCTACCCTCCTCAGGCCTTTCTGTAAACTAAAACCACTAGGTGTCCACTTAAATCTACACAAGGAAGTCTCCTGTAATTTGTTTTTAATATAATAGATTTTAGATTTAACCACGTGATTTTACTCAATAGGATTAAATTAGATCTTTCCATTTTGAGCTCATTTCTTAACCATTTTGAGATGAGACAATCTGGACTAACCTCATTGTACATTTTCTCCTTCTTTGCCTGACTGCAATGCATCAAAGCGTTCACAGTCATAATCCTTCATATCTAGGACTTTAATTCCCACATGGCTCTGACTATCCCCTTTTAAGACCTAACTCCTATTCCTTTCCAACTTTGGAAACCTGTCTAGTTGTGGTCTCTGGAATTCAGAGTCAGTGAACAGCATGATCCTCTTTATTTCCCAATTTGTTTCTCAAAGGTCTCTTTATTGGTTGTGCAGACAGAAACCCAGCTCCCAGGGGCACTTTGTTCACTGTGGCCCTCGCTTCTGGGCAAGGAAGTGAAAGTAGTGTCTCCTTTGTTTCTCGTGGACACTTCCAGATCAATCTCCTCCTCTCAATCTCTAAAAGGTCCTACTTCAGAATCTCATGTCACCCAACTAAGTAATTCACTCTCACTTTTTTTTAAAAAAATGTATTTGAAAAATTCTTGAGTACTGGAAAAAATTATTACCTCAAGTAATTTAAACAGTCATGAACTTCAAAAGGTTCCGTTAGGTAATTCTAATATTAGGAATAATTGAGAATTGATAGGAGAATTAAAATTTCAGAAGACAGTTTAATTTAAAAATCTAAAAATGATCCATGTTTTAGAAAACAGCATTAAATGATGTATTGGCAAATTTTGAAAAGTGATCATTCTTATAAAAATCATTTGAGGAATAGGTTGCCTGAAAATCAAACCAATTAATGTTTCTCATCCTCCTGTCATTTACCAATACTCACTCCTTAATTTACTTCTTCCAACAGTAGGTTCCGTACAGACTTGCCCTGCTCCCTACAACCTAGCCTACGTGTGGCCTAGAATCACAAACACATTTCACTGTGTGCTTCGGCAACCAATAAGGGATTCTGTGAATACACTCATTCATTCATACATTCAGCTGTCATTTTTGAGCACTTTCAGTGTGCTGGCTACTATTTTACACACTTGGGATAATAGGTCAATGATAAGGTTAAAAGAAAAAAAAAGAAACAGAGCTCTATTCTCAAAGTCCTCTTGCTATACAGAGGAACTCTGGGTCATTGCCACTTTTATTACTCCCCTGAAACTCCTAATGCTTCTTCCTTCTCCATTAATTTCCTTGATTCCTAAAATACTGAGAAAATTGAGGCAATCTGGAGAGAATGTCCACAAGCTGCTACACGTCTGCAATTACATCTGTGCCATATATTTTCCTTCCCCTCCCCATTACCAATAAGATGGCCATCTTCTAATTGAAGATTATAACCTTCCTTTTTGTGCAGTAGATCCCATTCCTTATTACTTGTTCCATTAATTCTCCCTATTCCCTCTGCACTTTTTTTTTTTTTTATCAGTTCCATGAGCAGAGAATCTTACTGTGATTTCTCCCATCTTGAGAACTAAAGAGTAGAAACAAATTATTACTTCACGTGCCCTTCAGCTACTGCCTCACTGGCTACTTGCCTTTCTAGCAACACTCCTTTAAGGGACAGGAAGTCAATGTTTCCAGTTTCTCTTGAATAATATTCTCTCTTTAATCACATCCAATGGCATTTGTCCCCTTTGCTCCACATTAGTAACCCAATTTCTGAATCTCTGTTGTTTATGTTCTTGAACTAATAGAAGTGTTTAATGCAGCTGACTACTCTCTCCTACTTGAAACATTTTAACCACTTGGATTTGTGGACTCTACATTCTTCTGGTTGTCCCCCTTCTCTCTTGGCTGCTCCTCTTAAACTCCTTTGTTGTTTCTATGTATTTCCCAGATCCTATATTTGGAGTGGCAGCTTAGTCATTGATCCTATTTTGCTTCTGTATCTGCTGCAATGGTGATCCCATCCAGTCATATAATTTTAAATATTATCTTCCCTAATGACTTGGAGGGAAAAAAAAGACTATACCCCTTACCTGGCTCTCCTCTTATATATCCAACAGCCTATGTACATTTCCACTTGGTTATCTTCTAGATATTTCTCCCCTAATCTGCCCCAGACTGAAATCCTAATCTTTGTCCCCAAACCTACCCCTCATACAACATTTCCCAGCTCAGATCAATGTCAATTCCATCATTTCAGATGCTCAAACCAAAACCTTTGGACACAACCTTCACTCCTATGTTTTATAATCCACATTTAAAGTGTTAGCAAATCCTACAGGTTTAATCTTCATTGTGCATCTAGAACCCAACTACTACTTACTATCTCCACTGTCAACATGTTCTTTCAAGTCAACATCATCTCACCTGTGAATTACTGCAACACCCTTTTTATTGATCTCCCTGCTATGTTTCCTTATAATCTTATCATCTATTCTCAATGCAGCAGTAGAATGATCTCCTAAAAATACAAATTGCATCATGTAATCTCTTTGCTCAAAATTATCCACTTTGCTTCCTTTTTCACTCAGAATGAAAGGTTACATGGTATGCCTGAGTGGCTCAGCAGTTTGGCGCCTGCCTTCAGCCCAGGGCGTGACCCCCGGGTCCCAGGATCGAGTCCCACATCAGGCTCCCTGCAGGAAGCCTAATTCTCCCTCTGCCTGTGTCTCTGCCTCTCTCTCTTTCTGTGTCTCTCATAAATAAATAAATAAAATCTTAAAAAAAAAAAGAATGACATAGGTAACCAATGTTACCCTGTGTCAACATTGGTAAAATAGCCTACAAAGCCTTACAATGGTTTGTACCACACCGTCAGTACTTCTCGGATCACATTTCCTACTACTTTGCTCTTAACTCATTCCATACTTTCCAAGGAACATATCTTTAAAGGACATAATAATGGCTAGTGGCAGTGACTTTCACTTGCTTCATTTCCCTGGTGCTAGCCCACAATAGCTATTTAATAAGTATCAGTTGTATGAATGGTTGAATTCTCTTGGCTTTAGGTTATTTCTCCCATGTTTCTATCATCTTTGAATTGCATGTGCATTAAACAGCAGGTTTGAGTGTGGGTTCTAGATCAAAGCAACAGGGCTAAATCCTAGATCTTCCACTTGATTATTTGTGTGGGTTTGTACAAACTATTTTAACTCTTGGTGCCCCATATTTCTTATCCATAAAAGATGAGTTGAATAATCAGAGTTTAGAAAGTGTTCAACAAATATAGAGTATTATTATTATCACTGGTGATCATGAAAATAGTAATTATTATTAAAATCCAATTATGATGAACATAAGATGAACTATGACACTAGAGACTTTCTACTCTATTTTATTTCAACTGAAATTGAGTCCTTTTATTAACTCTCTTGATAAGTTTGCTTTCTACATCCATCCAACTGGGCTACTGTCCAGAAAAATTTTCCTCCATTTGCTTTTCCTAGAACAACAACAAAAAATTGTTCACTATATTTTTCAAAATAAAGTCAAAATGCACATATCATCACTCCCTGACTTGTTAGTTTAATAATCCTATCAGAAAAGGAGCGGTTAGTTATACATGACTTTCTCTTAGAGAATGCCTTCTGGCTCCTTCTAACACATTTTATTTTCCTTTTAATTTGATTTAATTAATTTATTTTTTATTAGAGATATATTGATTACACAAAAGTGTAACAGGGGAAGCAGGAGAGGGAGAGACAAAATCTAAGCAGGCTCCACACCCAGCATGGGGCTTGATCTTACAACCTTGAGATCATGACCTGAGTTGAAATCAAGAGTCAGATGCTTAACTGACTGAGCCACGCAGGCACCCCTTTTTTTTTTTCCTTTTTAATATGATAAATTATAACATATTTTATACTCTATAATCACAATGTACATTCAAGCAATTACTTTCATCTGTTCAAAGAATGTTCCTAGAATTTTCTTTCTTGTCTCTTGTAGATTATCCAGATCCTGTGTTGCCTGTTGATTTCAAGTTTGGGGGCCATTTTGGTTTCTGGTCCCTACTCTTCCCACGTCAAGCCAACAATTTCCACCATTTTGATGTCTGGGTACCCATTTGTAGGAGCTCTATGTGTGAGTAGAGTGGGTTCTCCAAGAAAGAACATGCTTTTTAACACTAAGTAGGTGCTAAATGACTCCCAAGAGGTAGGGAGAGAGGAGAAGGCAGCCAAGCCTCTGACTTTCCCTGTGTCATTAAGTTCCTATGTCACAGTTCTTCAACTCAAGAAGAGCACCAGAGGGGCCTAATCCCTCCTCCTGTGTCACCATCCCAGGGAGTGGCTGGTTGGGGCAGGCGGCAAGAGGGTAATACAGTGGGCATACTAGTACAGCATTTCTTCCCTGGCCTCACAGCCTACCACTGGAAAAATGGAAGAGTTTTCACTTTTTTTCTGCCTTTGATAAGGCCATTGGATTTCCTCCAGTTTAAGAACAATCAAGTAGAGAGTGAAAAGGTCATTTTTAAAATAGAATGAGCACCACTGGTAGATGCCATAGGTTTGCAGAGAATTAAACTGGCAATGGTATAACTCGTGGGAAGCAAGGACACTTATATGTTTAGAGGAATCTTGAGAACTTAGAAAACTTTTTGCTGCTTTTTATCTAAATACTTATGGAGAAGCACCTAGTAGATCATTTTCTTTGGAGATAGCCAGGGCCTAGTCATGCCTCTCACTGAGGGCCACTTATTTGTCCAAGTAGTAGAAAGGAGAAAGAAGTGCACGTTCTGGGCAGATGGATTCTACCAAAGCACCATGTCTACACGCACAAAGCCTTTGTGCAAACACAAACTGCGGTGACGTAAGGAAGCCCTGTCTCCAGAGCATAACTTGTCCTCCTATCTCTACCTGGTCAGTAGCTGTGGCTCCCACACTCCCTTGCCAAAGGAAGAAATGGCCACTCTGGACCCCCCTTGTGACTACCCAACCCCCAAAGGCACAAGCTTAGCCAATGCTTTAGCATCTCAGAGCATTCTCCCTCCACAAGCTGGATCCTTAACAGCACTGGGCTCAACTACTGACTTCTGGGGCTTTAGGATGAAGGGATCTTCACATCTGTCCCTGTACTTCCTACCTTTCTCAGCAACCAGTCTAACTCAGGCCCCTACAGCAATGCTTGAAGCTCACATTTCTGTAGCTCCTTTCCTAAGTGCCTCTGTTGGCCGCTCCCATCATCCTACCGCTTCAAGTCCTTGGTCTCTTTCTCTCTTGTAACTCAGTCCTGCTTTCCATCCATGTGCACCTCCTCTCCAGGCCGCCTCAGCTCATGGTGATTTTTGCTAACATAAATCCAGATCCACTGTGTATCGGCCCAGGCTTCAGAGTCAATGTAAGCATCCAGAGAGTGGAACTCAGGCCTCTCTACCAATATGGACCCACGCCATTCCTAGGCTATCTCTCTAAAAGTTTTACATTACTTCTTGATTGATGGATAATAACATGGTGGCCACATTTCCACAAGACAACTGAACTGATTATTTCTCTCTTTTTTGAGCAGTTTGCCATTACGGGATCCCTCTGCATTATTTCTGGGAAAAAGTCAACTAAACCCTTTGTAAGTATGAGAGTTATCAAATCTCAGCTCATTGGGGAAAAAAAGGAACTTCAGAGTTAGTCTCGTTCAAAGTTTCCATTTGACAACTTAAGGAAATAGGGCTCCAAGCAGGGGAGAGAGCCCAAGTTCTCACTGCTGGTCCACTGGCAGAATGGGATGTAAACATCAAATTATCTGCCTTCTAGACCAGTGCTCTTCTCCTACACAACGTACTCCTGGGTCATATTCCAAGCTTAGAGCAGATTTACCTCAGTTGCTTAAACAGTAGAAATATTTTAAATATACTATGGAGTCTTTATAGTTTGTTATCTTGGTCCTAAATATAGTAAACAACCATCTCAGATAGAACCTAGAGATCTTTTTCTGGAAAAACCTGTCTCATAATGAGTCAATTTCCCTAAATGGCAAGGTCAGAGGCACAGGGATGTAGGCTTAGATTCTGTAGATCTAAGGAATTATCAGACTGTGGCCAATTTCCTGACAAAGGTCACAAATATGTGGTTGGGGCCTTTGATCCTCTCCATAACAACACTCTCCTTTCCCCTGTCACAAGCTCACAAAGATGACTTAGGGAAAAGCCACATCCTGACTCAGGAAGGTCCAGGGTCTAGTTAGCTATGGATGAGGGTACATAATATGGGACACGTTCCTGATACTTGAAGCTAGAATATAAACCTAAGAACCAGTGGACAGAATTTTGAAGAGTTCATCTCACTGGATGGAGTCAGAATTCTGGACTTGGAACCAGGATACCTACACTCTTGTCCAAGCTCTGTCACTGACCAATTTGTGTGCTTAAAAAATTCCTTCCTTCTCTCGGCTTCAGTTTTCTCATTTATAAAATGTGGAAGATGAACATGTGGATCTCACAGGTGGTTTCCCAAGTGTCCTGAGTACCCTAAAAAGGAAAACAATACTTGGGGTGACCTGGCACAATGTGGGCTCTACACATAGGACACAAGAAAATACGTGGGCTCCACGGCTCATATGGCAGCTCTGGGCAATGGCACTGCCCAATCTTTCTGCTCTTCCTTCAGTAACTCAGCACTTGAAGCCACATAGCTACCAAGCCCAGGGAGAAGGGGGCAGAGCAACCATCCTCCCAACACATGGCATCCTACAGTGATATTCAAATAGGAAAGAGCATGTGTGGAGAACCTGGCACAGAGTCTAGGACATCAGTGTCTTTACAGAGGAACCATATTCTGTGAGAACCCTTTACCCCAAAATGTAGAATGTGACCCAGCATGCGGCACATTGGCGCATGTGGTTCTCAGGCTTGATCCACCTATAGATAGATATTCTAGCTCCTCCAGTTTTCTCTTTTAAGGAAAGAAAAGCCATAGATTGGTCTAGGCCCTCTGAGAAGGTCTTAAAGTGGAAGAATTATTCTAGGGCTGTGGAGGAAGTCAAGGACTATGCTGGTAGTGGCTTGAGCAGTGCCATGTCTGTCTTCAGTGCTGCCGAGAGTCAAGGATCCAGAAGCCCTATGCTGAAGAAGGAATTGCTCATGCATTCTCTCACTCAACAGACATTATGAATTATATCAGGTGACTAGATAGTGAAGCGGGATACAGAGGTGAATAAAACACAGTCTGTGCTACCAGAGTATGCGGATTAGAGGGCAAACAGGCTCAAGGAAGCACCATTGCGGTGCGATGGATAGAGGTATAGCAGCACCACTTGCTGCTTCTGCCATGAGATCCCCATGCAGAACTTCTTTTTCAGGCCATGAGCAGCCTGACCTCAAACGTGGTGAGTTCTCTCGCCGCTGGAGTAGGCCTCTTCCTCCTTGCTGATGGCCTGGTAGCCCTGGGGACTGTCTCTCAACGCTGTGACTCAGAAAGGGAATATCTATCCTCCCTGCCTTATTCGATGTACTATTACGCGATATATGAATTCAAGGAATGTCTCCTGGCTAGCGTCAGTCTGACGGTAAGTAGTTTCAAACTCAATATCCTGTCATATGAAATCTCAGCTTCTCTTATTTGCATAATCTCTGGTTTTGCAGCAGTTTGTACTTTCTTGATCTGAATCCTGGAAGCAGACATAAAAAAAAAAAAATGTGGTTGAATGAGTCCTGTCAGCAGATTGTAAAATACAGGGGATGAATTGTGCCAAGTCAAAACAGGAAATCAAGAAGGGCTGTGGGTTCTAGATATTTCTCCTCTGGTAAGAGAAATAAGCAAAAATAAACTACTGGGACTACATCCAAAATAAAAAGCTTCTGCACAGCAAAGAGAACATCAATAAAGAGAAAAAGCAATATACTAAATCTGATAAGATATTTGCAAATGACGTATTCTATAAGGGTTAATATCCAAAATATATAAGAACTTATACAACTTAACACTGAAAAAAACAAATAACCCAATTAAAAACAGGCAGAAGGCATTAACATATATTTTCCCAAAGAAGACATACAGATGGCTGACAGACATGTGAACAGATGTTCGACATCTCTTATCATCACGGAAATGAAATTCAAAACCACAATGAGATATCACCTCATACCTGTCAGAATGGCTTGTATCAAAAAGATAAGAAACAACAAATGTTGGTAAGGATGTGGTGTAAAGGGGACAACATGCACTACTGGTGGGAATGTAAATTGGTGCATTTCCAGTCATTATGGAAAACAGTATGAGGGCTCCTCAGAAAATTAAAAATAGAAATACCATATGATCCAATAATACCACTACTGGGTATTGACTCAAAGAAGACAAAAATACTAGTTTGAAAAGATATATGCACCCTTGTGCTTTTTGCAGCATTATTTACAATAGCCAAGCTATGGAAGCAATTGAAGAGTCCATTCACAGATGAATGGATAAAGAAGAGGTGGTCAGCAGTCTTTCTTACATTAAAAAATAATCCATTTTCAATTGGTTTAGCTCTCAGGGCGCCCCCCTTTGTTGAGCAAGCATTTTCCTCCTCACAGGCATAAATATCCCTCCTTATTTGAATTTGATTTGGGATTGATGTAGCCACATTAAGTTAGCTATAGAACTTGGACTTTAAGCCCAAACACATAATTACTGCACTTTGGCCAAGCAGGTCTGGCAGAGGGAGAAGGGGATGGGAGACTGCCCAATAGATTCCACTCCTAGCATAAATGCCAGCATCTCTGGGTAGCATTTTCTTGCTACTTCCCCGCCCCCCACCACCACCACATGGATGGTCATCACTTGTTCATGATAAAAATCCTGACTTAGTCAATCCTCTCTATACAGTCTCGTAATTTTAAAACCACAAACTTTGGCCTTTTAAGAAGAAAAAAAATTCTTCCCTTGTGACTCCTCCAACAGGAGCCAGGGAGACAAATATAATACCTCTTATTCCCTTCTCACGGATCCCAGAAAATGCGTGCAAGTTTCCGGACTCACAGCCTCCTGTGAGTCTGCCTGTGTGACCCAGAGGTTGTCAAAAGCAATCCCTTTGATCTTGGAGCTCATGGAAGTGGAAGGGAGCAGAATGTTAGAAATATGTGTCAGGAAGCCCAGGAGCTAGCATAACCCTGGTGCAGGGCAAACATCAGGCAAAACCATGAGGGTGAGGGAGACAGCCTCCCTGTTGGGATATTGAGGGTTTAACTCCATGAAAACTACTATTAATACATTAAACTGCCTCTTGCTTTCAGACAACCAGAGAACTTCCTGCTAAATCAGATAAATCACATAGGACTGACCCCAAAAGCCCACTCTTTCTTTATCAATACAAAGATAACTTAAGTAAAGTAACACATAAAAACATTTTAAATATCTATCTGAAGTTGAAGAAGGAAGGAAGGGAGGATGGAAACAAGGAAAAACTCACGGAAGAAGGCATCTTATGTTCCAGGAGCTAAGAAGGATCCTGCAGCCAGGTAACCAAACAAGAGCTAAGACCAGAAAACCAGAGAAATCTGGATGGGAACACAGGTGTTTCAAGCTGGGTTATGACATTTTAATGCCCATGACAAATCTGAAGTTTTTTAGCCCCCCCCATTGAGCGCTCTGCAAAAACATTAGAAGCAGAGATTGAATGTTTATTCTATTAATGAAAACAAGACAAGGAAAACTCTGCCCAACATCTCACTAAGCTTTAAGAAACTCCACCCTAAAAGTTTCTGGGATGAATTCATCTCACCAAACCATGTGCAGATATAGACATTATCCAATTCCGAAATTACATATAAAATATAGGAATCTCAAAATACAAGGATTAACTTAAAGTTTGTTCTTGGGTCTGTGGAACTCCTGAGGTTCTCTCAGAATCAAACCTAAAAAAAAAAAAAAAAAAAAAAGAATCAAACCTAAAATTTCCATCTAAGGAGTCATCCATAAACCCAATCCATGTTAAAAAATTCTCCCCCCCCCATGTACTGACATCATCTGAGAATAAAGATATTTTGAAAAACATTAAGAAAAAATGGAGAACCGCAGCAAATGGAACAAATATGAAAGTTAGTTGCTCAAGAATTGGAGGTTATATACTAATTTCGAAGACTATAATAAAAATATATTTTAAATGATATAAAAAAGGAATTAAAACCAAAATGAAATAACATGACAGTAAGAAAAAAGGAACAAGTAGATTTGAGAAAGAACTATACAGTATGACTAGAAATGCAAAGCATAATCTTTGAAATTAAAAGTTTAGCAGATCAGTTAAATAGCAGATTCAACATATCCAAAGAAATAGTGAGATGAAACTTAGGTCTGTTTAATCATCCAGAGCACAACACATTACAATAGAGATCTGAAAATCTTAGTGACTGGTTAACAGACAGGGAGGGCGCAGTAAACATGTAATGTGAGCTCTGAGAGAATGGGCAGGGTGGGGGGGAGCATGCGAAGAGAAATAACTGGCAAAATTTCAGAATTTAAAAAAATTCGGGGATCCCAGGGTGGCGCAGCGGCTTAGCGCCTGCCTTTGGCCCAGGGCGTGATCCTGGAGACCCGGGATCGAATCCCACGTTGGGCTCCCGGTGCATGGAGCCTGCTTCTCCCTCTGCCTGTGTCTCTGCCTCTCTCTCTCACTGTGTGTGTGTGACTATCATAAATAAAAAAAAAAATTTAAAAATTCATGAGATTTCAGACTGAAGGCATGAATGGAGACTGTTTCCGGATAAATAAGAACTCCACACTAGAAGCATCATAACAGTAAAAATGACTGGAGATGAAGGCAGGGTTACTCCCCGGCTCTAAGACAGAGCTGTTGCTGCTTATTCCCTCTTCTGTCCACTGCCAGGGCTCAGCCTTCGCCTCTCAGTCTCCTCTCTCCAGTCAGGCCCCAACCATCCCTGGCTTGATTCACAGGGGCTGCTGGTGGTGATGCTCATCTTCACTGTGCTGGAGCTCCTGATGGCTGCATATGCTTCTACTCTTTGGTGGAAACAGGTGCACTCCAACAACCCTGGGGTGAGTACTCTGACATGTCACCTGGCATCTGCTGGGTCCCAACTTTGAGCTATAATGATCCCGGTGTCAGAAAGAGGACTCAACTATGGGTCAAGAGGTTCATTGTAGAAGGTGACTTTCGTAGTGATGAAAGAGTTCTAGGAATGGGTTTCTTCATGATGACACTGGCATCCGGGTACCTTCTGGCCAGCAGGCCAGTTAGAGAATTGCTTAATGTGGAGTTGAAATGGCTTTAGAAATCCTGCCCCAGGACACCTGGGTGGCTTAGTTGGTTTAGTGTTTGCCTTTGACTCAGGTCATGATCTCAGAGTCTTGGGATCAAGCCCCAAGTCAGGCTCCCTGCTGAGCAGGGAGTCTGCCCCTCCAACCCTCCACTTGTGCTCTCTCTCAAATCAATAAATAAAATCTTTAAAAAAGAGAGATCACTTCCCCCAATCCCTTATAAAAGAATCAAGGCTTGCATAAAGTCACATGGAGAATGAATGATGCAAACAGGCTGAGAATGAAAGCTTGCATCTCCTCCCTCTTCTCACAGACGCAGCCACCTGCCTCCCTGGATTCTCCATGGCCCCATTCCCTTGTTAATGTGATAAGATCTTACTGGGGCATCTCTGATATGTTTATGTTTTTCTGCTTTCTTCCTTACCTCCTCTTAGGGCATGACTTTACAATTTAAAGATCCTTGCCTTTCTTGTAAAAGCCGTAATTTATTTTTTAAAGGAAGCTATTTAAAGGGATTGAATAAATTATGATTCAGTTATGGTCTTAGTAAATGGTAGCGTGATCAGCAGATTAAAGAATGAAATTTGTTTGAACTATTGATGCAATCATACATTTTGGTAAAGGCTACTACTGTACCACATATGGGGGGAATGCATTTTAAATATGGGTCAAAGAAAGCCTCCCAAATCAGACTTTAATAACTACTAATACACTTTCTTTTTTTCTAGAGTGCATTTTCCTTGCCTCTGTCACTAGGTCATATCCAACAGGCCAAAAAGCTCTTCCAGGTCATGGATAGGAGTAACACCTTAGAAGAAAAAGGAGGAGAAATCCAGAGCTCCTGGAAAAGTGTGATTAGACTTTCCTGAAATTTCAACGACTTAGACACCAAAATAAACTTTTAGAAAACAGCTTTTGTTTTGCACTTGCTCAGTGTAATTTCATTGCTCTTGAAAATAATCTCTCAAAAGCCTGAGTGGGTAAACTGAACAGAAAGTGATTCATCTACCCCATGACTAAGGAGAGAAAATGTGCACTCCTGTGTGTGTGTGAAGAGGCCGAGTCATGTGGCTATGCAGGCTCCACTCCTGTATTATTTTCACACTCATAGTGCTAAACATTAGATATCAGGGACTGCAAGAACTTTTAAATTAAAAGTACTTTAAAAATATATGACTCCAGGACAGCCTGGGTGGCTCAGCCATTTAGCACCATCTTGGGCCCAGGGGGTGATCCCAGAGACCTGGGATCCAGTCCCGCATCAGGCTCCCTGCATGGAGCCTGCTTCTTCCTCTGCCTGCGTCTCTGCCTCTCTCCCTCTCTCTTTCTCTCTCTCTCTGTTTCTCATGAATAAATAAATAAAATCTTTAAAAAAATATATGGCTCCATTTCTGCCAATTGAATGAAGTCAATTTCTGTCAAATGAATGTGGCTCTATATTGTCTTATTTAATGACTTTATTCTGAAATATCTGGCTTCAAGATTATAATTTAGAACAATGCTCTTCCCCATCTGAGTCCTAGACCAAATAAGAAATCATCCATATGGAAAGAATATCCACTTTATTACTGTATTGAAGTAAACAACTCAACCTACCCAATAAAGAGGGTCTCAATATTGTCCCCTGGGTCTAAACTTTGGGTCCTGCCCCAAGGGGAGGATGCTACAAAATGCACACATATGTTTTCCAAATGACATATATGGAAATGGTCATAGAAGTAATATACATAATTGCCTCCAAAAGGAAACTATCCAAATGACTATAAACAATAAAAGAGAAATAAAAATAGTGGTGCGTTCACACAATGGAGTTCTAACCAGTAATACAGTCTGAGTGGACAGACCATAATTACATGCAGCCATATAGATAAATCCCACAAATATAATGTTTGTGGGGAAAAGGCCATGTACAAAAGAGTACATTGATATGATTCTATGTGTATAAAGTTTAAACACAAGCTAAACCAAGAGAGTTTTGAAGCAGGATAGCGGTTACCATTGGGGAGGAGGGTGTTACTAGAAGGGAATCCACACAGTCTATGGGCTTGATCTGGATGCTGGTGTTGTACATATATGACTTGTGTTCTCTTGTTTTTATGCTATAATTGAATAAAAAATTTTTGAAAAAGTTACTTTTGACCCCTTGGCCCGTCTAGTTATTAAGCCATCCTTCACTTCTCCATAGTCCAATCCCTTTGAAATATCATCTTCCAAAAACCGTGGAGTCATCTTTCGTGCTTCTATTTTTTTTCACACACCCCATCCAGTCTATCATTAAAACTTACTAGTTCTAACTTAAAAAATATTCAGTCTGATTATTTGTCATCATCTCACAAGTACTCTGGCTCATAATCTCCCATTGGCATTACTGCAGTGGGCAATCAACTGGGCGCCCCCACCACTTGGTCTATTTTCCATTGGCAGACGTAGATTTTTTTTCCCCCATCTAAAATCAGACCATGTCATTCCTCTGCTCAAACTCATTTTCTTTCATTCCTAATAAAGGCCGTAGTCCCTAAATGTCCTTATAGGACCTGAACTCTCATTTCTGTGCTCACTTCGGCAGCACATTTGCTAAAACTGGAACTTGCATTTCTGCTCTGACCTTCTGACTACTCGTCCTCGTTCCCTCTACCCCAGTCCAACAGGCCTTTTGCTATTACCTGACATATACTTTCTTTAGAAATTGTACACTGGCAGTCCCTCCACCTTGAATACTCTTCCTGCAATTTTTTCCCATTGTTTCTTCTTTTACTTCTTTTGGGTCTTTCTTCAAATCTTTTAATTGCAATAAAATTTCCCCCACCAGTCTACATAAAATTATGGGCCTCTCTCTTGTTCACTTGTTATTTTTTTTCCCCAAAGCACTTACTACCTTCTGATACACTATGTATTTTATTTGTTCATTAATTGTATGTCTACCCTTACTAGTCTGTAAGCTAGGGCACTCACTCACGGCTCTCTGCTGAGGTTTTCAGCTCTCCTTGTATGTTTTCAAATGCATATTTGTGTGTATGTATTAATATTTTACACTGAGGGATGCAGAGCCTTAGAGAGTCCTTCTTATTCTGTAAACCAAGCAATGCAATAAAATAATCCAGATCTATTTTTTTATTTGTTTGTTTCTCTGTTAATAGGAAGGCTCTTCAGAATATTTGGAGAATTGTATTTAGAATTATCTGGAATAATATTCCGAACTGATAGTAGATGCAGTAAGGACAATGCATATTTCATTTGCAACTCCCCTCTGTTCCCCCTAACCTGGTTGTCTTTCATAAATTATATGACCAGCCACTCAGTTTTTAAAGTCAGAAATTTGGGAGTCATTTTTGACTCCTTCTTTTGCCTTCCTATATTCACTTTGGGACTCCAATTAGGCAAGAACCACTAGCAGGAAGGTCAAATACATTCACCTAGGAAGAAGAGTGAATGAATGGTTCCAACCAAGTCCAAGCAGACCTTGCAGATGTTGAACATACGTACTAGAATTCTGGGTTCTATCAGTGTTTTAGAAATAATTTCAGTTTCCCTAAAAGGAAACTCAAAATGGCCGAGCCACACACACTCAAATCCTTATCACAAACTCTCCATCCTTCCTTCCATCTTAACCAACAGGGGTGAAAGATTCTCTCTGGTGGCCTGATGTAAGCAGTCATATTGAGAAAGCAAGGAACTGAGGGCATTCAGCTGGAGAAACCCAGGGCTGAGTCATCCAACCACAAGGAAATAAATTCTGTCAATAACCTGACTGTGCTTGGAAGTGGGTTTTCCCCACTTGAGTCTCTAGATGGAAATACAGGCTGTCTAATACCTCGATTGTAGTCCTCCACGTGAGACCCTGAACAGAGGCAACCGACTAGGCCATGACTCAACTCCAAAAATTGTAAGACAATAAAGGTGTGTTATTTGCATGGTAGTTCATAGCAATAAAACTAACAACTAACTAACTAGTATGGTTGCCTTGAAAATAGAAGAGGGAAGCCAAGCTCAAATTTTGGCTTTCACCCTTACCAGCTGTAATGTTGGGCCCCAGTTTCCTCTTCTTTAAAATGAACATGATAATAAAGCCTACCTTCCAAGATTGTTGGGAGAGTGACATGGTAGCACATGCAGAAGGATGAATTTAATGAGGGAGTAATAAATATCACACTTTATGAAAAGCGGTATTGGCACATGCTAAGTGTTACCGTCAAATGCTAAGAGTGGTCTTCTGCAGGTGAAAAGCAAGGAGAATGCCACTTCCACCCAAAGGATATCACCCTGCCCTTAACTGTCATTTCACTTCTCCAAGGAACAGCCTCATTCCTACCTTCTGGTGTGAGTCTGTGGGCTGATAGTAGAGCACCCATAGGTTCTGCTTGTAAGTCAGAAACAGGAGATAGGGCTGAGGCTGACAACTATAACCTAGTTGAAATAATAAAATGAGATGTGTTTATGAAATAACCAAGGCGAGGCAGCCCGGGTGGCCCAGCGGTTTAGCGCCGCCTTCAGCCCAGGGCCTGACCCTGGAGACTCGGGATCGAGTCCCACGTCGGGTTCCCTGCATGGAGCCTGCTTCTCCCTCTGCCTGTGTCTCTGCCTCTCTCTCTCTCTCTCTCTCCCTCTGTGTGTGTGTGTGTGTCTCTCATGAATAAATAAATAAAATCTTTAAAAAAATAAAACAAGGCAGATAAAATTTTAAGTGTCTCCTATTTAATATTAGTTTTCCTTCCTAAAAATCAGGTGTTCTGCATGAAGACAGTTCTTTTCCATCATTTTAAAAGAAAAAAAATCATATGCTATTAGTCAATCCACACTCCTGTCCAATTTTCCAAAATGTAAGTAAAATAACCATGTGTGAATAGTAAATTAACAGGTTATAAAAACGCTTAAACTACTGTAATTCCTTGATTGCCAAATCATCACAATGGTTAGTAACAAATAGATGCCTTTTTTTTTTTTCAGTGCATGGGTGCAGGCTGAGTCAGCACCATCCTGGGTGCACTTCCTCTTTATTGAGACGGTACGCTTCTCAAAATTTCTCCACATGATTCTGATGATCTATCAATTCTGCTTACAATTTAAATACAGACTTGTCCCACACTTTTCATTGTTTAAAATGTTGCCTTGCACTTTGGGTACATAAATTAAAATTTACTTGAATAAAGGTTGGTAGAAAAATGTTGTATTGAGAAATATGTATCCTCTCTCAAGTTTGGATGTGAAACACAGAGTCATTCTTTCAGAAAAAATAAAATTAAATTAACAGAGAACACAGTCTGCAATTATTTCTTTATATTAGTGGTTCTCAACCTGAAATGATTTTGCCCCTTACTCCCACAGGACATTTGGCAATGTATGGAGACAATTTTGCTTGTCACAACTGGGAACATGTACTAGCATCTAATGAGAAGAGGCCAGAGACACTGCCAAATATCCTATAATGCACAGAACAACTCCTTCCAGCAAAGAATTAGCAGAACCCAAATGCCAGCAGGGCTGAGGTTGAGAAACCTCACTATCCATGGTTGCCACAAACTAGGAAAAACTCAAGATAACATTTTTTTTAATCTGTGAAATCATTTACCTTTGTGGTTTAAATAGTTAAAATACTAATAAATACAGGAATATAAAGGATTAAATGTAAGAAGCAAAGTTCCAAAAGGCACTTTCTCTTCTTTTCATTGTACCTGTATAGTTTAAATCAGGGAGGCTTTGAGCAGGGTTAGCTTTACGCGGCTTTCTGAAAGCTAAAATATGCTCTATTAAAGCGTCAGCTACATCTAGTCCTGTACCTTCTTAAATATGGATTTTTACACTACTAAGGAATAAGATTGAACATCAAGTGAGACAATTTATCAACTGTAAGTGGGAATCTCCTTTTGAAAGAGAGTGGAAGAAGCACGAATTTGAGAGACAGACAGGTGGAGTTTGGCTCCTTTCCTTAACCCTTAGTGTGTTACCTTGGGTAACATAGTCTCTCTGTGCCTCGGTTTGGACACTATATAATTGTAAAAGGATAAAGGTTAATAGATAATAAAACAAACACTGTCTACAGTACCTAGAACATAATGGAAATTCCATAAGTTTTAGTTCCTTTATATCTCGTGAGCCTAGGTATTGGGATTTGTTTTCATCTACATCGTCTATTTGTTTTGTGTTTGCAAACTGTTTATAATCAAACTGACAGAAAGTATGTCTTCTGGAAAATTGGATGGATCTTCCACCAGGACTCAGGGGGCTGGATGTGCTCTAGAATTCTTAGACTCTATGACTCAATGACTGTGATTCTGTGGTTCTAGGAGCGAGGAGAGCAACCACGAAGGTTCATTGCTCCATGTAAGACTGATGGAAGACCATGGTTTTGGCTGCAGCGATCACTCACTCACTCACTCACTCTTAATAGAGTTCTGCCAATGAATCATGGAGTCATCATCTGAAGTCAAAAGATCGGCCCATGTCATCACTATACAACCAAATGATACAATACTGACTGCATTTCCCTATGGACCTCAGAGCTCTCTGCTGGATTTCCTGAAGGGAGAGCCAAAAGTCTTGGGGGTAAGTCCTCTCCCATCTGCGGGTTTTCCTGGAAAGGAGAAAAGAAGCTGTTTTTTTCCAGGTGTGTCTGCCTGGAGACTTTTTCAGGAAGGGACTTGATCCCCTTTCTTTTTTTTTTTTTTTTTTTTTTTTTTTTTTTGGTCTCTTTTCATCTTAATGTTTCTTTCTTGACTAATCATAAAAACTTCTAAGTCACTAGCTTGTACAAATAACCTTGATCTTCAGTAGAAGAACCAATATATAGCAAATATTACCAGTTCCCTGGTTTTTGATAAATAAGAGAAATAAAAGTTCTGCTTAGAAATGCACAGTTTGCCTTGTAAATGTCTTATTTATAAGCATGTCTTAGAAATGCTTCTGGAGGCTTATTTAATGCTGGAAAAAAACAGTATTTATTTATTTATTTATTTATTTATTTATTTATTTATTTATCATCTTTATTTTTGTTGTTTAAATTCAATTAGCCAACATATATAGTAAATTATTTTCAGATGAAGAGTTCAGTTAATCGTAAGTTGCATATCACACCCAGTGTTCATCACATCACGTGCCCTCCTTAATTCTCATTACCCAGTGGCCCCGTCCCCCGCCCCCCAGTAACCCTCAGTTTGTTCCCTATAGTTAAGAGTCTCTCATGGTTTGTCTTCCTGTCTGATTTCATCTTGTTTTATTTCCCCCCTTCCCCTGTGCTCCTCTGTTTTGTTTCTTAAATTCCACATATGAGTGAAACCATGTAATTGCCTTTCTCTGATTAACTTATTTTGCTTTGCTCTAGTTCCATGCATATCATTACAAATGTCAAGATGTCATTCTTTTTCGCTGGGTAGTATTCCATTGTGTATTTATCACATCTTCTCTACCCATTCATCTGTTGAGGGGCATCTGGGCTCTTTCCACAGTTTGACTATAACTTCCTAACACTGAGGCAATCCTAGGGCTTTTCATGAGGAGTTAGTACTGCTCTTTGAATTCTATCAGAGAGGATGAAGGAAACTGGTATAATTTTTCCAAATATTTTATTGATGAGGTGACCTCAGGACATGGTGGCGCCTCCCTTGGAGCTAAAAGCCATTCAAGGAGAGGTTAAACTTCCCCTTTGTGCTGTCACAGGCATTGGGAATTGTTTGAAAACTATATTCAAAGCTCATAGTAAGCCACAAACTAGACAAAACATTTTCAGTCATACATGCACCTAGAGGAGGGCTGTGTACACAGACTCCACCCTTTGTAAAAGAAGAAAATCACTACTTGTGGTCAATGCATGGGGAAAAATCCAGAATGCTTGAAGAGAAGCTCTGTTCCAAGAAGAGCTGCCCTCGCTGCAAGAGCACCACGGTACAGACTCCTAACAGCCTGATAAGCCCAGTGGATTACTGTCACCTCTAGACAGGCTCCTGTCTGAGGAGCAGAAGAGAACTCACCCCAGCCTCTTCACTCTAGATCAGCACACTTCAAATTTTTAGAGAAGTGGGCTCCAAAAGCATGCACTGGGTGCGGAAAATGTGTGTGTGCTGGGGACTGGGGACAGGAGGAGGATGCTGGAGCTATAGACGGGAAAACGTGCAAGGTGAAGAGTTTGCAGTCTCTGTCCTCAAGGAGCTTACAAGTAGGCCAGGCTTATATTTAAATCTGTCTGGTGCAAGGGAAATTGGTAATACGGGGGATTCAGTAAGTAGCGAAGGATGAGAGTGAGGGTCACAAACCTGAAGGACCAGGTGAGTGTGGTGAGGAAACAGACAACGGAAAATCTGAGGGCAGCTGGCAGGTGGAAGGGAAAGGCATTCATGTGGAGGGAGGTGTGACGTAAGCAAGGTGGTATGCCCAGGGACCCGGAGGAGCCCAGTGAGCTGGGGCACTTCTGATCTCATGGACCCATTTCTTTCCTCACAGGCTCTCCAGATCCTGCTTGCATCGATCATTGTGGGCGTTGGAAGTATATTTGCATTTAATTACATCAATTTCTCCCAGAGGTTTCCCCTCGTTTTCCTCACAGGATATCCCTTCTGGGGAGCACTTATTGTGAGTACTGTCAGTTAGGAGCTTTGGAGAAATTATGGTCAAGATTATGGTCAAGACTGGTTTGAACTGCCCCAGGTCCTGGCATAATGAATCCCATGAATATGGTCCCCAAGAAAACCAAATTGTCCCTTCTGTGGCCAGAGAAGTGACTCATTTAGTCATTGCACTACCATCATCACAGAGGTAACTTCTCCTAGGTGTACAGTGCTTAAAAGTTCCCAAAGCCCTGTGCGTAGAATAAGTCATTTGCTCCTTATCACCAAAGGGAGATCAGACGGGCAAATGTCCTACTCTTTTCTTTGCAAATATGGAAATGGAATTAAGAGTAGATAACAATTTTTATTTGAGTACAGATGACACACAATGTTACATTACTTTCAGGTGAACAACATACTGATTTCACAAGTTTATACATTATCCTGTGCTCACCACAAACGTAGCTACCACCTGTCGCCAGACATCTCTACTGAGGTATGAGCGACTGTATGCTTCACGCTGTGCCATTTATTCGCATGACTTATTCATTCCATAACTGGAGGCATGTATGCCCCTCTCCCTTTCACCCTTTTTCTCCAGCCCCAACCCCCTCTCCTCTGGTAACTGTCATTTCGTTCTCTGTATTTATAGGTCTGAATCTGTTTATTCATTTTTTTTTGAGATTCCACATGAGTGAAATCACATGGCATCTTTTCCAGTTTGACTTATTTCATTTAGCATAATACCTTCTAGTTCCATCCATGTTGTCTCAAATGGCACAATTTCATCCTTTTTATGGCAGTGTAATATTATATTCCCCTGTATGTACCACATCTTCCTTATCTATCAATGGACGCTTAGGTTGCTTCTGTATCTCGACTATTATAAATAATGCTGCAATAAACATAGGGGTGCGTATAATTCTTCCAATTAGTGGGTTTTTTTGTTTTCTTTAAGTAAATAATAAGTAGTGGAATTACTAGATCATATGGTCTTTCTATTTTTAATTTTTTGAAGAAATTCTGTACTATTTTCCACAGTGGCAATACTAATTTACGTTTCTACCAACACTGCATGAGAGTTCCTTTTTCTCCATATCCTCAACAACACTTGTTATTTCTCTTTGATCTATAAATGAAGGAGACACCAATTGTGGTTTTGATTTGCATTTTCTTGGTGATCAATAATGTTGAGCATCTTTTCATGTGTCTGTTGGCAATGTGAATGTCCTTTTTGGGAAAACATCTATTCAGGTCCTCTGTCCATTTTTAATCAGATTGGCTTTTTGTTTTGTTTTGTTTTTTGGTGTTGAATTGTGGAAGTTCTTTATATATTTGAGAGATTAACCCCTTATTTGACATATCATTTGCTAATACCTTCTCCCATCCATTAGGTAGTCTTTTAAAATTTTGTTGATGGTTTCCTTCACTGTGCAAAAGCTTTTATTTTGAGGTAGTCCCAGTAATTTATTTTTACTTTTGTTTCCCCTGTCTTAGAAGACATATCCAGAAAAATGTTTCTATAGCCAGAAAAAATTACTTCCTGTGTTCCTTTCTAATATTTTTATAGTTTCAGGCTTAGGTGTGATTAATCTTGAGTTTATTTTTGTGTATGGTGTCAGAGAAAGTGGTTCAGTTTCATTCTTTTTTACATGTAGCTCTCTAGCTTTCCCAGCTTCATTCATTGAAGAGGCTGCCTTTTCCCCATTGTATATTCTTATCTTCTTTGTCACAGATTAATTGAACATATTATCATGGGTTTATTTATGGGCTCTCTATTCTAATCTAATGATCTATGTTTATATTTTTGTGCTACTACCATACTGTTTTAATTACTGCAACTTTGTAGTATATCCTGAAATCTGGAACTGTGACACCTCCAGCTTGTTTTTCTTTCCCAAGATTGATTTGGCTACTCAGAGTCTTTTGTAGTTCCATACAAATTTAGTACTCCTGTACTACTTGCTCTAGGTCTGTGAAAAATTCTGCTGACATTTTGATAGAGATTGCATTGAATCTGTAGATTGCTTTGGGCAGTATTAACATTTTAGCAATATTAATTCTTCCAATCCATGAACATGGGAATTATCTTTCCATTTATTGTGTCATCTTAAATTTCTTTCAGCTATGTTTCATAGTTTTCAGAGTACACGTCTTTCACCTCTCTGTTTAAGTTTATTTCTAGGTATTTGATTCATTTTGGTACAACTGTAAATGGAGTTGTCTCCTTTTCTTTCTGCTACTTTGGTATTCGTATATAGAAACACTACTGATTTCTTGGTATTAATTTTGTATCCTGCAACTTTACTGAATTCATTTATTATATCTAGTAGTGTTTTGTTAGAGTCTTTAAAATTTTTCTATGCATAATATCATGTCATCTGCAAATAGTGACTTCTTTAGCAATAGTGTTGCCTCTTATTTCTTTTTCTTGTCTGATTGCTGTGGCTAGGACTTCCAGTAATATGTTGAATAAAAGTGGTGAGAGTGGACATCCTTGTCTTGTTCCTGATCTTAGCAGAGAATTTCTCAGTTTTTCACCATTAAGTATGATGTTAGTTATGGATTTTTCATACATGGCCTTTATTATATTCTGGCTTGTTCTTCTAAACCCACTTTGTTGAATGTTTTTATCATGAATGGATATTGAATTTTATCAAATGCTTTTTCTGCATTTATCAAATTGATCATATAATTTTTATCATTCTTTTTCTTGATGTGATGTATCATGTTGATTTGCAAATATTGAACCACCCTTGCAATAAATCTCACTTGATCATGGTGAATTATCTTTTTAATGTTATTGTTGAATGTAGCTTTCTAATGTTTTGTTGAGGATTTTTGAGTATATTCATCAGGGATATTGGCCTGTAGTCTTCCTTTTTTGTGGTGTCTTTGTCTGGTTTTGGTGTCAGGATAATTCTGGCCTTATAGAATATCTTTAGAAGCTTTATTTCCTCTTCTATTCTTTGGAATATTTTGAGAAAAAGAGATGTTAACCTATTTAAATGTTTGGTAGATTTCACCTGTGAATCCATCTGGTCCTGGACTTTCACTTTTTGAATAGATTGTTTTTGTTTTTGTTTTAGACAGAGGACAAGCACATGTGGGGAGGGGCAGAGGGAGAGAGAGAATTTTAGGCAGGCTCCACACACACTGCAGAGCCTAATCTGGGGCTCAATCTCACCTGAGATCATGACCTGAGCCAAAATCAAGAGTCAGGTGCTTAACTAACTGAGCCACTCAGGCACCACAGTAGAATATTTTTTATTACTGATACAATTTTGTTACTGGTAAGCAGACTGTTCATATTTTCTATTTCTTCTTAATTCTGTTTTGTAAGATTGGATGTTTTTAGGAATTTATTCATTTCTTATACGTAGTCCAATTATTTGGCATAAAGTTTTCATGATATTCTCTTATAATCCTTTGTATTTCTGTGGTGTCAGTTGTTACTTCCCCTCTCTCATTTCTGATTTTATTTATTTGGGTCCTTTTCCTTTTTTTTTTCTTGATAAATCTGGCTAAGAGCTTATCAATTTTGTTTATCTGTACAAAGAACCAGTTCTTGGTTTTACCGATTTTTTTTCTATTTTTTAAAGTCTCTATGCTATTTATTTGTACTATGCTTTTTATTATTTCCTTCCTCTACTCACCTTGGGCTTTGTTTGTTCTTTCTTTTTCTAGTTCCTTTATATGTAAGTTAAATTATTTGAGTTTTTTCTTCTTGAAGTAAGCCTGTATCACTATATTATTTCCCTCTTAGAACTGCTTTCAATGCATCACAAAGATTTTGGACCAATGTGTTTTCATTTTCATTTGTCTACATGTTTTTTTTTAATATCTTCTTTGATTGCCTCATTGACTCATTGGTTGTTTAGTATCATGTAGTTTAATCTCAAGAATAGATAATAACTTATGAATATCTAGCTAGCATTCATAGAATCATAGACTCTCATAACTTAAGAAGAATTCTAAAGATGATTATTATGGTTTCATCCCCTTATTATTCCCAGAGACAATTTTATGAATGCCACTCATCGAGTTAATTATGAAGCCATACATATAATTCTTAGTAGAGTGTTATTTGTATCTAATCCCCACAGCTTTGGTTCCTAATCTTCTGCCACAATATTTAAGGGGAGACTCAATACACCTTCCCCCACCAGAACATACCCTCTCAGGATGGTAAGAATACTATCTGTTTTAATTGTTTAGAAGCTAGAATCATGCCTGCTGCATAGTAGATATAAATGAATTCATCACTCAATGAACAAATGAGTGAAATAATAACTAAATGAGGCTATTGTCTCTATTAAAAACCCAGATCTCTTTTGATAAATACAAACATGCCATACCTTTTCTATAATCTGCATTTCAAAATCAACTAGCAGTGTTTTCATTTTCCAAATATAAATAATATAATGACTATAATTTTCATACTACACATCCTGCACTGTAGAGAATCAAAAAGACAAAGCCCCACTTCCCCATTTCACAACAGAATTTCCCCAGTGTGACTGTGTGTGATCTACTTGCATGAATTCTAGTGAGATTCTCACATACCGCTCTTTAAAACTCCACTCTCCACTAAAATGATATTTGCTAGGCCCGTACTCTATCTTTGGTAGAGCTGCAGGTACTGAGCATAATGAGGGAAGTAATGAATTGCTCTTCTTAGAAATAGATGGGGTTTGTCATATAATAGGGAGGCTAGAAGTGGAAAAGTAAAAAACAAAACAAAACAAAACAAACCAAAAACCCCTCCACAGATGTGTTATTTTACTTGCACTCGATAAGAGAGAAGTTCCAGATGCCCTGTGAATATTTAAGGAAGATTTCACCTGGCTTGGAGATCAGGGAAGTGCTTTGCACATAGGTGTTCACTGGGTGGAGTGGAAGGAAAGCATGCCCTGACAAAAGCAAAGCATAAGTGAAAGGCTTGATGTGGGAAAGAGCAACAGAAAGAAGACCAATGAATCTATGGTAGTGCTACAAAACGAAACCAAAAATGTAGACTGCAAACAGGTCATGCCCTTTGTAATCATATTAACAATATGGAATTTTATTTAATTTTTATTTTTTTAAGATTTTATTTATTTATTCGAGAGAGGAGAGAGAGGGAGAGAGAGAGAGAGAGAGAGAGAGAGAGAGAGAAGCAGAGACACAGGCAGAGGGAGAAGGGTCTCTGCAGGAGCCCGATGAAGGACTCGACCCCAGGACCCAGGGATCACACCCTGAGTCAAATGCAGATGCTCAACCCCTGAGCCACTCAGGTGTCCCAAGAATATGGAATTTTAATATGAGATTAAAGAAAACCTGCTGATAATCTTTAAAGAGGAGAGTGACATTTGAAGACTGTCATCTTTAAAACATCATTGGTTTTTCTGAGTGGTAACTGAACCCGAGGATGGTAGCAGCAAACCTGGGACAGCTGGTTGGGAGGAGGCTACAAGAATCCAGGCATGGAAATGGCAGTGGAGATAGAAAGCTTTGAGAATGATTTGGAGGTAGAATTGATCCAGTGGGGATCCATTGTGGGCAATGAAGTGAATGGAGGAATCAAAGGTAACTTTCTGATCTCTGCTTGTCACCTTGAGGTCCCTGAACACCAAGATCCAGATGTCCTCAAAGTCCAACACCAATTCCTACAAGAGGTTTCTATGCCCAGAATATTAAAAGTAAGAGGGCTCCACTTTGGGTGACAGAGTTCTCATCTTCCCTGAGTTGTACTAGACTCTATATCCCAGATAAAGGAGGGCTGAGATAATTATATTAGATGCAAGCCCTCTTTTTTTAAATTTTTATTTATTTATGATAGTCACAGAGAGAGAGAGAGAGGCAGAGGGAGAAGCAGGCTCCATGCACCGGGAGCCCAACTGTGGGATTCGATCCCGGGTCTCCAGGATCGCACCCTGGGCCAAAGGCAGGCGCCAAACCGCTGCACCACCCAGGGATCCCCGAGATGCAGGCCCTCTTATCACCCTTTAGAGTGTTCTGCTTGAGAAAGTCTCCTTCCACACCTCCAACACCCTTCCCTTCCCTCCACCAGGCCCAGAGCCCAGAATTATCTTCCAATTTAGAGCCCAGTTGGGAGAAACATCTCAGTGGTACCGTTTCGACCATAATGAGGGGCCTGCCTCTCTCAGCTGATCCTATTGTTCAGTGCTGAGTATGCCTAGCACGATATTTCATTTTGCATCGGTGCCAGTGCCTACTCTTCTTCCTCCCTGATGCTCAGGTTGAAAGACTTCATGGTCCAGGAGATTTGCAGACGTACAGATTACAATATAACCTCCAAAGGAAATTATATTGTAAGGGAGTCAAAAACACATCACCTGTTGACTTTTATCTCTTTTCTTCTTAACAGTATGTTATTACAGGATACCTCACAGGAATCAATGACAAGGCAAAATGTATGGTAAGTTACTTTTGTGACTTCTATGTAATTTAAGATAATCTATTTACTTTACATCGTCTTTGTGTATGAAACCTTTAGTAGTAAAGGATCTCAAGAATATCCTTAAACATCAAGTTTTGCAGTTCCGGTCATTCCTATTTGCCAATGTCACCACTAACCTTTACCCTTCTACTAGTTCCCATTTCCCTGGTCAAATAATCTGAAAGAGTTTCTTGTTGGAAACCATTCTATATTCCTCTAACTCAATGGTTTTTAACTGGGAATAATTTTGCCTCTTCCCCCAGAAATATCTGACAGTATCTGAAGACTTTTTTAGGTGGGACAACTAGTTGCAGGCTACTATTGTCATCTAGCAGGTAGAAGTGTTTCTAAACATCCTAAAATGCTTAGAAAAGTTTCCTATAACAGAAAATGATGATCTGAGGGTGTCTGGGTGGCTCAGTTGGTTAAGCGTCTGCGTTCAGCTCAGGTCATGATCCCAGGACCCTGAGATTGAGCCCCGCATCAGGCTCCCTGCTCAGTGGGGAGTCTGCTTCTCCCTCTCCCTCTGCCTGCTTGTGTGTATGCTCTCTCTTTTTCAAGTAAATACATAAAATCTTTAAAAAAGTGATCTAGCCCAAAATGTCTGTAGTGCCAAGTTTGAGAAACCCTGTTCTAACCAAAACCAATCTCAGGATCACTGTAATCTCCCTGCCCCTCACCCCCACCTACAGAAGATTTTCTTTGGGACCTGCCCAAAGTCTGAAGAAAAGAGTCTGGCATTGATGTCAGATCATTGTGGGCTGGAGTCAAGGCTATCACTCATTGCTGTGTCAACTTGAAGGGAAAAGTACTTCAAAGGGTTATTCTGAAAATTTAGTAACATATTACATACAGGGGCATCAAGCGGCTCAGTCAGTTAAGCATCTGCCTAGAGTTCAGGTCATGATCCCAGGATCAAGCCCCAATCAGGGTCCCAGCATAGGAGGTGGTCAACTCGTCCCTCTTCCTCTGCCCTTCATCCCCACTCATCCTCGTGCTCTCACTGTCACTCTCACTCTGCTCTCTCTCAAACAAATAAAGACAAACTTTTAAGAAAAATATTACATATAAAAGATACTTAAAAGTTTGTACTTCTTTCTCACAACCTTTTTTTTTCTCTCTGAAGATGTAAGGCTTCTCTTGAAGCCATTTTAACCATGTTTTTATGGTCCTCTGCCATTTTCCTCTAGGGATAGCTACAGACCATAGGACAGCTCTGACGGGATAGAAGTCCCCATCTCTCTCTACCTGTAGAAATAAATACAGACAATGCAAATAAAGCCCCAAATGCTATTCTTCTCTCCACATCAATTCCTTTCAGAGCGGAAGAATAAACGAAAGACCTACCCCTGACCCAGTGAGAGCTACACAGAGGCAGGCAGATCACTATGGAGGCACAAACACTGAATCGGGCATCGGAAGATCTGGCCTTCCCTCTCAGCTCTTCCACCAACTGCAGGGTTGCTTACAATCACTCCGTCCCTGAACCTTATTCAGCTGTAATGTGGGGATAGGAAGTGATCTGCCTACATCACAAAACCATAATGAGGGTCAGATGAGACAAAGACTGGGCATATTCTCTGTAAACCATAAGGCACAATACACATTGGGGGATTGCGGATCTAGAAATTTTAGTTCATTAAATGTCCTATGGGAGCCAGAACAGAGCCCAGAAGAGCAAAGGACTGAGGACTTATAGAGATAGAATATCTGTCTATCCTGTGCATTTTCCACCAAAGTGCCTATTTATTGTAAAGACCTGTGCTTGAGGTAACCCTTAAGTCATAGGAATATTTCCAAGTCCTGCCGCGTTAAGCCACAGCTGCTCCAGGATAGGACAGGCTGTGTGAATGCATCACTGCATGCCCTCACAACAGGCATACACAATCAAGATCTAATAAATATCTACTGATTTGAAATATGAGGTTTTTCGTTGTTTTTCCTTTTTTAAAAAAAAGCGATAGCAGTGCTGGGAGAGGTATGAATAAGACAGTCCAGCATACGTATGTGTGTGTGTGTGTGTGTATAGGAAGAGAGAGTAGGGAATTTGGTGGGGCAATCTGGACTTTTTTATATACCTTCCATGTTGGGACACTGCAATCAAAAAAGGAAATCATTAAAACCCAGTGTAAATTTGTTGCCATCAGTAAATATGTTGGTGATATGGTTGACTACTGTTTGAATCCCTGGAGGAATGAATGTAAGTCACACAAAGGCAGGACCTGTGTCTCTTTGTGTCTCATGGGCCTTATGCAGTCCTGGACACATAGTTGGGGCACACTAAAAATTTATTAGAGTAAATGAATAAATGGATACTACTCTAAAATTAGGTGACATTATTCTTTCTCTCTCTCTCTCTCTTTTTTTTTTTTTTTTTTTTTGAGGTAGAAATTTAAATTCGAAGAGATTAAGTTATCTTACAAGGTCCTAGTTCACTAGGACTCAAACTCAGGTCTAATTACAAGGTGAAGATATTTCCTAACATACCATTTTGCTTGCAGATTATGAAAGATGGTGCATTAGGATAAAATGAAAATTTTTTTAGCACTAACTATAGAGCACTCCTTCTTCTCTACTCATTCTCTTTCTTGGCTGACTGGCTCATCCTAAAACTTAGTTTGTCTTCTGACTTCAGTGAATCACTATTTAACTTATCATGCCTTTCAAGCATACTGACCTGACGGAGTAATTCATCCCTGAGGGGTATCTGGAAATACAAAAGCACTACAAATTTCTTACATGGTATTTTTGGTTTCATTTCATTTTTATTTATTTTAATATTATTTTTAAAACTATTTTCTAGGGACAAGGTGTCACGGCCATGAATGTTATCAGCTCCTTGGTTGCAGTGGCTGGGATTATTCTAACCATTATCAGCTACAGATATCAGCACAAATACTGCCAGACGCCTTCCCTCGAAGGAATCTGTGTTATAGGTAGAGTTCTTTACAATGTAAGTGCTCCTACTCTGTACGGTGAGTCTATACCATCTGATTTGAACTAGGATCATGATGCATCAATTCATTAACTTTGATTCCAGTAATGGAAGTTAGTTAGCATTTGAACTATTGGAAAGTGTACTATGATGCAGGATCTGATCCTGATCTTGTAAGCTCTCCGAACCTGTTTTCTTTGTGTGGAAAATGAAGATGATAAGAATATGTCCTGCATTGGGTTGTCATGAGAGTTACTTAAATTAGAATAATACTGCCTGGCACAGTGTAAACAGTCAATAGGTTCTAGCTATTACTAGTAGTATTGACCTGGATTTGGATCGAATATTACCTTTTCAGAATTAGTAAAGAACAAAACGGTCTGAAAAGTTTACCCAATTGGGGCACCTGGGTGGCCCAGTCAGTTAACTGGCTGCCTTGGGCTCAGGTCATGATCTCAGGGTTCTGGGATCAAGCCCTGAGACAGGCTCCCTGCTCAGTGGGGAGTCTGCTTCTCCCTCTCCCTCTGCCCCTTCCCCTGCTTATGTGCATGCATTCTCTCTTTCTCAAATAAACAAATCTTTCTTTAAAAAGTTTACCCAATTAATACTAAAAATAGAATATAGTAGGAGAAGGTGTTTGAGCTACTTCATAAAGTATTTTTGTTATTTTATAACATAAGTCATTTTACATCAATATAGCAATTTCATTCATCACAGCAGATGAGCCAGGAAACCAAACTGTAGGGGTCATTTTTAGTGTTTATCTAGTAAATATTCAGTGGCTGTCACTTTTATGCTGACATATCAATGCCTCCAAAAGGCCTTGCCCTTTACTTCCTCAAGTAAATCCTGGGCTTTCATTTTATTTCTGTCAGCCACATCTTGAAGGCTTTGGTCCTCGAACTTTAATGGGATTTGACCTGTTTGGGAGTGAAAGAGAATCACAGGAAACTGTCTTTCCTAATAAAGAAGGAAAGAGAAAAGAGCTACCAGTTCCTGGACACAAGATCTTATTTGATCCTGACAATGATCCATAAAAGCAAGCATAAGGACACTCTCATATGTTCTGAGATAAACTCCAGAATCAGTCTCAAAAAAGGTTACTAAGGAAAGCCAGAAAAACTATGAGAGGAACACAGTCCTGTCCTAATTGGGCCAAGACATACAACATCATAATCCTTCACTCTTTTTTCTAGTGGACAGACCACCACTGCTGTACACGTTAGTACGTATCAGGAAGAAACTGTATACTGACAGGGTTAAATCTCCAGATTTTTGACTGTGTGGATGAGAACTGCAGGATTAGTGTTTACATACAAAATCAGGGAGGATCTGTTCCGAGACTCCACGTGTATGACTCGTGATTCCTTGGTGAAATTCCAGTGTCACAAATAAGTTTTTTTTTAAATTAATTAATTAATTAATTAATTTATTTATTTATTTATTTATTTATTTATTTATTTATTTTAAGCCAGAACAGTGGATTCTAGACATCTCCTGAATGGACCTCTGTCTCAAAGACCAATCCACTGTCTACATTGTTGCCAGAGCCATCATTCAAAAATGCAGATCTAAGCACATTACACAATAGCTTCTTGTGAAACAGGATTAAGACCCAAATCTTAAAAGGTTTACAAGACCCTGTAACAACTACCTCTCTACCTTTCCAACATTGTTTCAGGTCTTTATCCTCCTCGCTCCACACTTCTGGCACCTTCTCAAATTCCTTAATGTGGTAAATACCCACTGCCCAGGGCCTTCAGACCAGCTGTCTCTTGCTTCAAACGGTTCCCGGTCTGGTGCCTACCCTTTTCCACCTGCCCAATTACAACCCCTCCTTGTTCTTGAACCTTAGTTTAAACTTCACTTCATTGGGGAATCCTTCCTGATTGCACCTCTACCTTTCCCAGTGCTGGCCTGTCTGGATCTCCCATTATAGTAGTGCGTAGCTCCCAATACTTTCTCAAAGCACTTAATGCAACTTAGCAAAGTAAATAATTGTCTACTTATCTGTCTCTGTTTGCTTCCTTATTATGATACAAGTTTCACAATGACCAGGAGGCAACTTTATGGTAGACACTTCATTTTGGTTTTATCAACAAATGGAATATCCAAGCTTCTGGATATGTTGCAGGGAAACCAAGGTTCAGACAGACTCAGTTGCTTGACCAGGTTACGTGTGACCTGAGTGTACCCAGATCTTCCCGTCTCCCCCGCCCAAGCTTTCTAGACATCGTGCTATTTCTTACACTGCTTTTTGATCTAACTATTACGTTAAGGCACAGTGGGCAAAACAGCAGTCTGTGGGCTATATCCAGTCTGTATTTTGTCCTATTTGGTTCCCACAAGTGAATGAATAGCCAGACATTTTCACATTAAAAATATGCACATCCTGCTTCCTTAGGAAAGGAAAATACGTCACGGGGCCCACGTTTCCACATGACAACTATTGCTCAGAACTGAGTAATGGATGCATTCTGGGAATACCTTTATTCTCCATCATCTCCCCTCCTAACTGGTTCACTCATTTGGGATGGTTGCCTGGTCCCCATAAGCATTGACGTTTGTTATCTCTGCTTATAAAAAAGAGGTAAGATGAAAATTGTCCAATCACTGACGGCTATGGGAGCTTCTGAAATGTGTTATTTCCCCTTGTTGGTGTTACAGTGTAAGAAGTCCTTGGCTTATATCTTTAAAATGATAGAGCTTTCATTCCAAATGCCATATATTTATCCTCATTATTTGCAGGGAATTTTGTCAGTCTTACTGATCATCAGCATAGCAGAGCTCAGCATCGCTGTGACTATCGTCTCCTTCAGAAGCAAGTGCTGGACAAACTCCAATGAGGTGCGTTCAGTGTTGTTCTAAGAAAGGGTTCCCACTGGGACACTGCAAGGAGTCCTGTTAGTTGCCAGAGCAGTTTTCTCAGATGCTGAACTGCAGCTTCTAAGGTGAGAGAGGTCAGGGAGAGAGAAGTTTAACATGATGGTTCACTCCACCCTTTGAGATAACTACGCTTCTTTTTCCTGCCCTCTCTGCTATCTGTTCACCTCTGTTCAGACATAGCTCGTCCCCCTGCCAGTCTGCTCTATATAACCACCCTCACTTGCACGTGCCAGCTGTATTAATACTTTTGCTCTTCTAGTGGGCATATAGTAGAATTTCATTGTAATTTTAATTTTCACCTCCTTGATGACAAATGATAATGAGATTTTTTTTGCGTTTATTGTCCTTGGTATCTTTTTTGGGGGGAAGGTGTCTGTTACTACCATTAGCCAACAGTTACTGCATTATTATGCATTAATATTACAAGAACTTAAATGATTCTTTTTTTTAAATGATTCTTAATATAAGTTCTTTTTTTTTTAAGAGATGTGTATTGCTATTTTTTTCCAGCCTTTGCCTTTCCATTTTCTTAACAGTTTCTTTCAAGTAAAAAACTTGTTGAAGTCCAATCTATGATTTATTTTCTTTTATGATTAGTCTTTTCTGTGTTCTAACAAAGCTTTGCCTACACCAAGATTGCAAATATTTTCTTCTCTACTTTCTTGTAGAGGTCTCACAGTTTTAGCTTTTGTGTTAAGTCTGTAACAGATTTCAAGTTACCTTTTACATATTATATAGCTGTGAGGTAAGAAGTTCATGCACCCCCTGCTATGAAGATATCCAGCTATGCCAATGCTATTTGTTGAAAATGCAACGTTTTCCCCCTTGGCATCTTGGTTGAAAATCAATTGACCTCTTATTCATAGTTTTCTCTTGGACACTATTTTGTCTCATTGATCTGTAGGTCTGTCCTTCCACATATTCCACACTGTCTTAATTTCTGCAGCTTTAGCGTAGTAATCTTTTTTTTATCATGGTAAAATATTCATAACATACTATCTGTCATTTTAGCCATTTGTTCAGTATACGATCCAGTGGCATTAAATATATTCATAATGATGTGTAATCATCACCACTATCTATGCTTAAAACTTTTCATCATCCCCATACAAACTCTGTGCCATAAATATAATTCCCTTTTCCTCCTCCTTCCAGCCCTTGGTAACTTCTAGTCTATTTTATGTCTCTACATCTATTTTCCATTATCTACTGATTATTCTAGATAATTCATAAAAGTAGAATCATATAATACTTTTTCTTCTGTATCTGTTTTACTTGACTACACATAATGTTTTCCAGGTTCATTCATATTTATTTATCAAAATTTCATTCTTTTTATAGATAAACAGTAGTCCATTTTGTGTATATTCCACATTTTGCCTCGTCATTCATCTGTTGATGGACACAGCTTTTTTTCACCCTTTGGCTATTGTGAATAATGCTGCTAGGAACACTGGTATAGAAATATCTGTTCTAATCTCTGAGGGTGCCTGTGTAGTACAGTCAGTAGAGCATCTGGCTATTGATTTTGGCTCAGGTCATGATCTCAGGGTTGTGGAACTGAGCTCTGTGCTTGGGGCAGAGTCTGCTTGGAATTCTCTCTCCATCTCCCTTTGCCCCTTGCTCACTCTCTCTAAAATAAATAAATTTTAAAAAAATCAATTGACCATACATATGAGGGTTTATTTCTGGACCACATTAGTCTATTTACATTAGTTTATTTTGACTACATTAGTCCATATATCTGCCTTTATGTCAATACTATACTTACTTAATTACTATAGTTTTTTTATTAAATTTCAAAGTTGGGAAGTGTGATTCTTTCAACATCGTTCTTCTTTTTTTAAGAATATTTTTTTGATCTTTTGGGCCCTCTGGAATTCCATATGAACTTGAGAAATGGTTTTACCATTTTTGAGAAAAAGGCTGTTGGAATTTTAATAAGAATTGCATTTAAGCTGTAGATAGCTCTGGGTAGTATTAGCATCTTAACAATGTCAAATGTTCCTATGATGAACACAGGATGCCTTTCCATTTATTTAGACCTACTTTAATTATTTTCAACAATATTTTGCAGCTTTTAGCACAGAAATCTTTCATCTCCTTGGTTATATTTATCCCTCAGTATTTAATTATTTTAGATGGTATTGTAAATAGAATTGTTTTCTGAATTTTCTTTTCTTTTCAGAATGCTAATGGCTGATATACAGGAACACAACTGATTATCACGTGTTGGTCTTGTGTGTTGTACTTTGCTGAATTTATTTGAGCTTTCTTGTCATTTCTTTGTCATGTTCCCTATATAGGATTATGGCATCTATGAAAAGTGATAGCTTTACCTATTCACTTCCATTTTGGATGACTTTTACTTCTTTTTGTTTAGCAATAATATGTACAGCTTCCACTACCGTGTTGTGTAACAGTGGTGAAATCAGGCGTTCTTGTCTGAATCTTGATTTTAGGGGGAAACATTTCAGTCATTCACCATTTAGTATTATGTTGGTTGTATATTTATCACATGAGGAATTTTCTCTCTATTCTTAATTTTCTGAGAGTTTTCTTTTTTTTATCATTTATAGGTATTGGATTTTGTTAAATGCCTTTTCTTCTCCTAGTGAGATGATCATGTGGATTTTCCCCCTACATTATATTAATGTGACATTTATTGATTTTTTTCATATTGAACCATTTTTGTACATGTGGCATAAGTCTCATTTGGTCATTATGAATAATCCTTTTGATATATTGCTACATTTGACTTACTGATGTTTTGCTGAAAATGTTTGACAAGAGATATTAATAATTTTATTTTCTTTTTAAATATTTATTTATTCATGAGAGAGAGAGAGAGAGAGAGAGAGAGAGGCAGAGACACAGGCAGAGGGAGAAACAGGTCCCATGAAGTGAGCCTGATGTGGGACTCGATCCCAGGACTCCAGAATCACTCCCTGTGCCGAAGACAGGCGCTAAACCGCTGAGCCACCCAGGGATCCCAGATATTGATAATTTTCTATTCTTGCAATGTCTTTACCTAGCTTTAGTATCAGGGTAATGTCAGCTTCATAGAATGAATTGAAAAATTTTCCCTTCTCTTCAATTTTTTGGAGGAGTTAAGAGAATGAATGGTATTAATTCTTCATTAAATCTTTAATAAAATTCACCAGTTAATCTATCTGATCCAAGAGGGATTTTTTTATGTTTCTTTTTGAGTCAGTGAAGATATTTTGTGTGCTTCAAGTAATTTGTTCATTTCTTGTAGAATATCTAATTTATGGGCATACTATTCTTAATATTTTTATATCCTTTTAATCTCTGTAATAATATAGCCATGTCCTCACTTCCTTTTTTTTTTCAGATTTTATTTTTATTTATTTGAGAGGGAGAGAGAGCAGGTGCAGAAGCAGGGCAGAGGGTAGGAAAATGGGCAAGAAGACTCCTTGTTGAGAAGGGAGCCCAGACATGGGACTAGATTCCAGGACCCTGAGATCATGACCTGAGGTGAAGGCAGATGCTTAACCAGCTGAGTGCCTCCTCATTTTCATCTCTTATTTTAGTTATTTGCTGTATCTTCTTTACTTTTTTTCTTTTTTCAATCCAGCCATAAGTTTGTTGATTTTGTTGATCTTCTCAAAGAACCAATATCTGGTTTCAATGATTCTCTCTATTGTTTTTCTATTCTATATTTTATCACTAATATTTATTATTTTCTTCCTTCTTCTAGCTTTGGGTTAGTTTGTTTTACTTGTCCTGATTCCATATACAGTTAAGGTACTGATTTGAGATCTTCTTTTCAAATATAGGCATTTACAGCTATATATTTCCCTCTTAACAAAGCCTTTGCTGCATGCCGTAAGTTTCAGTATGCTATTTTTGTTTTCTTCAATATCAAAGTATTTTCTAAATTCTTTTTTTATTTCTTTTTTGGCTTGCTGGTTGTTTAAGAATATGCTGTTTAATTTCCACATATTTGTCAATTTTTCAGCTTTCCTTGTATTATTAGTTTCTATTTTTATCCAGGTATGGCCAGAAAAGATATTTTGCATGGTATCTTTCAAAACTATTGAAACTTGTTTTGTGGCATAATATGTAGTCTCTCCTGAAGAATGTCCCGCATGCACTTAAGATGAATGAATGTGCTTTTTGCTTTTGTTGGTTGGAGTGTTCAGTGTATGTCTGTCAAGTCTAATTGGTTTACTGTGTTGGTTATCCCTCTGTTTCTTTACTTATCATCTGTGTGGTCATTCTACCCTTTTTGAAAGTAAGGTATTGAAGCCTCCAACTATTCTTGTAGAACTAACTATTTTTCCACTATATCAATTTTGCTTCATATATTTTGAGGATCTGTTATCAGATGTGTGAATGTTTATAATTGTTATATCTTCATGTTCCATCAAAACTTTCATTAATATATAAAGTATTTCTTTGTCTCCTATAATCTTTTTTTGGTTTAAAGTTTATCTGATATAGCCCCCTCCCCAAGCGTTCTCTTGGTTGTTTTTACATGGAATTATTTTTTCAATAATTTCACTTTCAATTTCTTTGTGTTTTTGAATCTACAGTCTCTTGTACACAGTACAAAACTGAACTATTTTTGTCTTGTTTTTATCCATCCAGCCAATCTTTGTCTCTTGATTGGAGAGCTTAAACCTTCTATATTTAAAGTAAATACTAATAAAGATGAACTTACTTCTACCATTTTTTATTTATTTTCTAAATGCCTTATTGTGGGTCACATAGACTCTATTCATGTTTTTAAATTATTTTTCTGTTCCTCAAACTTAATAATTTCAACTGTTCTATCTTTAGGTTTCTTGATTAGTTCTTCTGACTGCTCATATCTGCTTTGGAACCCCTCTAGTGTATATTTAATTGTACTTTTCATCTCCAGAAATTCCTTTGGGTTCTGTTTTATAATTTATATCTCTTTACTGATATTCTCATTTTGTTCATACATCATTTTCCTATATTTGCCCATGACTTTCTTTAGCTCTTTTAGCATCCTTAATATAGTTGATTTAAAATCTTTGTCTAGTAAACATGAAGTCTGAGCTTTCTTGGGTATGTTTGTGTTCCTTAATTTTCTTCCACTGAATAGGCCAAACTTTCCTGATTCTTTGTATACCTTGGTAAAAGTCAACATTTGAGCCTTATACTGTGTTAACTCTGGAAATTAGATTATCCATCTGCCTTAGGGCTTTTGGTGGTTTTTGTTTGTTTGTTTTTATTGGTGTAGAGCATCTCTATGCCAGAGATAAGCTTCAGGACTTCTCAGGTCTTTTCTGAGCCTGCATCTTTTTCCTGGGCATGCATAGTGGGTTTCTACGTTCTCCCATAAATACCATTGTTTCTAAATATCAAGAAAATAAAATAAATTTTAAAAAATCAAAAAGAAAATAGTGGAAGTTGAGTAATTTCCTATAGAGCTATTTCAGTTAGGATGTGTTGAAATAATGGAATCTAGCCTCTGCACCTACACATCAGTGATTAGAAGCAGCAATCTGCAATTAAAACACAGAAACCTGATATTTGGAAGACATGATCCTAATTGGCCACCAAGGCTCCTGAAATATAGGTTGCCATCCCCCAGCTGCCTGTCAAAGGCTCAGAGTGGGAGATAAGTAGTCACTCTGATGCTGAAGGCTTAAATTGACTTACATAACGCATGAATTTACCAGCCAAATTTTCCCCTGGAAGTTGCAAGTGTTCACATAGACTCCAGAGTTGCAAAATAGTTATTTCAGAGTGTTTCTGCCAATACATTTGTTGTCTGGATGAATACATTAATTCCAGGAGTTTCCTATTCTGCTTTCTTCCCTGAGGCTCCCCTAGAATAATAATCCTTAAAATCAGATAGTATAAATCTTGCAACTTTGTTGGTTTTCAACAACAATCTTTTCTAATTCCCAACCATAGATTGAAAAGGTTTATATTTTACCCTTAATTATGATATTACCTATAGGGTTTTCATAGTCTAAATTTATCCTCATTTGTAAAGAAACTTTTTTATCATGAATGAATATCAATTTTTATAATTTTTCACCTCATGCTTACACTTTTATTATTTCATCTGAGCCCAGGTATTTGGCATACTGTTCTTTTCTTGATACAACACAGAAGAGTATGAAACTCTTTACGAGCAATATTAAAATGAGTTACGCTGAATAACTATTCAATTTAATTCCACAAAAAGGGTTTTTTAATGGCATAGTAATGTGCAAAGTATAACAGGGAATGCAAAGGTACTATGTAATATGCACCCTGATCTCAAGAAAAGGAAAGGGAAAGTGAACTCTTAATATTTACTGAGTAACTTCTCTGTGCCAACCACAATGCCCAAGGCATTATTTTATATAGTCTTCAGTCATAGCAATCCTGGAGTAAAGTGTAACTGAAGTGGTTATTATAAAGAAGCATGTATTAGAAATTAAATATATTAGATAGAGAGAAAAGCACAGGATCTAGAATTCAACTGCAATGTATGACCCCTAGCTTCACAAGTAATAGCTCTGTGACACTGACTGAAACCTCAGTTCTCTGAGTCATAAAACAAGGTTAATAATCTCATAAGGATATTATAACTATTATTTGAGATGACTTTGGAACCTTGTCTAGCATCTGGTAATCACTGATGAGTACATTTAAAGTTATACACTTAAAGTCTTAAATAAAGTTAAAGAAATTATAATTCATGCCTTCAAATCTTTCTTTTTGCAAATGAAAAAAAATACTATTCAAATGAAACGAATCTTTGAGGATGAGTAAAAATGCAGAAATATCCCCTACAGTGCTATTGATCTTTGCATAAATAGTCTTTCAAAGGCAATAAAACATAGATGTGAAAACAAATTAGAAGGTGGAGAATGACAATGTGTAGTATAAGAGAACACGGAGACTCATTTTAGGCCAGCCATCAATCAAATAGGTAGTCACAATTAGGTTATTTAATCACCCAGAGTGCCAATCACTTCATCGAACAGAACAAGTAGTCTCTTCTTACTCTATGGATGACCTAAGAAAGAACATAGGCCGACAAAACTAAGTAGATAGGTCTGTAATGACAGCCTTTCTCAAAAACAAAACAAACAAACAAAAAATAAAAACAAAACTGAAGAACTGGAAGCATTGGCTAAAGGTGGTATCAGATGCTGTCATTTAGTTGCTTAAAAAACTTCCATAGATCTCACTTGTCTGTAGAGGAAAGCGCAAATTTCCTGCCCTAGTGTCCTGATATATTCATGCTGCTGTAACAAAAATACCACGGACTAGGTGGCTCAAGCAACAAAAATTTCTCAGAGTTCTGGAGGCTGGAAGTCCAAGATCAGAGTGCTAGTAGATTCAGAGCCTGGTGAGCACCCACTTCTTGGTTCATAGATGCCATCTTCTCACTGTGTCTTCAGATGGAGGGAAGGGAAAGGGTGCTATCTGGGTTTCTTTCTATAAAAGTATTAATTCCATTTATAAAGGCTTCACCCTCATGATCTAATCACCTCCCAAAGACCCCCACCTCCAAATACCATCACTCTGGGGATTAAGTTTTATGAATTTAGGGGGAACAAATTCAATCTATAATATTCCATCCATTCCTGCTCCCCAAATTCCTGTCCTTTTCATATGAAAAATATATTATTTACATCCCAATTGCCCCAAAAGTCTTATCTTGTTTTAGCATTAACTTTAAAGTCAAGTCCAAAATCTCATCTAAATATCATCTAGATCAGATACGGTGAGACTCAACGTATGATTCATTCTCCTTTAGTTGTGAATCTATGAAACCAAACATGTTATGACACCAAACTTCCAAAATGCTATGGTGTATTCTTCCAAAAGGGAGAAATAGGAGAAAAGAAAATTCATGTCCCAAGTAAGTCTGATACCTAACAGAGTAAACAAACCTTAAGGCTCAGGAATAATTCTCTTTAGCTAGACGCTCTGACTTCCAAGCTCACTGTGGAGGTGACATCACCCTCATGGGTGAGCAGGAAGGCCCCACAGTCATTCTCTCCCTGAGCTCTGCCCCCTGCAGCAGCTCTCTGACTGGGCCGTATAGTCCTTGCAGGCTGGAATCCCAAGCCCACGGCTCTGTCAGGAAGTCCTGTCTTTTGAAATCTCAGTGGATGTGGTCGCAATCCCATGGCTCAGCTGGTTGCAACCCATGCAGCAGTTCTCAACACTGGCACAGCTCTGCGCCCCCAAGGTGAGGCATTCTGGCTCAGCTGGAAACCAGAGAGGTGGTCCTACCCTTAGAAACCATCCTTCTTCCAGGGCCCTTTACTCTGGGCCCATGGTAGGAGTGGCAGCCCTGATACACTCTGAATCACCTTCGGTGTCGTTCTTCCATTGTTTTGGAGAATAGGTTCTGGCTTCTATTGAGACGGCTGATCTATACCAATTTCCTCATCAGGCAAAAATTAAGCCTCATAGTCTTAGTGTTCTCATTTTTAGCAATGTGGGTAGACTGGGAATCTTCCAAACCATCAAGTCCTGCTTCCTTTTTGCTAGAGAATTCCATTTTTAAGTAATTTCTCTCTTCTCACATTTTACTATTAGCTGCCTGAAGGAGCCAACCCTCACTTTCAACACTGTTTAGAAATAGCTTTGGCTAAATTTTATAAAATACTTATTGTTAATTATTAATAATATCATTTACTACATGAAGTTTCATCATTTCATTCACTATTGCACGTTTTACCTTCCATTAACACCAGAACACAAATACAATTTGGCCGAGTTCTTTGGCACTTTATAGCCAAGATCACTTTTCTTCCAGCTTCCAATAACCTATTCCTCATTTCTGTCTGAGACCTCAGCAGAATCACCTTTATCTTTCATATTTCCACCAACATTTTGTTCAGGAGTACTTAGGTATTCTTTAAGAAGACCGAGACTTAGCCCTCGACACAAGGGTTTGAAAAAAAAAAAAGAAGAAGAAGACCGAGACTTTATCTATGGCTTTTATCTTCCTGGACCCTCACCACGACAGCCCTTAATGGTCCATTCACAGCAAGATAAGCTTTTTCTAGCAAGCACTTCCAAGGTCTGCCAGGCTCCAAACATCACCCAGTTCTACATCTACTTCTACATTTTTAGGTATTTGTTACAGCAGCACTCCCACTTCTTGGTATTGATTTGTGTCTTAGTCTATTTGTACTGCTATACCACAGATAGAGTGGCTTAAACAACAAAGATTTATTACTCATAGTTCTGAAAGCTGGAAGTCCAATATTAAGGTCCTGGCAGATTCAGAGCCCTGGTTCATAGTTGTTAGTCTCACTGTGTCCTTGCTTGGAGTAAGGGGCAAGTGAGCTCTTTGAAGTCCCTTTATAAAAGCACGAATTCTATTTACAGAAGACCCAGCCCCATAATCTAACTCCTTCCCAAAGAGCCTACCTCTAGATACCATCACATTGGAGATTAGGTTTCAACATATAAATCTGGAGGGACACAAGCATTCAATTTATAGCGCCTAGCACACCATCTAGCAATGTCTAACTACTTACCCTCTCGTCACATAATACTGCATCGTAACCTTGTGTTTTGGTGCCCATTGTTTATTTCTACCTGGATTTCAACTCCTATCTTACTTCATCTGACCTTTTTGGATAAGGAATTCCTACTCAACCATCAGCTATTACTCCTCAATGAAACATTTCATGGTCCTCAAAATCTGATGATCCTCTACATTCCCACAAAGAGCTTAATACCTATTCTATAAGAGCATTTGCTAAATTGTATTGCCATCTCTTTATATCGTGGTTACCTATCATTGTGAGCACCTTATAGGCAAAACCCACGTCTAATATTTTTTTTATCTCCAGTATCTAGTTCATCTAGTAGGTCAACAGTAAATCATAAAACTGAATATATGGGGGCACCTGGGTGACATAGTTAAATAATGGACTCTTGCTTTCAGCTCAGGTGTGATCTCAGGGTTGTGAGATTGAGCCCTGAGGCTCCACACTCAGAATGGAGTCTGACTGAGCCTCTCTCTCTCTCTCCTTCTGTTCCTCTCCCCTCTCCCCCTCTCTTCTGTACTCACTCTCTCAGTGAAATAAGTAAATAAATCTTTTAAAAAACCTTGAATATATGAATACTGAGTGGATAATTTTAAATTTCTGAGAAGCTTTATAATATTAAGTATGGGAAGAATACTTCAGACAATCTTAATCAAATTCCCCTTTTCAATATTTGAGATAATAGTAGGTGATGACTTGTCCAAAATAAAACCAATGAGTTGATGGCAAAGCCAGTGCTAGTAGTTATATTTGTTTTCTGACTCCTTGTGTAGGTATTATGTTCTATCTACTATCTTAAGGCAGAGATGAAAAATCACTTGGGAATACAAGAAGAAAAGAATATCAAAAGTTGATTGTTACATTAATGTTTCCCCTACCCCTTGGTTTTATAGATTGTATTTTTCTTGCCTTCGGATGTTACTCAAGATAGTTCATTATCTGCCCCTGAAGAAAATGCTGCAATACAATTTGAGTTTCATGAACAGTCTTCTACTAATGATTCAATATCAAACACACAGCCTGTTTTCATTGGAGGTTATACTTTCTTCAAGTTAAGAATCTCAAAAAATCCTTTAACCTTTCGATATTCAAGGAGGAGAGGTAGCAATACTTATTATACATCTTCTGAGTCTGTGCTAGATGAACAACGGAAAAGTATCCCTCCACTTTCACAACTTTATGAGGAAGAAACTAAACTGAAACTTTTTCCTCCTGCATCAAAGAAAAAGCCCACGGAAAATATTCTGCCTACTACACAAATAAAAGATGAAGATCTAAAATCTGCTATCACACAACTCGCAAAAAAACAAACCCAACTGCAGCAGTCCCAAGCTTTGCCATCCCAAGTTTCTCCATCCTATTCTGTAAAAAAGCCCCAACAGTTATCACCTAAAGACTTTCCATCCCAAGCTTTGCCAGCCCAAGTCCTAGTATCTGAAGCCCCAAAACCTCATTTCATGCAGCCTCATGGCCTAACATCAGAAGACATGCCATACCAAGACATATCATCCGAAGACCAACAATCCCTAGGCATTGCACATCAAAATTCTCCTTATCAAGACATATCATCCCAGAACATACCATATCAAAGCATGCTATCCCCACATCTACCACCCCAAGACATACCTAACCAAAATCTGCTTTCCCAGATACAAACTCTGCCTACACAAGTCATGCTATTTGAAGCCCCAACATTCCATGCTGCACAGTCCTCTAATATACAACGCCTAAATCAGCAGTCCTTAGAGCTTCAACAACAAAACCAACAATATATGCAAGCAGCATATCAAGATATGCAATCAGAAGTCAAGTTACTGACCCAAGAATGGAAATCTAAGGAGGACTTCCATAGCAGGAAATCCTCAAAGTGGCAATCCCTAGACTGGCAAAATGAAAATTCGCAATCTCTAAAGTCACCTAATTTAGAGCAACAAAACAAAAGCTTGCAATCTCCAAAACAGAAAGCCCCAGACCAGCAAATTCAAGGCCAACAATCCCTAAAAAGGAAATCCCTAGACCAGCACATCAAGGATTGGCTATCTCCAAAGAGGCACTCTATAGATAAGCAAATCCAAGTTAAGCAAGACAGACAGCAACACCTAGATCAGCAAGCTGAGGTCCAGGTGGTCCAATGGGAACAATTACAAAGGCAAGGTGAAGATCAACAGGACGGAGAGAAGCAATCTCCAATGAGACAACACAAAGAAAGACAAGATAAAGCTCTACAGGTTTATAAGGGGCAAGCCATCAAGAAACAAAGCAAATACCAGCAAACTGAAGACCTGCAGGTACAAGAGGAGAAATCTCTAAAGCAGCCACATCAAGATGGGCAACTCCAAATCCAGGAACACCAAGGCTGGCAATTTTCAGGCCAACAATCCCAAGATTGGAAAGCTCAAGGCTGGAGAAGCAAAGACTGGAAAGTGCAGGAAATGCAATTAGAAATGCCTCATTCCCTAAAGTGGGAATCTCAAATCCAGCAAACCCAAGATCTATTAGAAAAAGAATCCCTAAAGCAGAAGGCTCTACACCAAGATGTCCAAGCTGTGCATGCCATAACTCGACCTCAACAATTACAGAGCATTCCATTTCAAGACAGTCAGTATCAAGATAAGCACCAACAAGACCTTAAATACACAGATACCCAAAAAGAAGATATGCATACAAACACCATGCAAACAGACAACAAATCAGAAGACATGAAAAGTGAGAGCCAAAACCTATACAACCTGCAGATGGAAGACAAAAAGCCAGATTGTAATTGTTCCTCCTGCCAAAGCTCAGTGCAAGACACACATTTCACCTCTACATCCGATATAAACTCAGAACAAGATGTTCAGAAAAACATTTCAATTTGCTCAACTACATACCAAGAAGATATAACTTTAACTACCACCTCATGTTACCCGAAAGACCAACAGCATTCTGAAGACTCTGACTAACGTGCATAATCTACCCAAACGCCATACTGCTCCCAATTATGAAAACAAAATAAGGAAAAACAATATAGTCTCTTCCAACCTATGTTCTCAAGCATAGCTGCTACCTTTTTCACTCGCAGAAAACAAAGGCCATGCATAACACTCAAAGGATTTGTCCTTAATTAAAATAAAATGGTAGCTAATATTAATGCTGTATCAGAACTTTCTGAGTTTGAAGAAGTAGTTCATATTTAAACTTTGTTATCAGTGTTAGTGTTTCAATTTGTTGTCACCAATTCATTTTACAGCTTAATAATTTTTTTGTTGAAGTATAGTTGACATACAACACTATTAGTTGTAGGTATACAACAGTGATCTGCAATTATATACATTATGAAATGCTCACCACGGTAAGTGTGATTACCATCGGTCACCATACAAAGTTATTGGCAGTATAATTGACTATACTCCCTATGATGCACTTTTCATCCCTACGACTTTATTGTAAAAGTAAAAGTCTGTACCTCTTAATCCCCTTCACCTACTTCGCCAACCCCTGCCAATGACCAATTCTCTACTGATGAGCCTATTTCTGTTGTACAGCTTAATATTTAATGGACCTACTTTTCTATGGTGCTAATCCTCCTTCCCTCCTCCTCTGTGTATTACAGGGGCTTAATAAGTCAAACAGGAAGAAATCTATGTAGGTTCTTTAAGGGCTCAAGAACCAAGAGTCAGTGAGAAGTAAAAATCAATCCCACCTTCCCCTGCTTTGCTGTTTCCAATCATCCAATTTACTCCTCTCTCCACAAATCTGTGTTGAGGATATGTATAATCTGTTTGTCCAGTTATTAATGAGATCTAATGTGGCAATGAGCCCAGAATGTATATAGGAAGAGAATGAAACATACTTAGGGACAGGAAGGTAGGAGGCAGGGAATGGCAGAGGTGAAAATGTCATAACAATGTATGACAAACTGTGATATATTGAGTGAAGTTCTACTTCCATATGTCTGCACTCACTTGTAATTTATCAACTCTATGACCTCAGTGGTCAAAGGAAATTGACCTTTAGTGGTAAGATCTGTGGTCAAAAGCCATGAGTTACCCTGCATCCTCCAAGGCTAGTAACTTTTTTCAATCCTCTTTCTCCTCAATTTCTTAGATACATTTGGAGTTGTAAACCAGCCCTTCTCTCTGCAATCTTCACTCTTATTGGCTCCTGCAATTTTCTTCCCATTTCAAAAAGTCTAAAATAAGTATTTCCAGGATTCTCTCCAACTTCTTCCTTTTTTGAAATCACATACACACATCACATAATTATCTCATATCCTTGTGAATAACCCCACACAGTGTCATAGCTATGTCTTCAGCAGAATTCCATACAAAGGCTCACTTTGAATAAGCACTCAATCATTTTTAAAAGCATAATCTCTCCATCTACAGGTGAGGGAACTTATCTGTGGTAGAATAATGAAGCATGGAGACGGAGAGACGAGCAATCCTTGTTGCCTTTGCCTCTGTAGTAACGTCAGCTGCCTGAGCTTCCCAAGTTGGTTCAACTTTGGTAGGGTCCTTACCTGAGTTGGCCTTCAGCTCCTAAACCGTTGCTACTTTGTATTCAAATCACTCTGAATAATACTAATTCCCCCATTTGCTTCAGCTAGATTAGCATATATTATATGGTGCTTATATGAGGTGTTTAACTTTCAGCCCACAAATGCAGGTGTTCAGGAAATAGATATTTGCAACTCTTAATCATATTCTTTGAGAATCCAACCCACGCAGTCAGTTCTGCCCATTTTTCTCCATACCCATCCAACAGACTCACACATGAACACACTGATGCACCCATGCAGAGGGTCTTGTAGTCTTAAAACAGTGTAAGCCATTGGAGAGGTGATTCCTGTCATCATTGGCCAGTCCACACCAAAGAGCGCTGAGAAACTCAGTTCTATTAGACTCTAAGTGTCCTGTGAATTTGACGCTTCTGTACCACACTTGGAATACAGGATTTTCTTCCAAAATTGCAAAAAATACAGTTCCTAGGTGCTGGACTTACAATGTGAAAATGTAAGAAAGTTAAAGATCATCCTCTCTGAGTTTTTTCCATCCCACTGAGAATGCTAGGGAGCAAGTCAGAAGCCCCTAATGTCCCCTGAGCCCACAAGCACCTTTACAACCTGCAGGAATTCCCCTTTTCTCTGCTTTTCCAAAGGCAATTCTCCCCCCTTACCTCCCCTTTTTGAGATACCTTGCACTGTCCCACCAATGAGTTTGGGTCTAGAGCTGATGAATCAAATGTATTTAGGAGCCAATAAACAAATGTAAATGAGGTAGCTGCTTATAAAACAAGGTGAAGGAGACTAGAGGGAGGGCGGCCTGGGTGGCTCAGGGGTTTAGTGCCGCCTTCAGCCCAGGGCGTGATCCTGGAGACTGGGGATCGAGTCCCACATCGGGCTTCCTGCATGGAGCCTGCTTCTCCCTCTGCCTGTGTCTCTGCCCCTCTCTCTCCCTCTGTGTATCTCATGAATAAATAATTTTTTTTTAAAAAATAGAGACTAGAGGGAGCCAGAGCATTTATGATTTATTTAAAGGCAACCTATTTTCTTTTAAACTTACTGCTAACTTAGGGTAAAACTGGGAAAAGTTGATTTTCGGATGCTACCTTGTATATACTGTGGGGGAAAATGAGCTGACTGCTCACAAGTACACCTTCATTTGATATATTAAATCTCCAACTTAAGGATTACAGTAGGTGAGAAGGATCAGAGGGGCTAGAAGGTGACTACCAATGGGATGTTGGTGAGGTGATGCTCACCATTTTTAGGCTTGGCCCCTTAAACTCCTGTATCTTTCTAATAATCTCTGTTCCTTCTGTACTGGCCAGATGCAGAGAATCTAGAGCCCAGAAGATGCTGAGATGTATAGAGAACTGAGCCTTAGTAAATACAATAGATTAAATCCATTGCTGAACATTCAGTTGGATTGTGACCTAAGAGAGAAAACTTTACGGTACTAGGCCAAGGAAAACACGGAATTTTTTATACAAGTTAACCTACTCTGAGTAATAGAACCACTGAAGCAAAAAATCTTGTTTAAATGGTAAGAATCTTACCTTTATCCCTTTGTATTAGCTGTTGCTGTGTAATGAATTACCACAAATGTAGTTGCTTAAAACAGCACAGATTTATTCCCTCTCAGTTAAAATCAGAGTACTGGCAAGGTTGATGCTTCTGAGGCTTGGGATCCTCTTCCAAGATAATTAATTGTTGGAAGAACCAAGTTCCTTATAGTTGAGGTTAGAGAACCCTGTTTCCTTGCTGGAGGCTACTCTCTGCTCCTAGAAGTCACCTCCATTTCTTCTCATGTGGCCTCCCGTTGCATCTCCCAACCCAATGATAATTTGTCAAATCCTTCTCAAACTTCTGCTTCTAGTTCTAAGGGATCCCATGATTACCCTGGGCCCACTCAAATAATCCAGGATGATCTCCCTACTTAGAAGTAATATTAGTAAAGTTCAAAGTAAACTCTTCATGAGTGTGTTATCATATTCACAGTCCTGGGAATTAGGGCATGAAATTCTCTTGGGTGCCGTAATTCCTCCGATCACATCTCTGATGTGCAATAAAGGAGAAAAGGTAATAAATTATTTTGATGTATTATTTTTCCTTTTGATATATTAGCTTGCTTTGTCACACGTGCAACCAATGTAATCTTTTTCTGGGATACCAATAATCAGTTACATATTCAGATGGTTTTAAAAATAAACTAGTCATACAAAATTATCTTGAATAACAGGAATATCCATTTGGAACTCTAAATATCTCTAATTCAGCCATGCACCAGACAAATATCATCTTTTTATGAATGCCTTTATGTGAAGAAAGTTGAGAAGCACTGATCTTCTCATTGTGAAGATCAAAATTTAACTTTCTTTCCTCTCTCCAACTCCCAACCATGATGACATACATAAATGTTCTCCATCCCCCCTCATCTCTATAAAGCCCATAATTCGGGCAGAGAGGCATGTGTTATCTCTTTATGACCACATATGCCATCAGAACAGAGTCACTTATTCTTTCTCCTGCATAATGTTTCCCATCCCCCCCCTAGAATGGTGTTCCTTTTCTTCTTTCCTGTATGCTTTTTCTCTTTCTTTTTTTTTTCCTTTTCAACCCCAAACCTCTCCAGTTTTCTAAATCTCTTAATACACTGATTCATATTATAAATAATATCAATGTTATCATTTTGAAGGAGTTTCTGCTGGTGAAACCCAGCCTACTCGCCCTTCATTGCTGGTACATAGCTATCATCCCCAATCTCCATCATTCATCTATGGGATTTTTCCCATAGCCTCCCTTTTATTTTATATCTCCTTTATTTCTCTCTCTTGCTGTCTCTTCCCTCATTATGAAAAACAAAACAAAACAAAACAAAAAAACAACCAAGCAGGCACCCCTGAGTGGTCCAGTAGGTTAAGCATCTGCCTTCAGCTCAAGTCATGATCCTGGGATCTTGGGATTCAGCCCCACATCAGGTTGCCTGCTTAGCAAGGAGTCTGCTTCTCCTTCTGTCTCTACCTCCCACCTCCCAGACTTGCTCTCTCTGTCTTTCTCTCATCCTCTTTCAAAAAAAATAAAATATTAAAAAAAAAAAACAAAGCAAAACAAAATACTTCCATAGATTTCCCCCCTCTTTCACCATATATGGATATAATACATTTATTGATTTTTAAAATTATTTTGAGTAGAGTTGATACACATTGTAATGTTAGTTTCATGCATACAACATAATGATTCAGCTTCTTTATACATTATGCTTTGCTCACCACAAGCGTAGCTACCATCAGTTACCATACAACGTTATTTTAAAATATCATTGACTATATTCCCTATGCAATGGCTTATACTTCCAAGACTTATTCATTCCATACTGGAAGTCTATATCTCTCACTCTCTTTCACTCATTTCCCAGCCCCCCACCCCCTTCCTTCTTGCAACCACCAGTTTATTCTCTGTATTTATAGGTCTGATTCAGCTTTGTGTGTTTATTCATTTTGTTTTTTTAGATTCTACATTTGAGTGAAATCATTTGGTATTGGGCAGCCTGGGTGGCTCAGCAGTTTAGCGCCGCCTTTAGTCCAGGCCGTGATCCTGGAGACCCGGGATCGAGTCCCATGTTGGGTTCCCTGCATGGAGCCTGCTTCTCCCTCTGCCTGTATCTCTGCCTCTCTCTCTCTCTCTCTCTCTCTCTCTCTTTCTCTGTGTGTCTCTCATGAATAAATAAATAAAATCTTAAAAAAAAGAAATCATTTGGTATTTGTCTTTCTCACTCTTATTTCACTTAGTATAATATCGTCTAGGTCTATCCATGTTGTTGCAAATGGCAAGATTGCATCTCATTGTTTATGGCTTCATAATATTCCATTTTGTGTGTACACATACATATCATATCTTCTTTATCTACCCACCTGTCTATGGGTCATTAGGTTGCTTCCATATCTCAGCTCAATGTAATACCCATCAAAATACTAACAGCATTTTTCATAGAAATAGAACAAATAACCCTAAAATTTGTATGGAACCACATAGACCTTGAATAACCAACAGGAAAAAAAAAGTTAAAGTTCTTGATAAAGAAGAACAAAACTGGAGGTATAAAAATCCCAGACTTCAAGATACACTACAAAGCTATAGTAATCAAGACAGTATGGTCCTGGCACAAAAGCAGACATATAGATCAATTGAACAGAATACAGCCCAGAAAGAAAACCTACATTTCTATGGTCAATTTGGTTGACCAGTGACAAAGGAGGTAATAATATACAAATGAAGAAAAGACAATTTCTTCAATAAATTATATTGGGAAGACTGGACACCTACATGTAAAAAAAAAGAATGAAACTAGACCACTTTCTCTAATACCATACACAAAAATAAACTCAAAATGGATTAAACACTTAAGTCTATGAGAGCTGAAACCATAAAAATCCTAGAACATAGGCAGTAATTTCTCTGACATCAGCCATAGAAACCTTTTTCTAAGGATGACAGGGCGGCTCAGTGATTAAGCATCTGCCTTTGGCTTGGGGCGTGATCCTAGATCCAGGGATCGAGTCCCATGTCGGGCTCCCTGCATGGAACCTGCTTTTCCCTCTGCCTGTGTCTCTGCCTCTCTCTCGGTGTTTCTTCTGAATAAATAAAATCTTTAAAAAAAATATGTAAAAGAAACATTTTTCTAAGTATGTCTCCTAAGGCAAGGGAAAAAAAAGCAAAAATAAACTATTGGGACTCCCTCAAAATAAAAAGATTTTGCATAGCAGAAGAAACCTTCAGCAAAACAAAGGGGCAACAGGTTGAATGGGAGAAGATATTTGCAATTGATACATCTGATAAGGTGTTAATATCTGAAACATATAAAGAATTTATACACGTCAACACCAAAAAAGCCCCAAACAATCTGATTTAAAAATGGGCCAAGCACCTGAATATACATTTTCCCTAAGAAGATTGTATAGATGGCCAACATACACGTGAGAAGATGCTCAACATCACTAATTACCAGGAAAATGAAAATCAAAAGCACAATGTGATATTACCTTACATCTGTCATAATAGCTAAAACAAAAAAGACAAGAAATAACAAATGTTGGCAAGAGTGTGAAGAAAAAAGAACCCTTGTGCACTGTTGGCGGGAATGTAAATTGGTACAGCCACTGTGGAGGTCCCTCAAAAAAATAAAAATAGAACTACCATATGATCCAATAACTCAAGTACTGGTTATTTACCCAAAGAAAAAAAAATACACTAATTCGAAAAGACAGATGCAGCCTTATGTTTGTTGAAGAATTATTCATAATAGCTAAGATATGAAAGCACATTTGCTGATTTTTATGTTCATAAGAACTGTTTTCTGGATAATTTTCTAACATAAAAAATGAATAGACACATATACTGTATTCTGCTGCATACTTCAGTGTTTTTGTTTTACTTTTCAAGCCCTATAAAGTTTTTTGTTTAACTTTACATTTTGAGGCATTTTTAGACTCCCTCAAAATTCTCTGAAGCTGCAAAATAAGTGTCTGACGTACCCTTCACCTAACTTTCTCCAATGGCTATATCTTATATAACTGTAACACAATGTTTTGATATCAAAACATTTTCCCTTCTTAACATCCCAACACTTCTACTGAGATTTTCTTTTGGGTTTACATAGTTCCTGATTTTTTCCTTTTTATTTCTGTTTCTATATTTCATATTTCCTTACATTTATAATAATTTTGTTTGTCTATTCACATGATAGAGGGAAATATGAGAAAAGCTTTTTGGAAGGTTAAAACATTCAGTGTTTGCCATCTGTGAGCCTTTCTGTTAGATAAACTTACTAAGCATCATTGATTTAAGAAACCCTACATTTCAATATCCTTCATATCTTTCTAATTAAGGTCTTTATTTTTAGGTTCTGATATATTATGTTTTTACCTGTGTGATGTTCTGGGCAATGATTTTATTTCCCCTTTAGTCCATAGTTAAAATAATCCCCTTCCTTCATATCAAATTACCCATTACCCCTTCTGAAATATATCTGGGAAGTACAGTAGGTTTTATCATCATTCATGGGATATTTATAACTTAAAGAGCAAGAGAAATCTAGAGGATCTGAAAACCCCTAAACAGGTGACATCTGATCAAACTGGTTGGCTTCTACTGTCTAGAATATGACTATGGATATTTAAAAGGGGGATATTTTACAACAGAGAGAAAGATAAAAAATTTAAAAACAAAATTGAGCTTCAGCTGTAGGAAAAGAAGAGCTACAGAAAGCACAGAGGGCCTTTCTGTGAACTTTCTAGCAAGAGAATTCGGGAAGTTGTGACAGTGAGAGTTCTGATCCCATTAACCATGAATCCAAGAACATCAATCACTTGGATCATTGTAACTTCCCTGGAATAGCCAGCAATATCAGGCTGAAGTAAAGCTTGATTTGGGAACACTGAGTAATACAGTAATATTGTACATTATTCCATAAACCACTTAGAGTTAGAATAATTCCCAAGAAAAGAGTAGATTTTGGCAGATTGGAAAATAAAAAGAAATCTAAAGATATAGGAAGAAAGAAATGTAAGTGCACAAATTTATCTTAGCCATGTATTTTCTTAGTATTTTATTTATTTATTCATGAGAGATGAGAGAGAGAGACACACACAGGCAGAAGGAGAAGCAGGCTCCATGCAGGAAGCCCGATGCAGGACTCGATCCAAGAACTCCAGGATCACACCCTGGGCCAAAGGCAGGCACTAAACCACTGAGCCACCCAGGCATCCCTGAGCCTAGATACTTTATTAGCAGGAGAGCTATGGAGGTTCATAGCCACTCTGAAATACAGAAATGAGATAAAATAACTTCTGGACCAATTCAGTATGACATCTCCAAAGTTTCTATACCTAAGCCTGTAAAAATACACTGAATATTTACCTGATAAAGAACTAACCAAAATAAACTCTGAAAATAATGTAAACATAAAATGAAGCATTTAATTACCATGATTAAAATAGTAATAATAAGGGAAAATGTTAATTGCTATTATTTTTGTAATTACAATTTATTTAGCATTCACTTCATGCCAAATAGGTTATAATTCACTCATAATAGCCCTATAAGGTAACAATTATTATTCTAATTTTTAGATAAAAGATGTAATATTTTAATAAACAGGTAAGTTAATATGAATATGTAAGTTAATATATCATTTAGTCAAGACCTCATATCTAGTAAATAAAGGGGTTTGGAATTAATTCTAAGCTTTTATGATCTAAGGATTGAGTATCTCAGAACTGTATCTCTAGAATTAGCTTGCATGAATTAAAGCATAATAAAAACTTCAAGTAATCTTTCTACCATTTGTCTTATGGCTATTGAAACATTGTTCTAGTCATCATGCTTAGGGAGCGAGAGAGAGAGAGGAACCATCCTTATGGCCCACAGAATTCTGAAGGAAATCAAGTGCTGGTTGTTTGAAGCCACTATGTTTTGAGGTGGTTTGTCCACAGCTAAAGCTAATAAAATCAGGTGGAACAAAAGTAACAGGCTAAATAGATACTATGTCTACTTCAAGAAGTGGATTACTAATTAATTCTGAGGGCCTGAGAGGTTTTATCCCCTACCTCCTGAAGACAGAGAACTAGAATAAGTGTTCACAATACTCATTTATTTGGGAACTAAAATGTTTTCACAGATCATCTAGCTCAGCCTGATCAATGTACATCTATGGAATCTGAAACCAAGAGAAGGGTGTGACTTGTCCAAGGTCACAGTGAATTCCTGACTAAACTAGGACTACTGGGCAGGTTCTCCGACCTCCAGTCCTGGGTATTTTACTCACTAACCTTGAGATCTTGACCAGTACTGAGATTCCATGACTTTGTGACTCTATGGTTCTATAATTCCAAGACAAAGCACAACAATACCAGAGCTCCAGACACCCTTGGTACAGGAGAAGAACATGGTCTAGACTGAAGTACCATCAAGAACATTTTTTAATTTCAAAATATCAACTCCACCATCATGAATCCAAACACTGCACATAATCCTGTATTTCTGGTATTTCCTCCAGAGATCACTATTCCTGATGTGCAGCCAACAGACCTTACAGCCCCAACCTTTGAGTCTAAGAGTGCTTTTCCAAAATTACTTGCTACAAAAATGAAAATCTTAGGGGTAAGTCAGATTTTCCCCAATGGTTACTCTACTGAGGATGTGTTATGGACTGTTTGTGTTCCCAACAATTCATAGTTGAAACCATAATTCCAATGTAATGGTGTCTGGAGGTGGGGCTTTTGGGGATAATTCATTCATGATGGTAAAGCCCTCATGAATGAGAGTAGTGCCCTTATAAAAAGAGGTCAGAGAGGTAGCTAGCTTTCTTTCCACCATGTGAAGTTACAAAAGGGAAGTCATCAGTCTGCAACCCAGAAGGGGTCTACTCCAGAACCTAATCAGGCTGACACCCTGATCTCAAACTTTCAACCTCCAGAATCACGAGAAATAAGTTTCTGTTGTTCATAAGCCACCCAGTCTATGAACCATGGGCTTAATCAGCCACCTCAGCAGGGTATTATAGATTCCAAAACTTTGCAATAGAAACTAAACTAGGATGGGAGATGGAGGGGGGAAGAAAAGGGAAAGAAATATCTAGTGGCACAATGTTTCAAGGTAATTCCAACTTTTATTTCCATTCAATTCAGGAAGTATGTGTCATATTTCTAAACCAATTGTGTACAAGGGTCTATGGAGAGGAAAATACAAAATGAATAAGCCAAAATCCCTGGGCTCTTGAAGGTTGCAGTTAAAGTAAAAATCTCCAAGCTGACCATCTAGGAGTTTTTTCCTAGTCAAGTTCAGAGAAAAGGAAGAGAAAAATCAAGTAGAAGTCAATAGATCAGATTTTATTATTGAGTCTACAGTTCTACATTTTCTCAATCAAAACTCAGAATTCATTTTCACAATATGATATGTTTATATGTGGGGCTTTTGCAGAAAATCCCCTTAATACTGTAAATGCTCACCTCCCCATCTACCTATTTCATGAATATTATCTTTTTCAGAAAATGTGATTCAGTATGTTTAAAGTTATGATAGTGCCTATATCTTACAAAATATTTTATCTTTCAATCCCAAGGCTTCAAGAATAGAAAATAGAAAGAAATGTACTTTTTCCCGGGGTGGGGGGTGAAGAAAGATGGCCCACTGACATACAGAAAAGGACCACCAGTCTAAACTGCTTTAGTATCTATTCAAATATAATGGTACTGAAACTTCTCTTAGAGTTCAAATTGCTTTAACAATATGGATTAAACTGTGCAAAAAATATGTTAGATACTATGGGGGTTACAGAAATAAATATGACCTAGTTTATCTCATTGAGGAGAATAAATACATAATTTAGAAATAACAAAGTAATATTTAGAAATAATAAAATAACAATATTAAACATCACATTTAAATATAGCATCTAATAAGAGCCACAAATGGTTGAGGGTGAGGGGCAGGAGAACCCAGAGGGGAAACAGTTACTTCTATCTGAGCAATGAGACAGGGCAGCCTGGGTAGCTCAGAGGTTTAGCGCTGCCTTCCCCCCAGGGCATGATCTTGGAGACCTGGGATCCCGTCCCAGTCGGGGTCCCTGCATGGAGCCTGCTTCTCCCTCTGCCTGTGTCTCTGCCTCTCTCTCTCTCTCTCTCTCTCTCTCTCATTTTCATGAATAAATAAATAAAATTTTTAAAAAAAATAAAAATTATAAGCAATGAGACAATGCCATGGCAAATTCGGTACTTAATCTGAACCCTGAATCAGTGATGGAATTTTAATAATGAAAAGGACACAAGGAAAGAAGAATAGAGATAGAGAAAGATAGATAAAGAAAGCATCATGGTAGCATAGTTTGGGAATGGCAAAAGAGCAAATTAGACTTGAAAGATTTAATAGGATTAAAAGACAAAACAGAATACATACTGTTTTCTATAGTGATACATGCCCACCAACGGTGCACCACATCCTCACCAGCACCTGCTATCTTGTCTTTTCGATGATAGCCATTTTAATGTGAGGTCCTATCTCTTTGAGGTTTTGATTTGCATTTCTGTCCTGCTTGGAGAGTTTGACATGGACCTCTCAGCCTAACCTGGAGATTCTATTCAGTAAGTATGGGATATAGGATATAGGGCCTGAGAGTCTGCATCTCTCATTCTCAGGTGATCCTAATGTTACCAATCCCTGGGTTACATTTGCCAGAGCATTGATCTAGATCGTTTTACCTGTTACCAAATATCAGATAAAGGAATTAAGAAAGCACCTGGGAGAATCACAAAGGGGCTTCTACTGTCCTCCCCTTATTTATAAAACAAGGTAATTGACAAATCCTTTTAACCAAAAGAAGATTGTGTACATTTTTTGAAAGGTAACCTACTATTCCGCTTTTTCCTTACCATGACTTTTCTCTCTATTTACAGGCTATGCAGATCCTATTTGGAGTGATGAACTTTTCTTTTGGAGTCATTTTCATTTTCACTTTGGAAAATCCATACCCAAGGTTCCCCTTTATATTTATTTCAGGATATCCATTCTGGAGCTCTGTTTTGGTGAGTGTAGTCAATGAGTTCAATTTGAAGCCATGCCAACAGGGAATCTAGGGAATTCTTAATGACAAAATGAGCTGCATTCAGTTGTATGATACTCTTGAAAAGATAATATAAAAATCAACTTTGCTGGAATTATTTCCCCATTAATTCACCAGAATTGCTGATGTTCCATCAGCCCTGAAGTTCCTTTGGGAATATGCCCTTGGGTTTTGATGTCATTTGTCCATTCATTCATTCAAAATGAGTTGATATTTATTATAAGCCACACACATAGAGGAAGGCAAAGAGGATCCAAAGGTTAATAATACATGAACCCTCACTATGAAAGATGTAATGAAGTTTCCTCAAAAAATTAAAAATAGAATTACCGTATGATCCAGCAATTCTACTTCTGGGAATATATCCAGAGGAAATGAAAACCCTACGTCAAAGATATATCTGCACCTCCATGTCTAGAGCAGCATTATTCACAAAAGCCAACCCCTCGACAAGTGAATGGATGATAAACAAGTATATCTATATATGTGTATGTGTGTACATATATATTATATACTTTATATGTATACATACACATAATACATATTATATTACATATATACATACACACATGAATACATACACATATATTTAGGATTGTTTTCAGAATTCCAGGCATATTAGTTAGGAGAACATACTGGATTGCAAATGGTGTGAAAGGTGTTTCTTGTAAGAATGACAGAATCTGGGACCCCTGGGGGGCTTAACGGTTGAGCGTCTGCCTTGGGCCCTGGTCATGACCCTGGGGTCCCGGGATCGAGTCCCACGTCAGGCTCCCTGCATGGAGCCTGCTTCTCCCTCTGCCTGTGTCTCCGCCTCTCTCTGTGTGTCTGTCATGAAGAAATAAATTTTAAAAAATGAATGACGGAATCTGATCTTACTGGTTGTGAAACTGGTTTGACACCAGTATGTCATATCAGAGCTGAGTCCACAACAGCTATACAAAGAAGGTGTATAAGAAAACTAAAGCCAAGTAAAGCTTTAAAAAAAAATCCCATGTTCAAATAGTTAAGGCTAAAATAATTTCTAGTCCAGCAATTTGTCCACTAATTATTTGCTGACAATATTATGAGGCATCTGTGCTCACTGCTCTGGATCATGTGAACTAGGAAGGTAGGAATGCAAAAGAAACAAAGGGATTCTATTCTCTGAGAACTCTTTAATTTCAGTTAAGCAAGCCTATCACTGAGATTATTTATTCTTTTTAATAGTTCATTAATTCTGGAGCCTTCCTAGTTGCACTGGAAAGAAAACCCACAGGAACTCTGGTGAGTTACATTTTGTCCTTTACTAAAAATTTGCAACTCTGAAATAATTGATTTTCACCTCGAAAATGAATGTGGAAAATCATTAACCCACTATAATTCCACAAACTGTCAAGTACTGACACCAATCAAGGGCATTTGTCTTTTGTCCATAGAATCATAAAACACTAGTGCTGGAAGAGTTTTCTAGGTTATCCAGTTTCTTATTTTATATATGAAAACACTGAAGCATAGAATAAATGTCAAGTTCCTAAACCAAATGGTGAAATGGGTTTCAATATTCCAGTAACTCATTCATTCATTTTTCCTGTATTTTTGGTGTCACCTCATGCCAGACACTTTGAAAGGCACTAGTTTGACTCACATAATAGACACACTGTCAAGACAACCTAGTTAAATCTTAAAAGCAGAAGTTCAAAATAAATAATACAGTGTTAATAATGCAAAATTTTAACTTACAGATAAATCATAAGTAGAATATTTTACTTTTCTCAATGAACCAAATATTAATCAATTAATCAACAATCCAAAAAATTATTTCCAACACAGGACTTCTCCTGTAGGTTTGAAGTTTTAGGAAAAAATAAAAATTGCAAAGATATACAGTGTTTAGTTAAGCAGAGTCATAAAACAAAAATGTAAGTAGGTCCTGACTTTTACCAGAGCATCAATGTGGCTACGCCTAAGTACCTCTTTTGTTCAGTGTGCATCCCTCCCCCCAACTAAATGGGAGTTAACTTAGGTACAGATTGTGGGAGATGGAAGGGTTATTAAAAGTTCACTGGATTCCCTCATTCTGTGTCTGGGAACCTGAAGCCCAAAGGGATGAAGTGTCACACCCATAGGATCACACAACTGCTTTGTGGCATTGCAATGCTGTGACTAAAATCCTCTCTCCATCCAGTCTCCCTCACCGTTGCTTTGTGTGTAGACGCAATGTCATGATCTTCATCTCTTTCAGGTGAAGATGAGCCGAATAATGAATTTTCTTAGTGCCCTGGGAGCAACAGCTGGAATCATTCTCATTGCATTTGGTCTCATTCTAGATCAACACTACTTTTGTGGCTATGTTCAAGCAGTTAGTCAGTGTCAAGGCATTGCTACCCTATTCATTGTAAGTATATTGCTTTTTTTTTATGGCAAGGAGTAATAGGTGTATTTATCGTAAAAGTTTATTAGCATCCAATCAGCAAAATCCAAATAATGTTGTGGGCACATATATTTTCTTTTATTTACAAACATTTACAAAAATCATAATTTCTGATGGGTTATACCAGGCATTGTGGAATAGAAAAATAAACACATTACAACCCTCCACTTTTAGGAATTCACAGATGAGTAGAGAAGATAAAACATGTACACCAATTAGTATAATGTAAATGAGTGCTATAAGAAGAAAACTACAGGTATAGCAGTATGGTAGTAATTCATAGTCCCAGATGTACATTAGAATTGTGAGTGTTTTTATGGTTTGGGTTTTAGATTTAATATTTAGACTAGACTTCTGATTAAACATGGTATATACTGAAAATAGGCATTTAATCCTGCTCTTTCCAAAACACCACTAATACTAGTTTCAGGAAATGTAAAAAATGTAAATCTACGTGGAAAGAAAAAATAATCAACAAGACCCATCAAAATTTGCCAAGAAAGCTGGAGAGTCATCACCTAAGGAAAAGGGAGTCCACATGGAAGTAAAATATCAAAGTTGCAAGAGCAGATATCCTTCCTCATCTTTTTCCTGTATTTAGAAGGAAAACATATTGTCTTTCATCATTAAGTATGATGTTGACCCAGGGTTTTTTAGATGGACTTGATCAGGTTGAAGAAGTTTTTTCTCTTCCTAGTTTGTTGAACATATTCACGATGTGTGTTGAATTTAGTGAAATGCTTTTTCTGTATCAACTGAGATGATTATGTGGATTTTGTCCTTTGTTCTATTGTTATGATGCATTGCACTGATTGACTTTTTAATCTTAAATAAACTTTACATTCCTGGGATAAATCCCTCTCAGTCATGCCGTATAATTTTCTTTAAATGTTGTTAGATTCGACTTTCTAGTATTTTGTTAAGGATTTTTGCATCTATATTTATAACGGATATTGACCTATAGTCATTTTTTCTTGTGCTGACTTTATTTGTGTCTGGTTATTACTGGCATTATAAAATGAGTTAGAAAACATTGCTTCCTCTGATACTTTTTGGCAAATTTGATTAAAATGATATGAAATATTCCATAAACATTTGAAAGTCTTCACTGGTGAAATATCCTGGGTCTGGGCTTTTCTTTGTGGGAAATTGTAAGAATTATCTGTTACCAGTATACTTAGATTTCCTATTTCTTCTTGATCAGTTTCAGGAGTTTGTCTCTTATTGTCAGCATGAATGAATGAAGAAACATGGCAATATTGATTTTCAAGAAGGCTGACTTGGTAGTATTGTGTTAGTAGGATTGTCTACCAAATAATCTAAAACTTTAAAGTAGCACAGAGGAGATAAAATAGCTGAGAGGATGATCCAATCACCATCAATGGCATTGGTCATCTTGACGGAGGGTAGTTTTATTTCAGTCATCTTGAGTGGAGCAGTCTAGTTCCTAATTCTGAGGAGCTTGGGCCACCTGTGTATTAGGTGCCCTATCATTTGGACCATTTACTTTTGTAAAGTTGCTAGAGTACTACAGCTTAATATCTGTAATAAGTGTGGTAGCGTGGAAGTAGTGGTGATGATTTTAGTAAGACCTTATCCAATGAGGCTTAAGTGTAATCTTTCTCTGATATTTCCAAAATAACCAATTATTTGTCTAAGGTGACAAAGAATGAATAATTAGATGGCTGGCAAGGAAGAGTAGTCCACATCTGCTAGTGGAAAAAAAAAGACAAATTTATTTTATAATCAGAGTCATCAAGATGAAAGTCAAATCATTCACTGAGATATAGTACAGAATTAATTTCTGAGAATCTAGTCAATGATTACCAGGAAGTAAGAAGATAATAGGGATAGTGAAGGCCTTGGAAAATCCAAAGCTTTTCTGACAAGAAATTAGCAGCCTACAACAGGGGAATATGTGAAGAAGAGTCTCTCTTACAGCAAATTTCCTACATATAGACAAGACTGGAGAAGGTTCTTATAAGACTTTAATGATTAATCCAAGATAATTGGTCCTAGATAAGATATTGTTCAAAGAACATTTTACTTATTACTCCTGGTGGCAAGCTAACAACACATAACTCCTTCCCTGGGATTTATTTTTATAGATTGGCAAAAATATAGATAAAAGGCAGATGAATAGACAGGATAGTTAGTGGCAAAGTTTTGGCAGACCATCTTTTTCTTCACCACCACTCCATCAAGGGAAAAGAAAACAAGAGCAGATGTGAAGAGATAATGAAAAAGTCCTGGGAAACCTTCCTAGGACAAATAAAATAAACCCTACTCAATAAAAAGTGCTAGACTTACCTCATCACCATGAATGTGCAAACCCTGGACGGGGCTGCTCACAGGTAGTCAGTGGAATTGCCAATAAATGAGTCAAGAGGCTAGAACCTTAATTGTGAGGAGTCTGGCTAGACCTCTCTGGGGCCTCTGTGACTATCTAGCACTGTCAAAGACCACCAGGAAAATCAGTGACAATTAAAAACTGAATCTATTAAATTTGGTGATCAAGGGGGAACATAGGTTCCCAGACACAATAGGGGGAAACAGAAAAGGGCATTTATAGGGTTTCATCATCTGGAATAGTCATAAGGCAATTTTAGGGGACAGTAACAGTAGCCTGGAAAGGAAATGGTTAGATCTGCAAACTAGACAAGTTACAGGGACAGTCAATGGTCTAATTATTGGAAAACATGAATTCACATGGAAGTACCATTAAAATTCACATGGAAGTACCAATAAGTGGCCTTATTTTGACATGAAGCTCTGAGACATCTTATGTTAAAATCTTGAACTTAGATATTTAGTCTTGTGTATATATATATATCCTTTTGCACTCTATCAATTTGTTGAGTCAAAGTAGTTATTTTTCAAATTATGGGGATTTTTTTCTTTATCAATTCCCAGTAATCTTATCTAAAACTAAAACAAAAACTAAATTACCAAAAGGAAAATGTAGAAGCAACTGGACTGACACCTAACTTCTCAAAAGCAACAATAAAAGCCACAAAACTGAACAATATCTTCAGTGTTCTGAAAAAAATAACTGCCAACCAATAACCTATCATTCACTGCTCATTGTTGTGAGCTATAAAAAAGAATGAAATCTTGCCATTTGCAATGGCATGGATAGAACTAGAGAGTACTATGCTAAGTGAAATCAGTTGGTCAGAGAAAGACAAATACCACACGATTTCACTCACATATGGAATTTAAAAAACAAAATAGATGAACAAAGGAGGAAAATAAAGAGAGAGGCAAACCGGGAAATAGATTTCTAACTGTAGAGGACAAACTAAGGGTTGGTAGAAGGAAGTGGGCAGGGGATGGGCTAAGTAGATAATGGGCATGAAGGAGGGCACTTGTGATGAGCACTGGGTGTTGTATATAAGTGATGAATCACTAAATTCTACTACTGAAACCAGTATTACACTACATGTTAACTAACTAGAACTTAAACAAAAACTTGGAACAAAAAAAATGAAAAGAAAAATCCTTACAAAAATGAAGAATTTTTAGAGATACAAAAATTGAATATTCCCCCTGCAGACTAGCATTAAAGGAATGATAAGGAATGAACTTCAAATAGGAAGAAAATGATAATACAATGAGATCAAGAAGGAATGAAGAACAAAGAATGTGATAAATGTGTGGACAAATACAATACTTCTTGTGTAATGCAGTAATAATAATATACATTGAGATTTAAAATAAAGTAAATGCCAGTCAGTCATTAACATATAAGTAAGTGAGAAGGGAGCAAATGGTGTTTTTGCTATTTGTGTTTGCTAATGGCCTGAGTTTTCCCTGAGAAGAAGGTGAAGGTTTGAGGAACTTTAAACTTTGATATATATTTTTTAAAGATTTTATTTATATATTCATGAAAGACACACAGAGAGAGGTAGAGACATAGGCAGAGGGAGAAGCAGGTTCCATGCAGCGAGCCCTATGCGGGACTCAATCCCAGAACCCCGGGATCATGACCTGAGCTGAAGACAGATGCTCAACCACTGAGCCTCCCAGGTGTCCCTAGACTTTGATATGTTTTAATAATGGTATAGATATACTTAGTCTACTCTACCCAACAACCAAAAATACACATTTTTGTAACACATAACCAACAAAGGATGACTATATATTGTTAAATATATCAATTCCAGATAAATACCAAGGTTGAAGTCTTAGTGTATGTTCTTGTGCAATAAAACAATCAACAATGATAAAAATAATTTCAAAAGTCCCTATGTGGTAAGATATTAAGAAATATGCATTAAAGTAATTATTGGATAAGGGAAGAAATCATAATATAAATCCAAAGATGTTCTGAAATGAAATCTCAAAAACTTGAGGGCAGAAGGTAAAGCAGTACTTTTAAGATAATTCATAGTTTAGAAATGTTGGTACTATAAAATATGAAACTTTGAAAATAATGGTCCAAATATTAATCTCAGAGATTAAAAGAGAGAAAACATGAAAAATTCCTGTTCCAAAGGAAGAGGAACAAAGGAAATATATAATGACAAGAGCAGAAATTGGTTAAAAAAAAAAAAAATCATGCACACATTAGAATGGATCAAAATAACCAACAACTGGTTTACTGAAAATACTAATAAACATAAAAATGCTTTTTTCTGGTTACAACAGAGTAGTTTATATCAGAGCATCTTTCTAGCGAAAACCACTTTTATTAAAAGCTTATTAAAATGATAAAAAAAATTCTGTTTGAATACACACGAAAGAAACCATGGCAGCCAGAATTTAAAGTGCAAGGAATGTGTAAAACTTGGACACGTTGAAAAGGACCCAAAAGTCTCCATTGCTTTCCTTCACAAGTTATTTGCCTACACCTAAGATGTATAGGATGCAAAGCTCAAAGGCCAAGTTGTTAGGAAGCTAAGAGGCTAAAAGGCCAAGAAGAGATTTCAGGAGTCATGCAGTGCTGGGGACACACACACATTGTCCACTGAGAGGAAGGGTGGAGTCTGGTAAACACCCCAAAATTTCACTTGTGAAGAAAGATACATCCTAGAACTAAGGATAAAGGAAACAGACCACCCACCCAAAAACTGAAATTCATCCTTGAATTATTTTGATCATAGTTACCTTCCCTTAATCTGTCTGGTGAAAGAAAATTAAATCTTCCCCAGAGAAAGATTACAATTTAGAATTCCTACCATTTTTTTGCATACTATGTCTATTACTAAGAATAAAACAAAACAAAACAAACTAGTCATGCCAGAAGATAGGACAGAAGGTCTGAGACACAAAACCACAATAATCGGGGCGCCTGAGTGGCTCAGTTGGTTCAGTGTCCAACTCTTGATTTCAGCTCAGGTCAGGATCTCAGGATCCTGGGATGGAGCCCACATCAGAGTCTGTGCTCAGGAGTCTGCTTCGGGATTCTTTTTCCCCCTCTCCTTCTGCCCCTCATTCACACCCCCAAATAAATCTTTAAAAAATAATCAATGATAGAAACCACTCAGAGGTGACCCAGATGGTGGAATCATTAGATATATTGACAATAAATATGGCTGTTATGTCCAAGAGAGAAGAGAACAAGTTAGAGAATATTACAGGACACTGACACCAATTAGATAGAAGTCATTGGAATGTAGAGAACTGAACTATGGCAAACGAAACTAAGCACTCAGCAGCTGGGGCAAACAGCATACTAGACGCATCAGAAGCACACAGGAAGAGAATCAGTGTAAAATACGAAGACTAATGCCTGTAAAGGAGAAAATTATATAAAATATTCGAAAGAGGGGCACCTGGTGACTCAGTCGGTTAAGGATTTGCCGGGGTCCCAGGATTAAGCCCTGAGCCAGTCTCTCTGCTCAGTGGGCAGCTGGCTTCTCCCTCTCCCTCTCCCTCCTGCTCCTGTGCTTTCTCCTCTCTCTCACTTTTTCTATCTGAAAAAACAAATAAAAATTAAAAAGAAAAAAAAATATATATATATATCAGGAAGAACAAACATAAGAGACATACAGAGCAGAAAAAAATGTGTCCTATATACAATTGAAGAACAGCAGGAGAGAAAATGAAAATGTAACACAGGCCAATGCTCACAGAGACAATGGCCGATGATTTTGTAAAACACAAGACAGGAACCACAAACAGGAAAATACAAGGAAAACTACCTAAAGCACATGATACTCAACTTGCTGTGGGGAGATGATAGATAGATAGATGATAGATAGATGATAGATAGATAGATAGATAGATGATAGATAGATAGATAGATAGATAGATAGATAGATAGATGATAGATAGATAGATAGATGACAGCAAAACTGCAAAAGAAACTGGGAGTAGAGATGGAGGTGAATACATTACATTCAAAGGAACAAAGATAAGTTTCTAACTGACTTTGCATTTGGAGGCCTGACAGAGGCCAGAAAGCATTGGAATGACATTGTAAAATGCCAAAATAAAATACTGCCAATTGGAATTCCGTGTGCAATGAAAATATTCTTTAAAAGTAAAGTTGAAGTAAAGATACCAGACTAAGAAAAACTGAAAACAATTGGCATTAACAAATTAGTCCTGAATACACTGATTACTAGTAAGAATACTTAATTAGTAATCAAAAACCTCCCACAAGAAAAATCCAAAACGAGATGGCTTCACTGGCAAATTCTACTAAAAATTTAAAGAAGAATTAGCACCAATCCCTAAAATCTTACAAAAAATAGAAAAGGAGGGTCCAAAATCATTTTATAAGCCCAAGATTACTCATATAAAACCCAGACAAGTACACTATAAGAAAAGAAAATTGCAAGCCAATATCCAGGATGAACATAGATGCAAAAATCTTCAACACATTATTAGCAAAATGAAATCAATAGTTTATTAAAAGTCTTATGCACTATTATCAAGTGGCATTTATTCCAGGGATGTACATATGGTTCAACATACACAAATCAATAAGTGTGATATATCTCATTAACACAATGAACAATTAAAATCATCAGACCATCTTAATACATGAAGAAAAAGAATCTGACAAAATTCAACATGAAAAAAAAATTCTCAACACACTGAGATAAAGGAGCACACCTCAACATAATAAAGGCATGTATGACAAGCCCATAGCTAACATACTAAACAGTAAGAAGCCAAAAGGTTTTCCTCTAAAATCAGGAACAAGACAAGGATGCCTACTTATAATTTCTATTCAACCTAGTACAAGAAGTCCTAGCCAGAGCAATTGGGGGAAAGAAGAAAGGAAAGAAAGAAAAAGAAGAAAGAAGAAAGAAGAAGAAAGAAAGAAAAAAGAAAGAAGAGAAAGAAAAAGAAAGAAAGGAAAGAAAGAAAGAAAGAAAGAAAGAAAGAAAGAAAGAAAGAAAGAAAGAAAGAAAGAAAGAAAAAAGAGAAAGAAGAAAGAAGAAAGAAGGAAGGAAGGAAGGAAGAAAGAAAGAAAAAAAGAAAAAGAAAGAAAGAAAGAAAGAAAGAAAGAAAGAAAGAAAGAAAGAAGAAAAGAAAGAAAGAAAGAAAGAAAGAAAGAAAGAAAGAAAGAAAGAAAGAAGAAAGAAAGAAAGAAAGAAAGAAAGAAAGAAAGAAAGAAAGAAAGAAAAAACAGGAAAAAAAAAAAAAAAAAAACAGAAGAGGAGGGACACCTGGGTGGCTCAGCGGTTTAGCGCCACCTTCCGCCCGAGCGTGACCCCGGGGTCCTGGGATCAAGTCCCGCATCCGGCTCCCTGCATGGAGCCTGATTCTTCCTCTGCCTCTGGCTCTGTCTCTCTCTGTCGGTGTCTCTCATGAACAAATAAAATCTTAAGAAAAGAAAGAAAAAAGAAAGAAAAGAAAAAAAAGAAAGAAAAGAAAAGAAAAAAAGAAAAGAAAAGAAAGAAAAGAAAAGAAAAGAAAAGAAAAGAAAAGAAAAGAAAGAAAGAAAAGAAAAGAAAAAAAAGAAAAGAAAAGAAAAGAAAAGAGAAGAGGAGAAATGCATCCAAATCAGAAAGGAAGAAGTAAAAATGTCTCTGTTTGCAGAGGACATTAATTATACCTAGAAAAACCTAAAGACTCCATCAAAAAAATACTAGAACTAAGAAAATAAATTCAATTAGAATGCAGGATGCAAAAATCAATATACAAAAAAAAATAGTTGCATTTCTATACACTAAAAAGAGCTATGAGAAAGATATTAAGAAAATAATCATATATACAATTACATTAAAAATGTTATTTAGGAATAAATTTAATCAGGAAGGTGAAAGATCTGTACACTGAGAACTGTAAAACATTGATGAAAGAAATTGAAGGCACAAATGGGAAGATGTCTCCTATTCATGGATTGGAAGGATTAATATTGTTAAAATTTCCATACTACCCAAAGCAATCTACAGATTTAATGCAATCCCCATCAAAATGCCAATGGCATTTTTCTCAGAAATAAAAAACAGTCCTAAAATTTTATGGAACCACAAAAGATTCCAAACAGCGAAAGCAATCTTGAGAAAGAAAAACAAAGCTGAAGGCATCACATTTACTGATTTCAAACTATGCTACAAAGCTTTCATTTTCAAAACAGTATGGTATTAGTAAACAAATAGACACAGAGATCAGTCGAATTAAGAGTCCAGAAATAAACCCATGCATATATGGTCAGTTAATTTGCAACAAAGGAGTCAAGAATATACGATGGGGAAAAGGATAGTCTATTCAATAAATAGTATGAGAAAAATTAAACAGCCACACACAAAGAAATGAAACTTGATCACTATCTTACACTACACACAAAAATCAATTCAGATCCTGTAAGACCTAAAACCACAAAACTCCTAGAAAAAAACTCAAGTAATAAACTATTTGATATCTGTGTTGGTAATGACTTTTTTAATTTGACACCCAAAGCAAAAGCAACAAAAGCAAAATAAACAAGTCGGACTGTATCAAACTAAAAAGTTTCTGCACAACGAAGGAAATCATTAATAAAGTAAAAATTCAGTCTACAGAATAGGAGAAAGTATTTACAAATCATATATCTAATAAGAAGAATATATAAAGCAATTGTACAACTTGATAGCAAAAAAAATCCAATTAAAAAATAGGCAGAGGATCTGAATAGACATTTTTTCAAGGAAGACATAACAGATGACTAACAGGTACATGAAAAGATGCTAGTATCCTAAGTCATCAGGAAGATGCAAATCACACCACAACAGAGATCACCTCACATCTGTTAGAGGGCTTTTACCAAAAAAAGACAAGAAATAACAAGTGTTGGTGAGGTTGTGGAGGAAATGGAATTGCACACTGTTGGTGAGAATGTAAATTAGTGCAGCCACTGTGGAAAACAATATGGACAGTCCTCAAAAAATCAAAAATAAAACTACTATGTAATTCAGTGATTCGACTTCTATTTTTCAGAAACAATAGAAAACACTAACTCAAAAAGATATGAACACCTTCATAGTCATTGCAGCATTATTTACAATAATCAAAACATGGAAACAAATTAAGCGTCTATCAATGGATGTATATGTGCTGCAGCAACAAGAAAGAAGGAAATCCTACAATTTGAAACAACATAAATGGACTTTGAAGCTATGCTACGTGAGATCTCCATCTGACTAGATGGAGGAAGACAAATACTGTACAATATCACTTACATGTAGAATCTTAAAAAAGCCACATTCATAAAAACAGAGTGGAAGAGTGTTTACCAGGGGCTGTAGGGTGGAGAATTTGGACAGATGTTTGTCAAAGAGTACAAGCTTCCAATTAGAAGATGGGTAAGTTCTGGAGATCTAATGTACAGCATTGTGTTTAGTGTTAAAAATACTGTACTATATACTTCAATGTTGCAAAGATATTAGATCTTAAATTGTTCCCATTACAAAAAATGAAATGATAATTGTGACATGAGCAAGATATTAGCTAATGCCACAACGGTAATCATATTGCATATATAAATGCTTCAAATCCATATCCTGCATGCCTTAAATTCACACAATGTTATATGTCAATTATATCTCAATTTAAAAAAAAAAGAAGGTACATCTGGGTGGCTCAGTGGTTGAGCGTCTGCCTTTGGCTCAGGGTGTGATCCTGGGGTCCTGGGAGTCTCACACTGGGCTCCCCACAGGGAGCGTGCTTCTCCCTCTGCCTGTGTCTCTGCCTCTCTCTGTGTGTCTCTCATAAATAAGTAAAATCATTTACAAAAATTAAATCAATTAAAAGTTAAAAAAAAAACAAGAAAAGAGAATGCATAGGATGCATAAATCTGACTGGAAATCCATATCCAGAATATATTAATCACGGCTGAATATCAATAATAAAAAGACCTAAAAAATGAGTAGGACTTGAACAAGCATTTTGCAAAGATTGATACGCCAACCACCAGTAAGCATGTAAAAATGTGCTCAACATTATTAGTTACCAGAGGAATGCAAATTCAAAATCACATTTGTATGCTCACCAGAATGACTAATGAAAAGGACTAGCAAAAGCAAATGTTGGCAAGAATGTGAAGCAAATGGAATTCTTATACATTTTTGGTGGGAATGTAAAATGGCTCAATCACACTGGAAAACTATTTGGTTATTTTTATCAAAATTAACCAGGCCTATTTTATGTCTCGACGATAGAGACAAGAATGTTCACGGAAACCTATTCATAACAGTTAAAAACTAGAAACAATTCAAATGTCTATCAACAACAGAGTGGCTAAAGAAACGGATAATTCGAACAACAGAATACTACTTAGCAATAAAAAAGAGAACAAACTGCTGATACATGCAACAGTATGGATGAATCTCAATCTATTATGCTGGCAAATTCAGATACAAAAATGAACAGGCAAAGTTAATAAATGGTGTTAGAAATCAGAATAGTGGCTGCCTCTGGATGGGTAGGGGGTTGACTGGGAAGGGACACAATGGGAATGTATAATATATATTGATCTGGAAATCAAAAAAAGGATAAAATACATATATATTTATATATAAAATCTGTTATGGTAAAATAAGTGGAAAATATTTTTAAAGCAGATAACAGCAATTTCAATGCTTTTACATACAAAGAATGAATATAACTGACAAAAAGCCAAGAACACAATTTTAAAAATGGACAAAATCATGAGGAAGGAATTTACAAAAATGCAAATGTGGTGGCCAAATCTACTCAGAGTGATGCCTGAATTCACTAGTAGCCAGAGAAATGTGAATCAAATTGATAGTGGACAAAGATACATTTATTAGCTTGGCAAAAATTAAAGCTATAAAAATTGTCACAGGTAGGGAAATGGTGAAAAGGATGTTCCTATGTATCGGTGGCAGAAATCTGAAATGTTACTATCATATTGGAAAGCGAGGAGGCATTTACTTATATGAAAGATATCCAGGTAGCTATCTCCAAAGCAGTTAGACACCTACACAAAAGGGCGTGTGTACAAGAATATTATTCTTAATGCAACAGAAGAGGAGGAAAAGGAAATAAATTCTTTCCTGTCACTAAAGAATAAATGACTTAAGGCAACTATACGGTGAGATATTATTATGTAGCCATTAAAAACCATGTGACTCTAAAACAGTATTTCAACCTATAGTCAGAACATAAAGACAGAGACAGTTACCCACACGGACCTTCACAGAGTCTCCCTGGCAAAACACTAGTGTGTCCGGCGTCTGGGCCCCAACAAGGTGTGTCCTACCGCGCTCTCTGTTGCCAGGCTGCACAGCCTTTTGAAGGTCTCCGGCAGCGACAAAAGGAACAGAAGATGGTACTATTCACCTACGCTTCTTCATGTGTATCTTTTTCTACATGTTCCTCTTTTGTCTGGGCCTGTAGGGGTTTCCCCCTCTCCTTCTTTCTTTTTCTACTTCTGCTTCTATTTTTTTCCTATTTCTTAACCTTTCTTTCTCCTTCAACAGACCACCTTTTGACATTATCGCTTTGTATTGAGTATATTTATGAAATGGGGCATTTCTGGAATATGATATAGAAAGTGGATTGTTTTGCATGACTTTCTCTAAGAAAATCATGTGCTGTGCTATCCTGTGCTGAAGCAACTGTTTACTCTCATGATCCTCCAGCATTTTACTTCCTAAGCATCAGAGACACTTGAGACTTGTGGGAGACCTTTTCTTACCTGGGTGTTGCTACCTCATTGTCATCAGAAAAACCATTATTGTGCTAATGCCATGATTCTTTTTCCCCCCCTTCTTCTGTTACAGGGAATTTTGATTATGTTGATGGCCTTCAGCATTATTGAATTATTCATCTCTCTGTCTTTCTCAATTATGAGGAGACACTTTTATTGTTATGATTGTGACTAATGCTGCTGAATATCACCGTGGGAATAAAGATGTGTTATATCATCAAGAAGTGAATCATGTTTGTGAGAAAAAGCCAGAAGGAATGTGGGATCTTAAGGCTGGCAACTGTCTGAACCAAAGGGGAGTGACTTAAGAAAGAGTGTGCAGTCTGGGTATATTTTGGCTGATAAAACACATCCCGCCTCTTTGCAAAGCCATCTCTTCCTCTCCCCAAATCACATGGTCATCTTGGTGCCACCTCCTCTGTTAGTCATGCATTCATTGAACTGAAGGGCGGCAAAGTAGTGTTGCCACTGTACAGAGAAATGAACCAAAGCCCACGGTGTGGAGTGACCAGGCCCGTAACATTTCCTGCCAATTTCTCCAATAGACTCTACAGGCTCCTACTCCATGGTTGTGTGGAAAGAGAGTCGGTTGGAAGAACGGCTTGGCCTGCAGGTTTTTCTGTTAAAATCAATGTTAGCCACTCAACCAGAAGAGTAACGAGAAGGGCGTATATTGGGGAAATCACTATAATATCCCATGTACTGTACTAAGTATGTTATGTGTTTTACTCATTTAACCTCACAAAATATCTAAGAGGTGAATTTTATTATCATACACATTTCATGGACAAGGAGCCTGAAACCAAGAGAGGGTAAATAAAGTGCCCCAGGTGGCAAAGGCTGCCATGGCAGGGCCATGATCTCAACAGGCAGTCTGGCTCCAGAGCTCAGGGCTTTAATGCCCACGCAGACATACCAACATCTCCTAAACTCTTGGTCTCAGAACACCTTTATAACTCTGAAAGAAGTATTGAAGCTCATCACACATTAATACAAGTAACATTTTTAAACATAACTGTTATTTTCCAAAATAAAAATTAGTGTGAAGAGTGGCACTGATACATAGTTTTATAAATCTCCTTTTTTAGGTTACTCAACATTCCTTTACTTTTATTTTTAGGTGTTTTTAGTTATACTTTATATACAAACAAATGCACACATTTAACGTATATGTACTCCTCTGCTGCCTTCACCACAACCGAGGTCCTTAAGCATATCCGTCAGCTCCAATATTTTTTTGTGTTCTTTTGTGGGGTTTCTGTTTCCTGATGAGAACACTTAACATGAGAACTATAACATATTTTAGAGTGTACAATTCTGTATTATTAACTAAGTACTCAGTGGTACAGTGGATCTCTAGAATTTACTCATCTTACTTAACAAAAACTTTACACCCATTGAAAAGCAAATGCCAATTTAACTTTACTGCACATTCAAATCACTAGATGAACTTTAATAGCCTCCCAACACTCACAATGTGCCAGATACTACCCCTTAGCAATTAAGTAAGAATGTGGTGAGAGCCCGGCATCCATAGTTTTTAAAGATCTCCAGGCGACTCCAATGCAGAGCTTCTCTCTATCTTATTGGAAGGTAACTGGGTGCTGGAAACTGCTTTTGCATTCAGTCTGAAGTGCCATCTAATGTTCTTTAGTCTGTGTAGATGACTGCTGTAAACTCGTGGAAAGGGGAACTAAAGTCTTGGTATTATTATGAGTGCTGTCCTGAGGTCACAGACCCCTTAAGGAGCCTCAGGGACTCCAGGAGTTTCCCAGGCTGCACGGGGAGATGGCCACCTCACCTGATGTTTCCTTCCGCGGATTGAATACCTGCTCAGTATTAAGGATCTTCTCCTGTGGTCCCAGCTGTCACAACGGCCCTCTGGCGGAGGTACATCTAGCCTGTGTCACAGACATGAAAACTGAAGCTCAAAGTGGTTTATTTTTCAGAGGCCACAAAAGGGAGTAGGATTTAGAATCCAGATTTGGATCAAGATGCCTAACTCCAAATCTCATTATCCTATGCTTTTTGGGGCATATAAAACATGTAGCATATGCAAAGAGATAAACTATTGGGTTATCATTTCTGCTGTAAGCTGGAAGGAGAAAGGCCTATGGGTACATATGTGAGGGCAGGAGGCAGGCAAATGAGATTCTAATGAAAAATAGTTACTTAAAAAAATGATTTCCAGTGGAGTCATGATGAAAACTATCTGGTGCCTGAGTGAGGCTGAGATGTGTGGGTATGTGAGATATATTTAAGGGTAAGAATCCTTATTATGTAACAGTAAAAGCTTGTAAATCAGACCTAGGTCTAAATGTCAATTCTGCAATTTAAAGCTTAGTGTCTTGAACAAGTTATTTAACCTCTATGAGCTTTAAATTCCAGACTAAAACACAATCATAATACCTACCTAATGGGTTTACCATGAGCCTTAAATGAAATGTGAACTAATTTAATCAATGCTTGGAACGTAAAGATCACATGGTAAATGGTAGGGGTTTTTTTTATTTATATTTGAGGTTTTCTTTCTTTCTAAAGATCACATTTTATCATGTATGTGACTTTGGGCCACTTTCCCTCATTTCCTGGCCATTAGTCCCCAGAGTTATAAAATGGAACCAATACAGGTGCTATATGGACAGAGCTTGACATATAAGTAAGTGCTCCACTCGTGTTATTTGCCTGTTAAAAATATAAAGTAGTCCATCAGAACAGAAGGAAAACCTCATGAACTACAAAGCTCTTATGCAGTTGAATTTACATTTTCCTTTGTAAATTTACGAATACAACCCCGAGATTTTTCAAAATATAATCAAGTTCTATTTGCAATAAGATCTTTAGTTTCACCTTTGAGGGACCCCACATCTCCCTTGCCAATTCTCTGGAGCCAAAACCCTGCAACGCTGGATAATTCAGAGTGCCAATGCCTTCCTGAGCGGTGCCTCATATATCTGGATGGGAGGAAGAACCAAAGCAGAATCACTGTCTCTCATAGCAATCAGAAAAACCAGCCCCACTTTAAAGTTTCCACGGGACAAATACAACAATGGCTGAGTAAGGCAAAGACACAAGAAATTGTGATGTAGAATGTAGTTTCCATAGGAGAGGCAAAATGTTCCAAAGACCAGGGGATAAAAAAAAAAAAAAAAAAAAAAAAAAAAAAAAAAAAAGTGTTAGGAGGTGAGGGGAGTGAAAAATGAAAGGAAGGCAAATATGAACTAAAGTTTAGTTAATAAACTTTTGTGTAGACTTTAAGAAAGAGATCTTTTGGAAGGAAGGGGGCCACTAGAGGTTTAATTCAGAGGGAAGATTTTAAATGTGTATATGTTTGAACTCATATCCTCAAACATTACAGAGAAAAAAAAATTATGGAACACAGGAAGTACTACCGAATCCAAGCCTTAGTGGGGATTTCAATACACTCAAGCACTGAAAAGTCAATCAATCCAAACAAGCAAAGACAAAGTGAAAGTTTGTTTATATAAATTCAAATTCAAGTTTATTCATGAGGAATCACACAACAGCCGCCTAACTGATCTCACCAGCCACACAAATCACAGTAGCAAACGCCCTAAGACAGACATGGGAAAACAGGGTCTATGCAGAGAAAAGGATACGAAAACTCAGGCTATGTGCGCCCAGTCGGAACCCCACTGATGCCACGCGTTTGCCATGTTCTGACCCTGTTTCGATGCCCACTCAAATGAAGGCTCATCCCAGGGCTCACCCACCACCCCAGACTCCAACCTCAGGCTTCACGGCTCAGAATCCCTGTCACCAGCCGTTCAAGCATTCCAGCTGATCTTCAGACCTACACCCAGAAGCTTATGGTTTCCCTCTTCTCTGTAGGAGATTTATGAGAGGTGACTGCATGCCTTTTGCTCCTGTTTACTTGATGAAAGCAAGTTCTCTATTCAAATGGTAGCCTGTTCCACGGATAAACCATCCCAATGGTGGGGAGATGGCATTTGTTCTCATGTTGCACCAACATCAGCCACTCTAGAACCACTCCTACTCAGCAGTTCTAACCCCCGATCCAAACTGCCTTAGAGAGAGGAAGAAGGAGAAATAGAGAGGAAAGGCGGGAGGCAGGGAGAGACACAGGTGGGGAGGGAGGGACAAAAGGAGGGGAGAGAGATGGAAGGAAGATAGGAATTAACCTCAAACTTGGCAGGAGAGCTGACATATTTCAGCCTTTTAGATTAGGCAAACGACTACCTAATTACAGCCCTGGGTCTCTAATCAAAATAAAGCAATGGACAAGGAAATTAAAAAGCAATGAAAAATCCAACATATGAACATAAAAGCTATATATGGTGGGGACAGGGAAACAGTATCTTTGGGCAAAACTTTCTTTGATTCCTTTCCCAAATGTTACACTCTCCTGGCCACTGGCTTCCTCCATTCCCTCCCTTGATGTAGCCGTAGCACAGCTCCAGGCCAGACTGAAAAGAGAGGGGATACAAGGGAATGAGACAGATGGAAGAAAAAGGTGGGTTGTAGGTAAAAGAGCTACTTCAGTTTGTATCCCAAAACATGAAACTCTTGCCTCAAGCTTCTGGGGATGTATTCTACAGCATCAAAGTTTATGAGTAGGCCATTTCTAGCAAATCCCATACAAGACATACATGGTCCCACTAGAACCCTATATGCAGGTAATTGTGGACAATATATGGAGAAGAATACCTACAACACTCCCCAACGACCGGGCTCAATGATTCCTGAATCTCTCTGCTTGGCTGGCTTCTTCCCACATAGTCACTCCTAAAAGTGAAGTAAAAAGGTAAAAGTCCTAACAGCCCATCTTTAGAGAATTTCTAGAGCCCTTCTTGCCCTTGGGGACCCACCATCCACACCTGCTTACAGGGTGGGGGCTGCAAAATCTTCTAATTAAGGTAGCGTAAAGTACGCCAGGCAGTCCCCTGGGGTCTTTTTCAAGAAGTGAAACCTCCTGGTAAGGCTGAAACTTTTTTGTATATCCTTTGGCTCTGGTAAGTGTGCATTAAACCAAAGTGATTGGGGCAAAGGCCAAGGTAGCAGAAGCCACTGATTTCCTGTCACCTGGTATCTATGAGAGGCCCCAGACCTGCCTATGTCACTCACCCCTGTGTTCACTAGCACTGGAACTCAGCAGCGAACAACTGAATCAGCCACTCGCCCTAAGGCCACAGACACTCAGGTAAGGAGCCTGTTTGCTTTGTTGAAGGTAGTCAAAGGAAGCGATGGGTAAAGCATTGGATAGTTTTGGAGACTAGAGATTCTCGACTTTCACTCAAGGGTTTCCGTGGTCAGGTTTGCTGATATTGTCACAATTTGAGGAGGGGTATCAAGGCTTGCTGCCCACCTACTCCCTGAACCACTCCCTCTCTCAAGAGAGGACCTGACCAGTGAACTAGGAGCCATTCTACAAAAGCAGCAGATTGCAGCGCGTAGACAAGAGCATGGTCACCAAGCTGCTGGGCTCAAACCGGAGCTCCACCACCTGCAAGCCTACAGGCAAGTTACCAAACCCCACATCCCTCAGCTTGCTTACTTATAAGATGCAAGCAATGGTATTACCCACTGCTTTGTAGAAGATTTAAGGAGGTGTAATCCTAAAGCTCTTAGAACCACCTGGTTCTAAAGAGGAAAATAAGCAGCCATGGCTATCGTGAAAATATTTCGACTTCCCTTGCTTTGAATACTTTTGTCTCCAAAGATATCCTGCTAAATGTGAGTACCCCAAGATGTTGTTAAACATCACAGGCTAACATTTTCTGGAGGGGATTGGTGGGGGGGGGGCAGCGGGCATGAAACTGAACACAAAACCCTGTCTCAAATCTATCACAGAAGCTTACAGTGAGAGTGGGCACTGCAGACGAGGAAGATTTAAGGAAGGGCCGCAAAGATGTTTTTTACCCATGTCATACTTATTTCCTAAAACCAGTTTATAATGTTTCCCACAAAATGGCTTGATCTCACTGATTATCAAGTGAGATGAAACAATCACCTTTTGGTCCAAAATCCCAAGCATTTATGTGTAAGTGTTCGCTGAGGAAGAAGCTTAGCTTAGCATTTTTTGAGCTCATAATACATGTAAAAAACAGGTTCTGTATGTAAGCCTAGCAGGACATCGCTTAAGAAATGTATAGCTCATTAGAGGGGCTATTACATGAGAAAGAAAATGGTTGGGACAAGGAAAGAACACAGAGAGCTGGGTCCTTTGAGAAGGTCAATGCCAGACAGTCTCAGGTGATATGAGCATCTAATACGGAGTCCAGCCATGAAGGGGGCAGGAGGGGAGCACTTCAATGTGGACAGGGCTCCAAGAAGAACGAAGGAGATGTGTCTAGACCAGTGGCTCTGGCAGGGAGTGGTGGGGTGCAGCCTCAGAAGGGATGTCCAGCTGCACCACTGGGCCAGGAGGCGATGACGGCCCAGATGAAGAGTTCAAGCTCAGGACTTAATCTAGGCCCAATCTAGCGGCCCTGTGGAGGACGAATTAGACAAGAGAAAGACCGAAGGCAGAAGAGTAAGATTTTTTTATGCCTAAATCAAGAGAGGAAACAAGAATCAAACTAATGGGGTGACACTGGGAGTAGAAAATGGTCCACATGCAAGATAAGATCCTTTACAGAGGAAAAGGCGGCATGACTTAGCCCCTGACTGAACCTGGAGGTGGACAGAAACATGGACAGAAGCATGGCTCCCACTTTTTAAGCATGGGTGGCTGGGGAACAGAAACCAAGCAATCTGAGCAGTCATGCCTGAGGACAGACCACACGACGCTGCAGCACAGTCCTTGGGCAGAGGAGCCTCAGCTGAGTGGCTCTGGCAGCAAGTGGCAGCGAAGTGGAGGTGAGTGGGTGGGTGGGAAGAGGAGGAACAGTGGAATGACAGCTTGGAGGGAGGGGAGGTTGGAGTGGCTGCGGGCACTGCTACCCCGAAGGACGGGGCTTTGGGACTGGGGACGCCGCAGCACTGCTACGTCATAAAAAGGCCCAGTAAGAGCAGTTATTCTTTGAGTGTTTAGTACATTGCAAATTGCAAGTCATCTCGAGCGATATATGTGCTCAGACGGTGCTGTGAATGCGATGACAGAAGTGGCAAGCAGCAGAGCCAGGACTGGCACCTTCTGTGACACGGCACCTCAAACAAACACTGCAGGTACGAGAGCGACTTTCTCTGAAGGACTGACATCCTAGTGGAAGGAGATGGGCTGCGGAGTACAGGCAAGAGGGAAAGGAAGTGAGAACATCCTTCCTCAGAGAGAAGTGCAGGAGGCCAGAAAAGATAAAAATGCAGAACTATTTTGAGTGGCAAAGGAGGAAGTTGAGGTGACAAAAGCTAGGCAGCTTTGAACTTCTCATTAAATGATGTAATTACTGGACCTAAAAGTCATTATTTGAACCAAAAACCATAAAGGCTGTGAAGTTCTCTGTGGTGGATGCACATAGAAGCAGTGTTGCCTTTTGAAAACCAAAAAGGATTTGCAGAAGTCGCTGCAAAAATGGGCAGTGTCTGATCAATCAAGCCCTGATGGTAATATAGTTAGGCGAGAACAGAATCCTACTGTGATCATATTTTGACCAATATGCCCAGTGACCCCTGCTAATGAACTAACTAGGCTTTGAGCATAACTGTGGGGGGGGGGCACTGTTTAAGTCATTGTGAACAATTCAAAACCAATGGTAAGGCAAAGCGACAGGAATCTATGATATCCTTAGGAGTTTGTGGCCTAATTTTACATATTTCCATACAACAAAAATTTCATTACATACTCTACAATGCCCTGGCATAATATATATAAATATATATATGAGAAATTATTTCCACACAAAATGAAGTAGCATACAGAAACGGATATGTTTATGTTCATAAACGACTATTTTACAGTAATGTGTGTTGAAGGCTTCGTTGAAATAGAGTTGCCAGAGTGAGACACCCATTTTAATAGAAAAATAAAATATTTCTCCCCAGTGGTCATTACTGCCACTAGCCATTGCAGATGCGGCCCCAGTAGAAGGTGCTTATGTAGGAGGTTTATCTCACCAACAATACAGACATAACCTCAGTTGAAAAATGAGAAATTAAAACAGCGCTGGTCCATTCATCTCTTTCTGTCCAAAGAATTGATGACCCTTGCTCTTTAAGTTGTCCTCACTAAAAAGAGCCCTCTGGAGAGCAGTGTGGGGACGTCAGTTCATTCTCTTCCTACTGATGGGAAAAGTCAACCCCTCTGGGCCTGCACTTCCACATCTCCACACAGAATGCCTATTTAGCAAGGTAGGCGCTGGGTGGCTTGGCATTGATGCACAGCATCCCAGGCGTGTAGGGGGTGCTCAGGAAACAAACTACGTGGTCCGGCTGTGAGGCAGGAGAAAAAGCGCCAGCCTCAGAGCCAGCCTCAGAGTCGTGGTGACAGCCCTCTGGTTCGGCTGTCACCAAATGCAAGGTCTGTAATGACCACAGCCCATGCCTGGGCTGCAGCTTCTTCATTTGTGAAATGAACAGAATGGTTTCTGAGGTTCTCTCACCAGCTCCAAAAATTCTTCCTGGTGACAAGAATGTCTGTAAAGTCCTTGATGGGCTATATTAATATATTCATTTTCATCAGTGATCTCTCTGGTTGGTCTGTGGTGCAAAGCACCAAAACCTCTAAGACCACATGACACCTGAAAATTGAGAAGTGGAGCAAAATCAAGTGCAAAGGACCCAGTCAAGGCCTCTTCTCTCCCTTCAGCCCAGGTCCCGAACAACTACTGTGTTTTCAATTGATTTCAAGACATCCAAACAACATCCATCTGAAGAGGGGAGAGGTTCATAAGTGACAGGCGGAACCCCTGTTGTGCACAAGGGCCAAAGCAGCCACAGATACCTCACTGGGTAGGTTCAAGGCCTCACTTTCAATCTCTGGAAGTCATGTAACTGGGATCAAGTGACTTAAGTATTCTGTGCTCCTGTCACCTTTTCTACATAACAGAAGGAGCAATTCATCCCTTGTCCTCTCTGTGAGGCTTCAATGAACCCCAGATATGAAATCTCTTTGTAACTATAAAGTGAGTGCAAACATGAGGCCTGGACTCCCTAGCACCTGTCCCACAACACACCTGCAGGTGCCCCGTTGGCTGTGACTTCAGTCGGATCAGCAAGCTGGATGGACAATCCTGGTCTCCAAGGTCCCTTCAGTGATTTACAGCTGACCAAGACAAGACCAAAGGTGCATCCCTGAAGAGAGATTTCCAGGGCCCAGAAAAAGCCCAGTACAATTTGTGTAAGCAATGGACATAAACAAATGCCAAAAGGAAGCACAAGATGAAGAAAGTTGAGCAGTCTTAAAACATGAGATCTGGAAAGGGTCTTGGTAATAATCACTGTCTAACTTCAGAAATGAGTAAGTCACGAATTCTAAGAACAGACAGCACTTCCCGTGTACAACGTACTTTCATATGTGAGCTTACTTCTCATAACGTGTCTGTGGCAGGGGTACTGGTCTTATTTTTTCCAACAGGAACAACAGAAACTAATGACCATAAAAGCAATAATACTAAGAACTAGAATAGCAACAAAAACAGGTAAAATTTATTCAGACATGGGTCCCTGGCATACATTTGTTTCCTCAGCAGTATTAAGAAACTACTCAATCCAGGCATAATTTAGATACTGAACAAGAGAGACAAGATCTCTTCTTTGATGGAATTCATATTCTAGTGGGGAGAGACTGCCAATAAACAAGCAAATAATCAAGGTAATTCCCCATAGTGGTAAATGCCATGAAACAAAAAACTGGGGTGCTATGAAAGAGGACCACTGTGGACTGAGGATTTGGGCAAAGCTTTTCTGAGATGCTGATATTTGAGCTACACCTGAATGAAAAGACACAAGTCATGCACAGACCAATCAGCCCATTTAAGCCTTACAAAACCCTATATTTTAAGACAAGAATGATTATTCCCATTTTACTATTGAAAAACTTGAGGCTCACAGAATTTAAAGAACTTGCCTGTAGTTTTGCAACAAATAGAATAATCATGATTTCTGCTCAGGGAGGAGCCTGCTTCTCCCTCTCCCTCTGCTGTTCCCCCTGCTTTTTCTCTCTGGCTGGCTCGCTCTCTCTCTTTCTGTCAAATACATAAAATATTTTTTAAAAAAGAATATTCATCATTTAAACCTAGGCAACCCATTTCAGGAGACCACAGTCTTACATATAACTTTAGCCTCCTTAAAGTGATTTACTTGAGGTTGCAAAGTTGGTGGTTGAGGAAGACTAGAATCAGCTCCTGTTGACTCTAAGGGCAGTCCTCACCGTACTCCTTCACAATGCCTCTGGCCCATCACAATGTACAAAAGCAAATAAGCAAAAGGACTAGGACACATCAATAACAAAATACATTTTCCAATATGAAAGCATAAGAAAAGTATCCAGGAATGAGATACAAACAGGACATGCAGACAGGCGAGCATGGTATTCTCTGCAATGATAAAGTTTGCCCCAAGCATTGTTGTCAAGAATCCTGACAGGGATCCCTGGGCTCAGAGGTCCTTGCCTGAGATGCCCCCTTCAGTTCTTGTCTCAGAACACAGCAGTACGCTTTGCCTCTGACCCAGAAGCACTAGGAAGAGGCCATGTCTACCCTCAATGACATTCATGGAGAGAATATGGAGAAAAGTATTCAGATGCATGAGATAACAGACTGCTGAAAATCCTTCTCTCTCTCTCTCTCTCTCTACGCCCCTAATTTTATTATTTGTTTTATATTTAGGAGTTCAGAGGGTGAGATGACAACACCCAGAAATTCAATGAGTGGAACTCTCCCGGTAGATCCTATGAAAAGCCCTACTGCCATGTATCCTGTTCAAAAAATAATTCCCAAAAGGATGCCTTCAGTGGTGGGCCCTACACAAAACTTCTTCATGAGGGAATCTAAGACACTGGGGGTAAGTCTACTACACTCCATTCTGTATCCTAGAGACTCTCTGGCCTACAGAAGCAGATGCTGTTAACCAGGTACAGAATGCAATTCAACTAGAAGGTATTTGATCCAACCCCAGATCAAGGATGTGCAAAGAAGTGACCACAGTGATCTTCTGTCTCCTTTTAATTTTGTGTTTTCATATTTAGGGGTCTCCCATCCCAGTTTGTTAGCAGCATCCCAGATATATCTGTACTGGAAATGTCCCAGGTGGTGGGGAAAATGGATCTGAACGAGACAAAGGTCTCGTTTGTCACTTCCTTTAGGCATTTTACACAGCCCCAAGTCAAGAGCCAGGGCTTCCATCCTTACCTTTGCTTTCTGGCTTGATGATAACTTCAGTTCATCAGTGCTCCCATTCTCTCTTCAGGCTGTCCAGATTATGAATGGGCTCTTCCACATTGCCCTAGGCAGCCTCCTGATGATTCACACGGATGTCTATGCGCCCATCTGTATAACTATGTGGTACCCTCTCTGGGGAGGCATTATGGTAAGTAAAAGCTAACAACCATTTGACGAGTGATGCAGACAAGAAGATTTCAAAGCTCCTCAGTAATATGCCAGATTATTTCTGTGTTGAGGAAGGCATATACCTGGGGAAAAGGTTACAAATTTAAAGTAATTTAGTGGAAAGAGAGGTTGACTAAATTGAGGATAAATTCCATTGAGAGTCAGTGGTTATGCTTTATGTGAATTTAGAGAGTGATGGCCTCCCTGGGTCTACATAGGGAAGGAAGATTGTTCAAAGCAAGGCCTCTCCAAAGTCAATATGGAGGCACTGAACATTTGGACTATACAGCGTGGTGTTTCAGAAAGCAGGAAGGCACAGGAGCATCCCATTTCCTCCTATAATTCTGCTTAGCTATTGTCACAGGAGGTAAAATCAATCCCATCCCAAATGAATCTCTACCGGCTCATCGGCAGAGCAGCAATCCTCATCGCTGCTCCATGTACATGTTTTCCAAACTTGTAACCTTGTCTGGGTGTGGTATGGGGCAGCCGTGTTTATACAATCATTACACTTCCATAGCTGCTACTACAAAGATGCCTCCAGGATTGAAAATTTCAGAGCAAAAGAAGATAAATTAGAACAAGAGTTTCCTCCATTTTATGGCCTATATAGTAGACAAGGAGGATGAGAAATAATCACTATCACTTCCCATAGCAGGCAACATATTAGTGGAGCTCCAAATAGTTCGTTCCACGTTGATTCATTCTTCACTGGCATCAAAGTCATTTAAATGACTGTGAACTCCAAAGAGAAATTCCACAAATTTAAAAAAGAAAAACTGAAAATAAAAGTTTCAAAATCATAGTTGTTAGTATTCATTGACCTGAAAACATGAATTCTGCCTCTGGTGTTAACTATATTCCTAGTCACAGCTCCCCAGTTAGTTGAATAAAAGGCATAGACTGAATATAGTTGAGCATGAATAAAAGAGAAATATGACTTCTTTAAAAGGAATGGATACTATAAAAATGACTGGACAGTTTAGTGAAAGTGGCTGGAAATGTTGATAGCTTTTTTTACAACCAGTTCTGAATGTTCTGAATGTTAAAAGTGATCTCCCTCTCTGCCTCTTCTCCTATGTCTCCCATGCCTTCTCCACCACTACTTCTCTTTTCACAGTTCATCATTTCTGGATCACTCCTGGCAGCAGCGGACAAAAACCCCAGGAAGAGTTTGGCAAGTAATCATATATCCTTCTTTCCCACACATCAGAGAAATATCTACTTTCTCAATTGAAAACAAACCCTTAAAGACCTTTGAGATCATAGTAGCACTGAGTTATCTCTTAATCCCCAAAAGCAAAAGATTCTCTACAAAGCTGTTGTGATGTTATTCATGATAAACTTAGAAATGAGACCCATCGGAATTATGTCCATGGAAAAAGAATTAAATAAAGGCAGATCCATGAAGAGCAACATGCTTATAGTCTTATGAATGTTAAATGTTGTATGAAACTAATAGGCCTCTTAGAGAGCTTTGTTATTTCTCTTAGACCACCATTTGAGAAAACTCTAACCAATAATGTGATTAACCCAAGCCTTGTTAACTTTGAGCAAGTCAGTTTACCTCTATGTACCTTTATAAAATAATGGCACTATATTGTTGTGATGACGAAATGGGGTAATATACATGAAAGTGCTCCGGAGGCTTTAAGGAGCTTCAGAGGGTCTTATTTGATAATGCCCACAACCCATTTACACCCCAGTCATGAGCTTACCAGCAGGTTCCTCCCCCAAGTTTTTTATACTTACTAATAAGCAATTACTAATTTGTGTCACTTCCAAAGTCAGTGAGGGACTAAGTGGATATAAATGGCTCCTCTCTAGAGGTGGTCTGACAAACTCAGTTCTGGGGAGTAAAAAACAAGTTGTTTTATTCTCCAGATATAGCCAGTCCAACTGAGCTGCCATCTGTAGGTCTTACAGCCAGGGATGAACTATCTATGTCTTAAAATAATCATCAACAATCCTATACCATTAGGTACTTGTCACCTATATTTTTGTTTCGACCTTTTATCATCCCTGCAAGTAGAACACTCACTCTGACATCCTTTACCTATGCTTACAGAGACATCAGTCCTAATGGTATTTTGAAAGATGGTAGACTGAGGCTGATTATAGCCTATGTCAATAGGGAGCAGGTGATGGTGGTCTTGGCACCGTTTCCACTTAATCGTAGACTCAGAAGTTCGATCTCCTCCTTCCTCCCTACGGTCACAGTACCCTCTCACTTCATTGCAATGGAAGAACTTCCTTCCTTGTCTTCCCTCTACCTTTCTCTGCAGACAGATATAATCTGAATACTCTTTATCTTCATTTACTCAACCAATATTCACTGCATGCCTACCAGGGTGGTGGCAGTGGCAGTGAAAGGAAGTTCAAGGGTACAAAACAGAAGAATTTAGGATGACTCTTAGAATTTTCTCTTGATAAACTGTTTGGATGTGATGGGGAAAAGTGAGATGGGGAAGATCGAGGAAGGAATGGGAATTAGAGATAAAGCTTGTCACTTTATAGTAACAAGGACACTAAAACCACTGAGAGAAGTGTGGTTTAGTATGAGATTGGTGCAGTGTCTTTGCAAGTTAGAGCAATGGGATCTGGAATTCTTTCCTAGCTAAATTTCTCCAAATGAAATCAAACCCTGTTAACAAGTCTTTGTCTCCATTTCAGGTCAAAGGAAAAATGATAATGAACTCATTGAGCCTCTTTGCTGCTATTTCTGGAATAATTTTTTTGATCATGGACATATTTAATATTACCATTTCCCATTTTTTTAAAATGGAGAATTTGAATCTTATTAAAGCTCCCATGCCATATGTTGACATACACAACTGTGACCCAGCTAACCCCTCTGAGAAAAACTCTTTATCTATACAATATTGTGGCAGCATACGATCTGTTTTCTTGGTAAGTTTGAAATTAGGTTTCTTCTCAGGGAATAAGTTTGACATTTTTATTATGAGTGTCAACTCTGGGTTAAGATTGTCTACACCTTCTACTTACTGCCTATATGGCTTTGGACAAGAATTTTAACCATATTCTGCCTCAGTTTCTTCAGCTGTAAAACGGGGAAGCTAATAGTCCTTATCTCATAGGGCTGTTTTGAGATAAGTCAATGTATGTAAAACACTTAGAACTGGTACACAGAAAGTGCTATGTGTTTGCTTTTACATTAATTATTATTACTTGTTAATATTTATTAATATGAATATGATGAACATTGAAGAAGCACTTAAGTTATTATGAACATCTTTGGCCTCAGTGAGTTCTTAATATAGAGTCTGAAGGGGAAAAGTATAGACAGGTTTCCTTGGTTGTGATATCAAACCACCACAACTTAATTCGGGATCCAGCGATTAATTTGTCCTATGTAGAATTGATTCTTCAACTAATTACTGCTGCCTTATTTTCTATTAGCAGCATGCATCAGCCATTTGTGGTGTGCCAGTTGTTGTGCTAAGGGTTAGGGTTATAGAGATACTAGTAGTTCTTACTGTTGGTCATTACTCACCTAAAGAACTTATCTTCTAAATAACTGACCTCTTAATCATTTAATTTTGGCCAAAAATCATTGACTGAGCACCAACCATATTCTTTAAGCCATTTCTACATTTCTGCCCTCACTTTTTCTGTTGTTCTCCAGGGCGTTTTTGCTGTGATGGTGATCTTTACCTTTTTCCAGAAACTTGTGACAGCTGGCATTGTTGAGAATGAATGGAAAAAACTGTGCTCTAAACCTAAATCTGTAAGTAGTAGCCACCCCATCCACTAACCCTCTCTGAGAAATCACGTCAACAAAAAAATCATTTATGGAGAATGTAATCTGATGTAATTTTGAGCCTAGGAGCTTCATAAAAAAATGGTCTTGGCAGATCTCTGGAAAGCAGAAAATGCCAATAATGAGGCAAAAGCATCTTGAAATTTAAAATAATTCTAAGGGTTAAACAGAAGATACAGCCTTATACCATGTGCACTTACTAACCTTGAGTTCCACTTCATTCCATGAACCCATCTTGATTTCATGATTCCACACGTAATGTGTAAAAACAGGATGGCTGAAGGTTGATGGCTGATAAAAGCACTAGTTCTTCCATTTCATTTCTCAGTATTCCCTCCCTGTACCCACCTGCAACTTTTCATCAAATCCCACTTCCAAAATAATAGGTTCAGAGAGGCTCCACAATTGGGAGATATGAATATCCCAGTGACAGATCAATTATCAACTGCTTTGAACTAGAGAATGTTAGATTAAAATTTAGAAACATCACAGTTCCATCATTTTTCAAATGAGAAAAACAGGATTAGAGAGAAAACAACCTTCCCAAGGTTATATCCAATAAAGGCAAATCAAAACTAGAATCTAAATTCCTCTATTACTGCAGTGTTCTTTCCCAAATACTGTGTGATCATTCCAGGGAAAGTGACAAATATCTGCTGACCTTGAAGATGAGCTTTGATAAGTGATATGATCCCTTGGGAAACCAATCCTGATATTTGGAGGCATATAGGAAATCACATAAACAGCATAAAAACCAGGAGGTATTTGATAAATATTCATGGAGCTTGTTGACAAATGTGTCGCTAGTAAGGGTCAAGAGACATGTTTAATTTTGTGTTCTAGGATGTAGTTGTTCTGTTAGCTGCTGAAGAAAAAAAAGAACAGCCGATTGAAACAACAGAAGAAATGGTTGAGCTGACTGAAATAGCTTCCCAACCAAAGAAAGAAGAAGACATTGAAATTATTCCAGTCCAAGAAGAAGAAGAGGAACTGGAAATAAACTTTGAAGAACCTCCCCAGGAGCAGGAATCTTCACCAATAGAAAACGACAGCATCCCTTAAGTAACGTTTTTCTTTCTGTTTCCTTTTCTTAGGCGTTAGTGTTCACAGCTTTCAAGAGACATATCCACCCCTGTTTCCTGAGGCCCCCTGCAGGTGGGCCTCCTCCATGTGTCTCTCTGGCCTTTGCATGGAGTGACCACAGCTCGCTTGCGCTAGCTCGCTCTCTTTCTCTCATGCAGAGGATGCAGCCATTGCAGGAGGCTAAGTCGGGCAGCTTATTTACATTACAGCAAGGCAGACTGTGATTTCTCACTAAACTTTTCCCTGGATAAAGCTTCGTAGTAGTGGTCAGAGTGGCAGTTCCGTCTCTACCCCCGGTGAAAAAGATAAATATGGGCTCCAAGCCACCCTGAAACTATCTTTAATTCTTTCCACATCTACATATTTTGTGGAATCTGTTTTGCACACTGTCTCAAGGAAAGTAAATAATAATAATACAAAAATAATAATAATGAGGTACAATAAGGAACTATCCCATCTATCTTTCTATGGGGCTCACATCATGATACATTCTTAGAGCACCCACGCCCCATCAGGGAAGCTCTAAGTGGCCAATACTTAACTCTTTCTTTGTAAAACAGCACAGCTTATAGATGGACATTTCTGTATCTGTCTTAACTTTTCCTAACTCCTGCGCTAGGCTCTTGGTTGCACCGCCTACCTACTTGCAGCCTTTAGGCAAGAGAAGAAAGAATCAGAATTGAGTACCCAAATCTTAAATCATAATCAGCAGTTGTATTTGTAATTTCCATGATCCAGAAAAAAAATCCATCCACATTTTACAAATGATCCAAAGAGGTTAAGTAACTTGTAAATAAGTAATTTGTCAGTGGTCACAGCTAGTAATTTTGAGAGCCTTCTTTCATACCCAGATCTTCTTATTCAAATCTTATAATGTTTGAAATAACCTAATCGCCTGCGTGAACTACTTGAACAAACTCAATAGGTTTTAATAAGCACCTACTCTCTGATCAGCACAAAATAGGTGTTGACAGAGATATAAAAGAATCAGGAATCAAGTTTTATTCCTTGGGGATAAAAAGACTTAGACATTCACAACATTGGGAAAACTACTCACATCATTAACATATACTTAGCTGTTAGATTATGTAATGCAGACACTAGGTGCTATGGACATTCTCAAAAAAAAAAAAGATCATGCTTGAAAATTAATATAATTAGTTACAAAGCCAAATCTCAGACAATAGCTACCTTACTTCCCAATTCCTGTTCATATTCAGACATACTAGCACCCCACATAGAAAGAATGTTGCTATAATCTATCAATTTCATTTGAGCACTTTCTATATGTTAAGTGCTGCCTGATTCTGGCAGGTATCAAAGTAAATGTACTCCTTGTGATATTTCTACTTTCTTAGGGACCACCAATAAAAGATATTTCCTATGATCAGGAACAAAAAAAGAGATGAGACATTTCTCTACTTTGTAAGTCCTCAAAATTAGCTTTAAATGAATAAAACTATATTTGTGTTCTTGTCCGAAACTGATGATTCCAACACGGTGTTTGCCCAAGCTTCTCTGTTCGTGTGATGTCAGACCAGGAGGGAAGCTCCCATAAACCCAATCTGAGTTTGAACTATATGATGTCAGGACATCAACTACTTATGCCAGTGTATTCTTACACACACAGATTCCCATGGAAAATTTAATAATTGAATAACAAATTTCTCCCATTTGGCACTCCAGAATGTGGCTAAAATATGAGGCAGGCACTCCTACCTTGAACTAGAAGAAAGGAACAAGAGCAGTGGGAGACCTGAAGGGAAAAATTAATGAGAAAACCTTCAAAGAAGACAAAATCTCACTTTTGTCTTATTTTCTCCACTTCTGAAATATATATATAAGGATCCCTTTCCAAAACCATTGTGTCTTTAAAATTTTTACTTCATATATATTTTTTATTCAAGTATAAGTAGCATACTGCGTTATGTTAGTTATTTTATTCGTTTTTATGATCTCAATTAGTTTTTACTGACCTCAGGTAACTAACTCCTTATGAGACAGCACTAATGTCTATTGTTAAAGAAGAATGAAAGTCATTGCTATGATCTCTCCCCAACTATCCCTTTGTCAATTTGTTCCTAATAGGGTGACTGACCATCCCAGTCTATCTGGGGTTGAGGGACTTCCTGAGATGCAGAACTTTCACTGCTAAAACCAAAACAGAGGCAAACCAGGATAGCTGATCACCCCAGGTCACAGTAATACATAGTTGTACCGAGTTGCGATCACTACATAATATAATCTGTTCTTATACTTAACATTATAACATAAATATTTTCCCTATGACATATAATTTTCATAAGTTATTTTTTAGTTGCAACTTAGTACTTCATTGAATCAATTAAGGAATAATTCAATATTCCTCTATAATTGGGTACTAACCCCCCCCCCCTTTTTTTGAATCATTTGGAGCTGCAGAAAACATTATTAAGATACATATCCCCCCTTCTCATTATTCAAAATGTGGCTCTACACTTCAAGCATTGTCAAATTTTGTCAATAAGAAGTAATGACATCAAGCCAGGAGACCAATTTTACACTTTGACAAGAGAATAAATAGTCAAGGATTCAATACATAGAAATGGTAGCTTCAGACTGATTTAGCATGAGTACACTTATAGATTTGATATGTTTTAAATTCTTAGTATAAAACCTAAAACATTGATGGGGAAGGTTGAAACTGGAAATTTTCCTAAGTCTAAAATTCTTTTTTTTTTTAATTTTTATTTATTTAAGTAATCTCTGCATCTATCATGGAACTCAGACTCACAACCCTAAGATCAAGAGTTTAATGCTTTTCTGATCAAGACAACAAAGCTCCCCAAGTCTAGAGTTCTTAAAGGTGTTTCCTTTAATTCAAAACTTGGTTGTGTGTTCTGAGCTAAAGAGGACCAAGTAATATAAAATGAATATGGTAGGATCATATGGTGGCAAAATCAAAGCTAACTTAAGATATCCCTCTGGAGTCATGTTTGCCCTTGACTCACCTCTTCCCTTAATGATTTACTGTAAACAAACAAACAAAATACTCTTACCTAGTATGCATTCTGCTACTAGAGAGAACCAAAATCTTAAAGTAAGACACAAATTAATCTTTGGGAAATCATTCATTCATTCATCCAAAAATATCTGTTGATCTTAGCCTACTGGTAAGCAAAAACAAGTAGAGATCTCTTCTCTTAAAGCTTACTATCTTGTTGGAGAGAGAGAGAGAGATGTTAGAAAAATATCCACCGGGCACCTACTGTGGGTAAGGCATATGGTAAAGTACAAAGGGGTCCACCTAAAGATAAGAGAAGTTCTCAGAATGTTAGAGTTGAGTCAGAGGTGATTTAAAAACGTACATATTAAAAGATAAGCAATTCTCAACAAAATTAGTACAGAAGATACATATCTCAATATAATAAAGGCCATATATGACAAACCCACAGCTAAAGTATACTGAACAATAAAAAAATGAATACTTCTCCTGTAGGATCCAAAATAAGAATGCTCAGTCTAACCACTTTTCTTCAAGATGGTATTGGAAGTCCTGGCCACAGAAATTAGGCAAGAAATAAAGGCATCTACACTGTAAAGGAAGAAGTAAAACTGTCACTATTTGCAGGTGAAATGATACTAGATATAGAAAACCCTAAAAACTCCACCAAAACCTTTAGAGCTAATAAATGAAATAAGTAAATTCACAGGATATGAATGTAACATATGGAAATCAGTTTAATTTCTATGCACTAATAATGAGCTATCAGAAAGATAAATGGAAAAAAAAGAGAATCCCATTTGGAAGAATTAATATTTTTAAAATGTCATACTACCCCATGTGATCTACAGAATCAATGCAATCCCCATCAAAATACCAATAGCATTTTTCACAGGACTGGAACAGAGAATCTTAAAATTTGTATGGAACCACAGAAAACCCAAAACAGCCAAAGCAATCTTGAGAAAGAAAAAAGAGAGCTGGAGGTTATCACACTCCTTGATTTCAAACTTTACTAAAAGCCGTAGTAATCAAACAGTATAGAACTGGCATGAAAACGGACACATATATCAATGGAATAGAATAGAGAACCCAGAAATAAATCCACACTTAAATGTCAATTAATCCATGATAAAGGGGACAGGAATATGCAATAGGGAAAAGACAGTATCCTTAATAAATGGAATTGGGTAAACTGGACAGCTACATGCAAAAGAATGAAACTGGACCACTATCTTACACAGTATACAAAAATAAATTCAAAATGCCTTAAAGACTTAAATGTAAGACCCAAAACCATAAAACTTCTAGAAGAAAACATAGGCAGGAAGCTCTTTGACATTAATCTTAGCAATATTTTTTTGTACCAGTCTCCTCAGGCAAACAACAAAAGCTAAAATACACAACTGGGATTATATTAAACTAAAAAAACTTTTCCACAGCAAAGGAAACCAAAAACAAAACAGGCAAACTACAGAATGGGAGAAGATATTTGCAAATCATCTATCAATTAGGGTGTTAAGGGCAGCCTGGGTGGCTCAGCCCAGGGCGTGACCCCGGGGGCCTGGAATCGAGTCCCGCAGGGAGCCTGCTTCTCCCTCTGCCTGTGTCTCTGCCTCTCTTTCTCTCTTTCTGTGTGTGTCTCTCATGAGTAAATAAATAAAATCTTTAAAAAAAAATAGGGTGTTAATACCCAAGATATATAAAGAACTTACACAATTTCATGTTTTAAGAAATCTAATTTTAAAATGGGCAGAGGGATGCCTGGGTGGCTCAGAGGTTGAGCATCTGCCTTCGGCCCAGGGTGTGATCCTGGAGTCCCAGGATCGAGTCCCACGTCGGGCTTCCTGCATGAAGCCTGCTTCTCCCTCTGCCTGTGTCTCTGCCTCTCTGTCACTCTTTCTCTCTGTGTGTCTCTTGTGAATAAATAAATAAAAATTTTTAAAAATGGGCAGAGGGCTTGAATAGACATTTTTCTGAAGAATACATACAGGTGCACCCAAAAAGATGCTCAACATCACTAATTATCAGGGAAATGCAAATGGAAACCACATGATATATCACTTCACACAGGTCAGACTGGCTATATTCAAAAAAGACAAAAAAATAACAAGTGTTGGTGAGAGTGGCAAAAAGGGAATCTTCATACACTGTTGTTGGGAATCTAAATTGGTACACCTACTATGGAAAATAGTATGGAAGTTCCTAAAAAATTCAAAACAGATCTACAAGGGAGCCTAGGTGGCTCAGTCAGTTAAGTGTCTGACTGTTGATCTCGGCTCAGGTCTTGAGTTCAAGTTCCACATTGGGCTCCAGGCTGGGCATGTAGCCTACTTAAAATAAAATAAAATAAAATAAAATAAAATAAAATAAAATAAAAATAAAATAAAATAAAATAAAATAAAATAACAAATAGAACTACAATACAATTCAGCAATACCACTTCTGAGTATCCAAAGAAAATGAAAACACCAATTCAAAGAGATACATGCCAGTCTATGTTCACATAATAGATACGATATGGAAGCAACTTAAGTATCCACCAATAGATGAGTGGAACAAGATGTGAAGTGTATGTGTGTGTGTGTAGTGAACTATTAGTTAGCTATAAAAATATTGAAATCTTGCCATTTAAGATAACATGAATGGACATGGAGGGCATTATGCTAAGTGAAAGAAGTCAGACAAAGAAAGAAATACCAAATGGTTTTACTTATTTGTGAAATCTAAAAGACAAAATGAATGAATAAACAAAACGGAAACAGACATAAATATAGGAGATAAACTCTTGGTTACCAAAACAGGGAGGGGTTGGGGGAGGGGGGAGAAAAATCAGTGAAGAGGGTTAAAAGGTATAAACTTTCAGGTATAAAGCAAATAAGTCACGGGGGTATAATATATAGCATAGGCTATGGAATATAGTCAATAATATTATAATAACTTTTTATGGTGACTAATGGTAACTAATTTGAGGTAATTTTCACAATGTATGAAAATATTGAACCACTACACTAATAGGATGTTGTATGTCAGTTTTACTTCAATAAAAAAATCTATCTCATGGAAAAAATAAAAGCAAACCAGTAGAGATTCAGAAAAATTCAATGGGAAAGAATAATCTTTTCAATAAATTGTGGTGGAAAGACTGGATAGACACATGAAAATGAAATTGGATACTTACTTCACACCACACACAAAAGTAGTTCTAAATGGAGCAGAGGCCTAAACAGTAAGAGCTCAAACTAGAAAACTCTTAGAAGAAAACATACGTGGAAACTTCATGACGTTGGATTAGGTACTGGTTTCTTAGGAATGACATCAGAATCACAAGCAAACAAAGAAAACATAAATTGGACATCATTAAAATTAAAAACTTTTGTGCTTCAAAAGGCCCAATAAAGAAAGTGAAAATACAACCTATTAATAGGGAGAAAATATTTGTGAATCATATACCTGATAAGAGTCTAGTATCCTAATGTATTTTTAAAAAGCTTACAACTCAACAACCAAAAAAGACAAATACCCAATTTCAAAAGTGGCAAAGGATTTGAGCACATATTTCTCCAAGGAAAACATATAAATTGCCAAAAAGCACATGAAAAGATGCCCAGCATCATTAGTCACTAGGGAAATGCAAACTGAAACCACAATGAGAAACTACATCACTGCCACTGGATATGGCTGTAATCAAAAAGAAAGTGACAAGAGTTGGTGAGTATTTGAAGAAATTGCAATCCTCATATAATATTGCTAGTGGTAATATAAAACGGTGTAACTCCTTGAAAAATATATTGGCAGTTCTTCAGAGAGCTAAATGTAAAGTTACTAAAAGACCCAGTAGCCTACTAATAGATATATTCTCAAGGGAACTGAAAACATAGGATCACACAGAAACTTGTATACAAAAAGCCGAAACAACCCAAATGTCTATTAGCTGATGAACAGATAAAGAAAATGTGGTATATCTATATAATAAAACATTATTTAAGCCATCGAAAGGAATGATGTTCTGGTACATGCCACAATATGGATGAACCTTGGAAGCACCTCATCAATTACAGGAAGCCAGATAAAAGAAGCCACATATTTATGATTCTATTTACACAAGATGTCAGTGACAGGCAAATCTATAGAAACAGAGCAAAGGTTAGCGGTTGCCAGAGGCTGGGGGGGGAGGGGAAACAGAGAATGACTACTAATTAATTCATGTTTCCTTTGGAGGTGATGAAAATATTCTGGAATTGATAGTGGTGATGGTTACAAAACTTGGTGAATATATTTTAAAATGCTTAAAATGGGTGGGTTTTATGGTATGTGAATTATATTCCAATAAAAATAATTTTAAAAGAGTTAGAAGGCGGCCAGGAAAGACTAAATAACAGTAAAATGCCCTAGTGCACAGCACAAAACAGCTGTTCAAGAGTGTTACAGGAGATAAGTGAGCTCTAAGAGGGCTTAGAGCATCACGAGAAAATCTCATGGAATAGGAGGGATCTTAGTTGAATTGGGAATAGGTGGAAATTCTATAGAAAGAAAATAAGGAAAAAATATTCCAGTTAAGTGGGACAGTACACAGGATGAAAACAGAAACATTCTAGTTATGATCCGGGCAGTAACAAAATTACCTGGATGGGCTCTGGTTAAATTAGTGGGTAGTTAGACCCAAGGCAATAGAGAAAGTAGCCTGGGCAGCAGTATGCAGAACCTTCAATGTCCACCCTATCTGGACTTGGGTTCGTAAGCATTAGGGAATCACTGTAGGTGTTTGAGTGGGGAAGCAAGGAATTACAATCAGTAGCTCAGAAAACAAGTGAGACAACAGGAATAAAGAAGAAAGTAGACCTGAGTTAAAAACTAGAAGAAAAAAAAAAAAAACTAGAAGAAAGAGGGGAGTGTATTTAAAGATATTCTGGGGTAGACAGGACTTAATGGATGTGAAGGACTTTATAATCTATGAAAGGGAAGACATCAAAGAGCTCTGTCAGCTTTGACTGGATGGTAGGGTTAGGAGGGCATGAGGCGGGGATGATGCTACCGGAGAGAGATGAAGCTGAGCCACTTGGAGCACAGGAATTGGATCGTGAGCTCAGACTGGACTGGCCCCAGAATCTCACACTATAGACGGAAGATTCATTCCGATATGCAAACACCGGCAAGTCCAAGTTTGAAAATCAGACTGGAAAACAGGCCTGAAAATGGAAGTGCAGGAAGGATTCGCCTAAACCTGATAGAGTTCATGAATAGGCCCTCCTGGAGGAGGGCGACGCTCTCTAAGGAATGCCCATACTTAGCTGCTGCCAAAGAAAGTGAAATCAGTGAAGATGACATTGAGGATGTCCAGGAAAGTAGGAGGGGGACTTAAAAGAGTGTCCTGTCCTTGAAGCTGAAGAAGGACATGTGTCCCAAAGGGCAAGGAGGCAGCATAGCAGTGTTGCTGAGAAGTCCTAAAGCATGAGGACTGAACGGAGGCTACTGGGTTCAGGAATCAGGAGGTCACAGGCAGCATTAGGAGAAAAAATAGTAGAGGGGTATCCGGCAAAGAACCCACACTGCAGTTCACTGAAAAATGAATGTGGCAGGAAAACATTTAAACCTTCAGGGCACCTGCTTTGGGATGTTTCATCATTAAGGGCAGGGAGAGAGGAGGATTCAGCGGTTTGAGTGAGGAGCAGGGAGGGGATTGCCCAGAATGCTAGGCAGCCTAAATCCTGCAGGCACAGGCAAGTATCAGGCTGCACTCATTTAACAGAGTAAACTATTAAGCACCTACCATGCGCTTGTACTGTTCTAAGTGATGAGGATGTAAGCAGTGAAGACCACAGACAAACATTCCAGCCTTTGTGGGGGTCACATCACTCAGATGCATTAACCGACCATCACTAGTGAGTGGGGAAGCGGATGTGGCCAAAGCGCGGACTTAACAGCTGGGGTTCAGTTGTATCTCTTCCAGCTTACATTCTGACAACTTGTTGACAATTGTGGGTGACTTTTACAGTGTCCCTGATCTTCAAATCAGTATGTTCTCAGCCTTGATAGGAACAACCAACCGCCAGCCAGATCGCAACCAATCCGTGGGCTGCAGCATCACTGATGAGAGCAACAGTTCTCAGTGAACCTTGGTGAGATGAAGGAAAGAAAAGTCCCAGGCCCTGAAACGCCTAGAAGCTCCCATGGAGTAAATAACTCTATTTTTCAAGAAGCTCCCATTGTAAAAGAACTGCCCAGAGATCCAGCCACCGCTCTGTGCTTTCATCTTCATAGGAAATGAAACTTGTTCAAGTTATGCTTTTACGTTTGCAGGAAACAGCTGCAGCGAATCTAAGTTTATGGCAGGAACAATCCAAGTCACAAGATGGTAGAAAACTTTATTAAGACTTATTATGTGAAGCAGATACATGCATTTTTTTCTCTTAATTAAACTTGAAATTTTAAAAACTCTCATGAGATTCTAAGGTGCTTTGGTTTGAGGACCGCAGTTCTAAAACCCTTTAACGGAATCCAAATAATTAAGATAAAAGAATTTAGGCAAGTTCTTATCACATTAAACAGTTCTTAAAATACACTTTTGCATCATAAAGACATAATTTCAGAATTTTGAAGAAATGATGGGGAAAAAATACAATATAAAATGTAATGGTCTTTTCTGACCACCCAATTTTCACCTTGTTTTCTAGGTACTTCCACTTCATTATAATTCTCTGCCTGGCACTCATTTGACACAATCTGAGGTTCTTTGTTCGGTTCTCCTTCCTAGAAAACAAGCGCCCAGGAGCTGAGACTTGACTGTTCATCCCTGAGCCTCCAGCACGCAAGAGTGTGTGGTACAGAGAAGGTCCTCAAACAATATTTATTAAATAATGATGGCTGAGAAGCAGTTCTTTATATAGTTGTTCATATGAATCAAGAGACACTCTTTTCTTGATGTAACATTTATAATGGGTTTCTTTTTTTTAAAGATTTCATTTATTTGGGAGAGAGACAGAGCGGGTGGGCGAGAGAGGATGGGCAGTGGGGAGGGGCCAGGGAGGGGGAGAAGCAGCCCAACAAGGGGCGCGATCCCTGGATCCCTGACCCCAGGATCATGCCCCAGCTGAGGACAGATGCTTAACTGACTGAGCCTCCCAGGCGCCCCTATAACGGGTTCTATGCGACATTCTTAATTTAACGGCCACATAACAGTCCATCACTGGAAATGCCAGAATAACTTCCTCAACTACCCCATTGGTGAGCGCCCCGGTTGGCTTTGGCCGCGAAGGCGCTCCGGGGCACCCTTGGGGCCTTCCTCCCCATGGGGCTGGGGCAGGGCTGGGTCAGGGCCAGGCCTAGGAGGGGCTCGGGGAGCTTGGGGGCGCGGGGGGGGGGGCGCTTGGGGGCACGGGGGCGCTGGGGGGCGCTCGGGGGCGCGGGGGGCGCTCGGGGGCGTGGGGGGCGCAGGGGACGCTCGGGGGCGCGGGGGGCCCTCGGGGGGCATGGGGGGCGCTCGGGGGCGCTCGGGGGCTCGGGGGACTCGGGGTGCGCTCTGGGGCGCTCGGGGGCGCGGGGGGCGCAGGGGACGCTCCGAGGCGCGGGCGGCGCGGGGGACGCTCGGGGGCGCGGGGGGAGCTCGGGGGACGCTCGGGGGCCCTCGGGGGGCTCAGGGGCTCGGGGGGCGCTTGGGGGCGCGGGGGGCGCGGGGGGCGCAGGGGGCGCTCCGGGGAGCGGGGGGCGCTCGGGGGGCTCGGGGGGCGCTCGGGGGCGCTCGGGGGCGCTCGGGGGCGCGGGGGGTGCAGGGGGCGCTCTGGGGCGCGGGGGGCGCGGGGAGCGCTCGGGAGGCTCCGGTGGCCCTCGGGGGCGCTCGGGGGCGCAGGGGGTGCTCCGGAGCACAGGGGGTGCTCGGGGGAGTCGGGGAACGCTCGGGGGCGCGGGGGGCGCTCGGGGGGAGCTCTGGGGCGCGGGGGGCGCTCGGGGGCGCGGGGGGCACTCCGGGGCGCGGGGGGCGCAGGGGGCGCGGGGAGCCCTCGGGGGCGCTCGGGGGCGCGGGGGGCGCTGGGGGGCGCTCGGGGAGCCCTCGGCGGCGCTCGGGGGCGCGGGGGGCGCTGGGGGGTGCAGGGGGCGCTCGGGGGCGCGGGGGGCGCGGGGGACACGGGGGGCGCTCCGGGGTGCGGGGGGCGCTTGGGGGACGCTTGGGGGACGCTCGGGGGTGCGGGGGGCGCAGGGGGCGCTCGGGGGCGCGGTGGACGCTCGGGGGCGCTCGGGGGCACTCGGGGGCCTACCTCCCGGTGGGGCTGGGGCGGGGCTGGGGCAGGGCTGGGGCGGGGCCAGGCCTAGGCGGGGCTCGGGGGTGCTGGGGGGCGCGGGGGGCGGGGGGGGGGCGCTGCGCAGGGTCTTGCCCCCGGCGGACGGTGCTCGCCCTCTCCCAGTGCCCTCCATCTGCGCGGGGCCAGGCTTCCTGGTGTCCCCCACGGGTCCTCCCTCGGCCCCCGGGACTTAGAGCCAGGCCCTAGGGCTGCTTCGGGTCAGAACCCAAACTGGGTCCAGGGATGAGGCCGCGGCCTGGGGACGCCCATCCTGCCCCCATGGTGGGGGCCGCCCCCGGGCTGAGCGGGGATCAGCGTGAGGATGGGCGTGAGGCTTAGCCTCTGGCTCCTCCTGCGGATGCTGAGGATCTGCTGGGCTCCGGGCGCCTCCCACTGTCTCGGGCTCCCCTCTTGGCCTCTCATTGGACGGCACCATTTGCAAACGGGTAGGCTGACCAGCACACTGGGGCTCACTAGACCCCATTATTTCAAGAGAGGAGACAGGCCTTTAGGGCGAAGCCAGGGTTGGGGTGAGGGTGAGGGTTAGGGTTAGGGTTACTGGTTATAGTTAGTGTTAGGGTGAGGGTTATAGTTGGAACTAGGGTTAGGTATATTATTAGGGACTAGGGGTTACTGTTTTGGTTTCCGGTTACTGATAGGTCTAGTTAGGCTAGGTTAGGTTTAAGATTAGGGTTAGGGGGGACGCCATGGTGGCTCAGCAATTGAGCATCTGCCTTTGGCCCAGGTCATGATCCTGGAGACCCAGGATCAAGTCCCACATCAGGCTCCCTGCATGGAGCCTGCTTCTCCCTCTGCCTGTGTCTCTGCCTCCCTCTCTCTCTCTGTGTCTCTCATGAGTAAATAAATAAAATCTTAAAAAAATAAAGATTATGTTTAGGGTTATTGTCTATATACAAGTAGAGATTGGATCTGGTCATGTGCTTGGCACTGGGGCTCCCAGTATCTTCAATGGGTTAGTTTTAAGCCTTATAGTTATGTTTTGGGTTAGGGTTTGTGCCGGGCATCCATCCATTCAGAGGCCTCTCCAGAGAATCAAACTCCAGGGTTCTGCGGAGTTGAGAATAGCCATGGCAGGCATCTCCTGAGCTGGGATAAGGACGGGATTTGTGGCTCTAAATACTTTTTATTTGGATTTTCAATTTCCTTTCTGTTTTTATCTCACTGTGCGCACCCGTTCTATCAATACTAATAATTGTTATTTTAAAGTTTTAATTGAATCCCCGTTTGTTAACACAGTATAATATAGTTTCATGTGTACGACATAGTTTCAACCCTTGGCTACAACACCTGGTACAGGTCACAGGTGCCCTCCGCTATCCCCATCCCCTGATTCCCCATCCCCCCCCACACACACACACACACACACCTTCCTCTGGTATTTATTACTTTATTCTCTATGGTTAAGAGTGTGTTTCTTGGTTTGCTTCTTTCATCTCCCCCCCCTCTGCCCTTTGCCAGTTTGTTTGGTTTCTTAAAATCCACACGTGAACGCAATCGTATGGTATCTGTCTTTCTCTGACTGACTTAGTTCATATAGCGTAAGTCCTTTCCGGTTCTCCCACGTCGTTGTCAATGGCTTCATTCCATCCCTTCTGATGCCCAAGTGACGTCGCAGTGACTGTATTTCCCCCATCGTCTGTGCCCACTCATCTGTCGGTGGACGCCTGGGCTGTGTCCGCCGTTCGGCTGCTGTTGATGACGCTGCTACAGACACTGGGCTGCGCGTCCCCCTTCGAATCTGTACTTCTGTATCCTCGGGGCAAGTACCTCGCTCTGCAATTTAGAATCATAGGGTAGCTCTGTTTTAACTTCTTGAGGCCCCCCCACACTGTTTCCCACAGTGGCTGCACCTGTTCTCATTCCCACCAGGAGTGTAAGGGGGCTCCCCCTTCTCCCCAGCCTCACCAACACCTGTTGTTTCTCGTGTTGTTAATTTTAGCCATTCTGACGGCTGTCAGGTGACATCTCATTGTGGTTTGGGTCTGCATTTCCCTGGTGATGGGTGATGCTGAGTGACTTTCTGTGTCTGGTGGCCATCTGGATGTCCTGTCAGAGACAATGTCCATTCATGTTTTCTGCCCATTTTCAGTTGGTAATTTGTGTTTAGGATGCTGAGATTTATATTTGCTTTATATATTTTGGACACTAACTCTTTATCGGATGTGTCATTTACAAATATCTCCTCTCATTTTGTACGTTGCCTTTTAGCTTTGGTTGTTTCCTCCACTGTGCGGAACCTTTTCAACTTGATGAAGTCCCAATAGTTTATTTTTGCTTTTGTTTCCCTCACCTCAGAGGCGTGTCTAGAAAGAAGATCCAATGGCCAATGTCAAAGATGTTGCTGCCTATCTTTTTCTTCTTTTTATGGTTTTAGGTCTCACATTTAGGTCTTTCATCCATTTTGAATTTATTTTTTGCATACATGGTGTAAGAAAGTGGTCCTGTTTCATTCTTCTGCACGTGGCTGCCTAGTTTTCCCAACCCCGTTTGTTGAAGAGACTGTCTTTTTGCCGTTGGATATTCTTTCCTGCTTTGTTGAAGATTAATTGATCATAGAGTCACAGGTGTGTGTCTTGTTCCGGTTTTCCATTCTGTTCTATTGATCTAAGGCTCTCCTTGTGCCCGCACCATACTCTTTGGATCACTAGAGCTCTGTGATATAACTTGAAATCTGGAACCCAAGCTTTGGTTTTTTTCAACACTGCTTTGGCTATTTTCAATCTTCCGTGTTTTGTTGTTGTTGTTGTTGTTAAATATTTTATTTATTTATTCATGAGAATACACAGAGAAGAGGGAGAGAGGCAGAGACATAGGCAGAGAGAGAAACAGGCTCCACACTGGGAGCCTGACGTGGGACTTGATCCTGAGTCTCCAGGATCACGCCCTGGGCTGAAGGTGGCGCTAAACCGCTGACACCCCCCCCCCCCCCTCCGCAGGCAGCCCATCTTCCGTGGTTCTATACAAATTTTAGGATCATTTGTTCCAGCTCTGTGAAAAATATTATTGCTATGTTGATGAGGATCGCATTAAATGTGTAGATTGCTTTGAGTACTATATAACCTTTTAAACAACAGGGCAGCCTGGGGGACTCAGTGGTCTAGTGCCGCCTTCGGCCCAGGGCCTGATCCTGGAGACCCGGGGTCAAGTCCCACGTCAGGCTCCCTGCATGGAGCCTGCTTCTCCCTCTGCCTGTGTCTCTACCTCTCTGTCTCTCTGTTTCTCATGAATAAATAAATGAAATCTTTAAAAAATATAAACAATATTTGTTCTTCCAATCCATGAGCATGAAATGACTTTCTATTTATTTGTGTCATCTTCAATTTCTTTCATCAGTGTTTTATAGGATTTACAGTGCAGAGCATTCACCTCTTTGGTTAGGCTTAATCCTACGTATCTTACTGTTTTTGGTGCTAGTATACATGGGATTGAGTCCTCAATAACTCTTCCTGCTGCCTCATTACTGTTGCATAGAAATGAAACAGATTTCTGCAAGTTCACTTTGTGTGTTTTACTGAATTTAACAGTTTTAGCAGTTTTTTGATGGATATTTTTGGGTTTTCTATACAGAAAATCATTCATCATCAAATAGTGAAAGCTTGACCTCTTCCTAGCTGATTTGGATGCCTTTTATTTCTTTTTGTTGTCTGATTGCTGTGGCTAGGACTTCCGGGCTGTGTTGAGTCAGAGTGATGAGGGCGGACATCCCTGTCTTGGCCCTGGCTGTAGAGGAAATGTTCTTGGTGTTTCCCTATTGAGGATGATATTCTGGGTTTCTCATCTAAGGTTTTTATTATGTTGCAATACATCCTCTCTAAACTTAATCTGTTGAGGGTTTTCACCATGACTGGATATTGTGTTTTGTCAGTGCTTTTCCTGCATCTGTTGAAATGGTCACTTCGTTCTTATTCTTTCCTTTACTAATGTGGTGTATCGCAGTGATTGATCTGTTAATATGGAACCACCTTGGCAACCCAGGAATAACTCCCACTTGATCATGGTGAATAATTTACTTAATGTATTGTTGGATTCACTGTGCTAGTTTTTTATTGAGAGTTTTTGATCTCTGTTAATCAGGAATATTGGCCTTTAGTTCTCTCTCTCTCTCTCTCTCTCTCTCTCTCTCTGTAGTGGGGTCTTTATCTGGTTTTGGTATCAGGGTAATGCTGGCCTCATAGAATGAATTTGAAAGTTTTCCTTTCTTTTTTTTTTTTGGGGGGGGGGGGGTGGGGCGAGAGGATACTTTGAGAAGAATGGATATTAATTCTTCTTTAGATGTCTGGAGGAATTGCCCCGGGAAGGCCATCTGGTCCTGGACTTTGTTTGTTGGGAGATTTTTTATTGCTGAATCAATTTCTTTGCTGGTTATCTGTCTGTTCAAGTTTCTTATTTCTTCCCTTTTCATTTTTGCTATGTTATATATTTCTAGGAATTGATCTATTTCTTCCAGTTTTTCTAAGTTGTTGGAATATAATTTTTCTCTTATAATCATTTGTTTTTCTGTGGTGTTGGTTGTTATTTCTCTTCTCTCATTTGTGATTTTATTTGGGTCCTTTCTCATCTTTTATTTCTTTTTTAAAAAATATTTTATTTATTTATTCATGAGAGACACACACAGAGAGAGACAGAGGTATAGGCAGGAGGAAAATCAGGCTCCATGCGGGGAGCCTGATGTGGGACTCGACCCCCCAGGACCCCGGAATCCTGACCTGAGCCAAAGCAGACGCTCAACCACTGAGCCACCCAGGTGCCTTGCTGATTCATTCCTTTGCTAGTTATGGGTCTGTTCACATTTTCTATTTCTTCCTATTTCAGTTTTGTTCATTTGCACATTTCTAGGGATTTGTCCATTTCTTCCAGGTCTCCTAGTTTGTTGGCATATAATTTTTCAGAGTATTCCCTTATAATTGTCTTATTTTTCTGGTGTTGATTGTGATCTCTCTTCTCTCATTTGTGATTTTATTTATTTAGGTCTTTTCTCTTTTCTTGTTGATGAGGCTGGCTAGGGATTGATCCATTTTATTAATTATTTTGAAGAACCAGCTCTTAGTTTCGTTATTCCATTCTACTGTTTTATTGTTTCTGTATTGTCTATTTCTGCTCTCATCTTTATTATTTCCCTTCTGCTGCAGGCTTTAGGCTTTGTTTGCTGTTCCTTTTCCAGCTCCTTTAGGTGTAGGGTTAGGTTGTGTATTGGAGACATCTTGTTTCTTGATGTAGGCCTGTATCGTTATGTACGTCCCTCTTAGGACTGCCTTTGCTGCATCCCAGAGGTTTGGAGAAACATATTTTCATTTTCATTTGTTTCTATTTTTTTCAATTTCCTCTTTAATTTCCTAGTTGCTCCATTCAATCTCTAGTAAGATGTTCATAATCTCCACGTATTTTTGGTCTGTCCAAATTTTTTCTTGCCGTTGACTTCGAGTTTCATAGTGTCGTGGTCTGAAAATGTACATGGTATGATCTCAATCTTCTTTTACCTGTTGAGGGCTGATTTGTGGCCCATGATGTGATCTGTTCTGGAGAATGTCCCATGTGCACTTGAAAGGAATGTGTATTCTGCTGCTTTAGGAGGAAATGTTCTGACTATATCTGTTGAGTCCCTCTGGTCCAATGTGTCAAGGTCATTGTTCCCCTGTTGATTTTCTGCATATATGATCTATCCATTGCCGTAAGTGGGTGTTAAAACCCCCTGTCAATGTATTATTATCAGTGAGTTTCTGTATGTTTGCTGTTACCTGGTTTCTATATTTAGGTACTTCCATGTTGGCAGCATAAATATTTACAATTGTTTGATCTTCTTGATGGAGAGTCTTCTTAATTATGAAATAATGCCCTTCTTCATCCCTTCTTATAGTATTGGTTCTTTTTTTTTATTTAAAGATTTTATTTATTTATTCATGAGAGATACACAGAAAGAAGCAGAGGCAGAAACAGGCAGAGGGAGAAGCAGGCTCCCCAAGGGAAGGCTGATGTGGGACCCGATCCTGGGACCCCAGGATCACATCCTGAGCTGAAGGCAGATGCTCAACCACTGAGCCACCAGGTGTCCCCAGTGTTTGGTTTCAAATCTAGTTTATCTGATATGAGTCTTCCAGCTTTCTTTTGATATCCATTAGCATGATAGATGATTTTCCATCCCCTGGCTTTCAATCTTCTGGTGTCTATAGGTCTAAGGTGAGCGTCTTGTAGGCAGCATATACATGGCTCTGTTTTTTTGTTTTTTAAGATTTTATTTATGAGAGAGAGAGAGAGAGAGAGAGAGAGAGAGAGAGAATGAGAGAGGCAGAAACCTAGGCAGAGAGAGAAGCAGGCTCCCCAACAGGAGCCCGATATGGGACTCGATCCCAGACTCCAGGATCACACCCTGAGGCATTGGCTTGGATGCAGGGTGGAGGCTGAAGGAGAATGAGGAAGAACAAACTAGGGGGAAAACCAGAAGCTGACGGAGAGGAGGACAGATGTCCCTATCCGGAGCCCTCGCAGGGCCCGGGTGTCCTTTCCCAGGAGGGGCCCCCCTCTGTAGGGTGCTTCCCGCCGCCCCGTGCTCCCCGTCGCACCCGCAGGCACATCCCCAGGCCTCCAGCGCCTCTGCAGCCATGGTCTGGAGCGTCCTCCGTGTGTCCTACCGGGGACCCCAGCGTCGTGTCTGTAACCATCCGGCTGCTGTCTGACAACGATCGGGGGATTCTGACATTTGTTGGGTTTGGGGTGTGTGTGTGCCTGTCGCCGTGCCGCGATCTGATCCTTGGGCTGCGTCATCCTGACGCCGAAACGGTTGAAACACCATCATTTCTGGTGCTGGCGCTGGGCGGCTAGCTGGGTTCTCCTGGCCGACCCAGGCTCCCTCGTGCCGTGCGTCCCGCCGGAGGGTCAGCTGAGCTGGAAGGTCCGGCTCGGCCACATTCCCGTGGGTGGCAGTGGGTCCCCGCCGAGCGCCGGCCGCTTTTCTTCTCCCCGACGCCTCTCCAGCGGGGAGCCAGACCTCGGGGCCGCCGTGGGGGAGCTCCTGAGGAGCCGGCTGCCCATGGGGGGAGCCCTGGGGCTGCCTGTGTGTGGGAGTCGGGGTGGGGACGGGGCTGGGGTCCCTCGGTCCCCTGCGCTGCCTGCCCCCAGGCCGAGCCCCACGCTCACCCAGACCCTACTCTCTAGGGCATGCAGGGTGCCCTCCACACTCTGGTGTGAGAGATCCAGCAGCACCGGCTGTGCACGCTGAGCCTGCCCGGTGAGGGTGGCCCAGGTGTGAGAGCTGCAAGGGCCTGCTGTCCTGACGTCCCCTCCGGGGCCACGCTGACCGCCCCGTGGGCCCTCTGTGCCCCAGGGAGGGGAGGAAGCGCCCCGGAGCCTGGGCAGCCCAGGCCCCCTGGACAGAGGGGGCACAGACCTCCCAGGGCGCTTAGCACAGACCCTGGTGACCTGAGGCTCCCTGGCTGTCACTCTGTCCCAGGCCCGTCCTGGCCGCGGGCACAGGCTGAGTCGCAGTAGAGTCTGTGGGGTCCTGACCCTGGCATCTGGCCGCCCCTGGAAGGCATGTGGGGAGGTCAGCTGTGTGTGCCTGGCAGCGCCCCTGCAGGGGCTGGTCGGGGCCTGGGCGGTGCCCCCTCCTCCTCTCTGGGGGTGTCTCCACACCCCGTGCACAGAGCTCCGGGAGATGCAGAAACGAGCCGGCCATGCATTTTCACACAACACTTTATTGAACTTGCAACAGCAAACGGGCTCAGAGCCGAGGGTGTGCACCTTCCCCTGGGAGACCTTCCTGTCCTTAGAGGAAAGCGGGAATCCCACAGGGGTGTGGGTGCTGGAGTCCCCCACCTGGGAGCCTGTGCGGACTCGACTCCGGGTGGGGGCGCGTGTCCTGAGGTTGGGGCGTTGAGAGGCGGTTCTGGGGACAGCAGGGCTGACATGGACCTGCGGCCCATGGGCTCCTGTGCTGGGTCCCCGCAAGGCAGCTGGACCCTGGCCTCGGGCCCCCTGGGGCCAGGTGACTGACTGCTGGAGTCCCAGCACGTGGAGGAGCCTGCCTCCTGGTGTGGGTGCGGGTGGGGCCCACGGGCCTGCCCCTGCTGCCCTCCCTGGGGTGTCCCGGGATCCCCAGGGCTGCCCTAGGTCAGCGACCTGGATCTGTGGGGCACGCCCAGGGCCCAGGAGGCCACATCCAGCTGAGAAAAGGCTCGCTCAGCCCGGGGCCAGAACCCAGGCCTGGCCAGGGCCCTGGGGCGCTGGATCCCATTAGTCTTCGTGATGGGCCTGGGGTGGCTCGAGTCGCCCCTGCCCCCACAGAGCCCGGGGCCAGGCCAGCCCAGGTCCCTCTGAGTCAGGGGCTGGTGTCCTGTGAGGGGGGTGCCGCCCTCCAGGAGGGACAGTGAGACGAGGCAAGGCATGGTGACGGCGGGCAAGAGCCTCCGGGCCCCGCACTCACCACCATGCTCTGCCCCCGAGGCCCGCGAGCATCGAGCTGCCCCGTGGACGCAGAGGGCAGAGGGTCCCGGGCCTGTATGGGGCCTCGGGGCAGCGGGCTCAAGCCACCCTGGCTCTGCCTTGGCTGTGCCCGTCACTGCCCAGCGAGGGGCACAAGCTGCAGTGGCCGCGGGGCAGGAAGGGTGTCCTGGGCCCAACAGCGTCGTCCCTAGGGGGCTGGGGGGACACTGTGATGGGAGTCCCGGGGGTGCTCTAGGGCCTGGTCCGTCGCAGGGCATCTGGGGTGGCCCAGGCAGGTGCCGAATGGAAGGGGACCCCGTTTTTTGTCTTGAAGCCCACTATGTCTGGGGGCCGCCTGCCTGCACCGTCTTGATGCACTGGGATGGTGGGGAGTGAGCTCCATCGCTGGGGGGGGGGGGAGAGTTGGACAATGGCCTGGCCGGGAGGGGGTCCGGGCGGCTCAGGCTGGGTGGCTGGGCCCGGGGAGGCCGGCTCCTCCACCCTGGGCGGTGTCTCAGAGGCCGGAGAAGGGAGGAGAGGCCCGGGCGCGGGGGACACTCGCTCCAGGCCCAGGGGCCTCGTGGGGAACTCCTCAGGTCCCGCTGGAAAGAGGCCAACGGGGTCAGCGTCTCCAGCAGGCTGTGTGTCCCCCACTGGGGGCCCCGGGGGTCCTCACGGCTCCCGCGTGGCTCCCCGGCCTGACCCTGTGCTCAGCCCCCCACACTGGTGCCCAGGCCCTGCAGTGGGTGCCCGCCCACCCAGCCCTGGCCTGGGGTCCCCGAGGCTGGAGCAGAAGAGGAGAGCCCCAGAGATGAGGACGGGGGCCCCGGGGGCTCTGTCCCCTGTGGGCGGCCCCAGGCCGAGTCGGGAGGGGCCGGGGCCCTGAGCACACCTGGGGGGGACAGGTCCCACCGCATCCTCCGGAGCTGGGTCATGGAGGCCCGAAGGTGTCTGAGCACCGCCTCGTCCTCCAGGGCCCAGGGCTGGGCCAGAGAGTCCTGGAGGAACTCCCGGAGCCCTTCCAGGGGCAGCTTCAGGAGGCGCTCTGGGCGGTGGGCGAGAGTCAGACCCAGAGGGCCCCGCCCTGGGGCCCCCGGTGCCCCCGGGCCAGCGGCTGGGGTCCCGCTGTGCCCAGGAGCGCCGTGGGCAGTGCGCTGGCCCGGGAAGCCCCTGCCCACTGCTCTCTCAGGGAGCCCCGCTGCACCCGCCTGCCCCGCCGTCCCCCCGCCCCAGGTCTGGGTGCTGCTCAGAGCACAGGGTCACCGCCCCTGCCCCCCCCCCCCGGTACCCCTGGGCTCCCAGGGGCTCACTTACTCCTGTGCACCTTGAGGATGGTGTAGGCCCTGGCCGTGAGCACCCTCTCCCCATCGAGTACGTAGGCATCCCACAGGTTCAGGGTGAGCGAGAAGGGGGTCTAGGGGACAGTGGGGTGGGAGGAGTGGCCTGAGCAGGGCCCCTGGGGGGCTGGGCTGGGGCTAGGCTAGGCCTGCCATATGCCCCCCGGCTGCCTCCGAAGAGGCCCCACAGCACCCCCCCCACCCGTGCGTGCCCTCCTCCCAGGGAGATCAGGGCTCCCGGCCGCTCCGGGCTCCCACCCCAGCCAGCACCTCCCGCACCCCTGGGGGCACAGACTCTCCCGCACTTGACGACACCACGCCTCGAGAGGACCCCAGGCTGGCCGCCTGATGGGCCGAGGGCCCGTCCACACCCCGGGCTGACCCGGCCTCACCCGGGGGAGCTGAGGCAGAGACGGCCCGCCCCCCGGAACCTCGTCCAGGGACCCTCTGGGCTTCTCCAGGACGGGCTGGGCTGCGAGCCTCAGCCTCAGGGCCCCGGGGTTGGGCCTGGCTAGTCTGGAGGGTGGGGCTGAGCTGGGCCCTCCCCGGGGGCAGGGGGCAGGTCCGGGAGCGGGGGTCCTGGGGGGGCCTCACCCGGCCGAGGAAGCACTGCAGGAACCACTTTGGGGTGTAGATGCCAGTGGACATCTGCTCCTTGTCCTGGCGGAAGGGCAGGAGGTGCTCAGACCCCACGCCGCGGCCCCTGGAGCCAGGTGGACGCGCTCCCCACAGCCCAGCCCAGCCCCGAGGGGGAGGAACGTGACCCCAACTCTGGGCAGCTCGGAGGGCCGTGCCCCCCACCCCCTGCCCCGGGCTCCGGGGACGGGCCTTAGGAGCTCCCGCTCGCCATGTGCTTCCTCAGGTTGGGGAGAGCTCTTTGGAGGATGCGCCCTGATAAGCCTGGAACCTGAGGAGCTTCGGGAAGCCCGGGACGAAGCCTGAGAAGGCCTCAGGCCCCCACGGTCAGGGCCTCCTCCTGCACCAGGCGGGGTGGGGGGTGTCGGGGCAGGGGCCTCCCCCCACGCCCTGACCCCCGTGTGCCCACCGCCCTCGGAGCCCTGAATGGACCCGCTCTTCCCAGAGGGCAGGGCTGCCTCCTATGTGAGGGACGCGGGGCCCGGGGACCCTCGTCCTACAGAGACCCCGCGGGGCGTGGGCTGGGGGCTGAGGACCAGACCCAGCTGACCCAGCACCCTCTCTCCTGCAGGAGCCGCTGCAGGGACAGGCAGGTCCCCAGCCCCAAGGGGCAGCGGGTGCAGGCCACGGGGATGGTGATGGGCGTGCACGGCCCTCTGTGGGGCTTGGGAGTGAGGCTGAGGGCTTGCAGGGGGTTGAGACACTGCCCCCTGGGCCCCGTGTGGCCGGGCTGTGAGGGAGCCAGGGGAGCCTGGGGGGCAAGCAGGCAGCTGGGCGGGAGGTTGGGGGAGCAGCGGGAGTGCGAGCCTGGCCTGCAGACGGTGGGGCGGGTGGCCGTGGCTCCGGGACCCCGAGGCCACCGGGGAGGCGGGGCCCTTGCCCGTGGGGGGGCGTGCTGGGGGGTCCCCGCCTGCCCCCCCCCGGGGGTCCCCGCCTGCCCCCCCCCCCCCCCCCCCCCCCCCCCCCCCCCGTGCAGCAGCCTGCAGGGAGGCCCTCCTGACTCCCCTCCCGCCCGGCAGCCCGGGGGGCCCCTACCGTGCATGGCGTGCCTGTCGTCCACCATCAGCTGGGCCAGCGCCCAGAAGGCGTCCTCCTCGGGCAGGAACATGAGGAGGATGGCCGTGATCTCGCGCATGCCCTGGCAGTAGCCCACCTCCTGCAAGAGCCAGAGCCCCACGGAGGGCGAGCGCCCTGAGGCCCCTCTGAACCCTCCCCACAGACGTCAGGCTCCCCCGGCTCCCTCACAGCCCGGGCTCCCGGAGGGGGCTCCCAGAGGGCAGGGGGGGATGGGGGGGCAGGTGAGGGCCACCCGGACCAGCTCGGGCGCCAGCACCCTGGGCCCCGCTACCGAGCCCTGCAGCCGCCGTGCCAGGGCCCCCATCCTCAGACCAGCAGGAGGGGCCTCCGTGAGCTGTGCCAGGCTGCAGGGGACCCGCCAGGTCTGGAGACCCCTCGGAGGGCAGGTCGGGGGGAGGGGGGCTGACTGTGGCCCCTGGCAGGTCCCACGAGGGGAGCTGGGCCAGGACACCCCGCGGGCCGGGGAGCGTGTGAGCTGGGGTCCTCGGGGACCCTTCTGGAATGCGCGGTGGAAGGGGGCGGCCTCCTGGGCGCCTCGGCCTCCTGCCCTTCAGGGGAGTGGGAGCCTTCCCCGCCCGGGTTCTCCTCGGTAGTGCCGTCTGTCAGGGTCCAGACCCGAGCTCTAGGACGGCCGCGGTGCACGCGGGGGCCCCGGCCAGCCCCGGCCCTCGGGCACGCAGGCCCTGCCTCCCCTGGGAGGTCTGCACCCCGCCCCCTGCCCGTCCCAGAGGAGGAGAGACCCTCCCTGGCATCTCGGCATCTCGGGGCCATGGAGCTGGGGCCCCGACTGTGAGTCCCGCTGGTCACCAGCACTCAGGACAAGGCCGCCCGCGGGGCAGGAGGCGGGGGCAGGGACACTCACGGTGTCGTACACCGAGCAGGCCGCCAGCACGGGGAACAGGGTCGCTGCCTAGGAGGGGGGACAGCGGGGGGCTCTGCTCAGTCAGCCCCCGCCCAGCGAGGCCGCCGAGGTGCCGACACCCGCCCCGCAGGCCCCGCGGCCCGCAGGGCCCCTCCGCGGGGGCCGATCTCTGGGGTCAGGTCTGCGCACGGGGACAGGCGGCGACCTCACACGTGCAGCGGCCGGGGGTTAAGTGCACCCTGGGGTGTCCGACGCCTCCGAGCGGCTCTCGCCGTGGGGTGTGCAGCTCCGGGCTCCCCCAGCACCGCCAGCGCCCGCAGCTCCCCCTGCACACCCCCTGGGAGCCAGCGCTCCCCCTGCCCCGGTCCCCGCAGCCCCTGACGCCTCTCCTCCCCTGCCCTGGCCTGGCCCCGTGTCCCGGGAACACCACCAGCCCACGTGGCCCCTGCCCGAGCCCACGCAGCCTGGGCGTCCGTGGCCCTGAGCGCACCCTCAGGCCTTCCCAGGTGTCCCTGGGCTGGACTCTGCGGGGGGACCCCGGGCCCGCCCATCCCAGAGCATCCCGGGGCTCCAGGTCTGAGCCGCCGTGAGGAGAGCAGGGAACGTCCGTCATGCAGGTGTGACCCGGATACAGGCTGCGAACCCCTGGGGTCACTATCTGAGCACGCGGGGGTCGCGGTGCGGCCTCTCAGCGCTGCCAGGAGCCGCCCGATGCCCCCGCACGGCGGCCTGAGTCTGCACCGGCTCCGCCCCGCCCACGGCCCCGCCCACGGCCCTCCCCGGCCCCGCCCACCGCACGCTGCCGCTCCGAGCCCCGCATCGCAGAAACAGCCAGAAAAGGACAACAGGATGCTTTGCACGGACCGAAGCGAAGGTGGAGCTTCGTCCCGCGGCCAGGCAGCCCCGACCCCGCGGGACAGCGCCCGCACACAGCTCCGCGCCCCGCGCCCGGGCTCCCGGCTCCAGGCCGGTCTGCGGAGGGGCAGGAGAGGCCGCCAGCACCTGTGCCCCCCCCGACGACGGACGCAGCCACCGGGTCGCTGAGGTTTCGAGGGAGCCGCGTCCGCTCCCGCCCCGCCGGTTTCTCCGATGCCCGCCGCTTCCTAGCAACGGCCCTGCCGCCGGCGTCGGTCCCGCGAGAAGAGGCGGCGCTCCCGCGGGAAGAAGGGCTGCGGAGAGGGGCGGGGCCGGGGCCCAGGGGGCGGGGCCGGGATCTGGGGTTGGGGCGGGGCCAGGGGCGGGGCGGGGCCAGGGGCGGGGCCAGGGGTGGGGCGGAAGGGCGGGGCGGGGCCGGGCCGGGGGCGGGGCGAGCGGGGAAGCTGGGGGGTTGTCTGGTGCGGGGCACCTAGATCCCAGAGTGAATGCGGCGCTGCTGTCCAAACTCGCTCATACACTTGTGCAAGGGCACAGCTCTCAGGACCAAACGCTGACAGCGGTTTGGTTTATAGATCTAAAAAATCGGGATTGGTGAAAATACAGAGTGGGAGTGAAAACCTTGACAGAGGAGAACATGGTCCAAGGCATTAGGTGCCACTTGGCTTATGTTCAAATTAGAACTTGGCTCTTAGGTTCCTGGCAGCCTAAGAGAAAGGGGAGACAGGAGCTATTTCCTCTTCTAAATCAGGAGAAGCAAAGGTTTTGTTAATCACGGAATCATCTTATATGTATTTTTCCATTGCTATAAATTCTGCAAATTAGGGTTTTTAAAGAAGCACGTTTATTGGGGGAAAGGATGAATTCTGCTCCTCTTGCAAATATATTGGTAACTATCATGTATTTTCATTTTCATTAGTTTCCATGAGTCTTTTTTAATTCTCTAATTTCCTGGTTGACCCTCTTCCTTTAGTGGGATGCCCAAACACTGAGTTTCTTCCAAATTTCTTCTTCTGATTGAGTTGTAGTTTCAAAGCATTGTGGTCTGAAAATATGCAGGGCACAATCCCAATCTTATGGTATCAGTTGAGACCTGATTTGTGACCCAGTATGTGGTCTATTCTGGAGAAAGTTCCATGTGCCCTTGGGAAGAATGTGTATTCAGTTGGGTTCGGATGGAACATTCTGTATATATCTGTGAAATTCATCTGGCCCAGTGTACCATTTAAAGCCCTGGTTTCCGTGTTGATGTTCTGCTTAGAATATCCCTCATTGGCTCAGAGTGCCATGTGGAAGTCTACTATTAGTGTATTATTATAAAGTATCTCTTTACTTTGGTTATTAATTGATTGACGGACTTGGCGGGTCCCACATTAGGGGCATAAATATTCATAATTTTTAGTTCTTCTTGTGGAACAGATCATTTAAGTACGATATAGTGTCCCTCTTCATCTGTTACTAGAGTCTTTGGTATAAACCCTAATTTATATGATATTAGGATTGCTACCCCAGCTGTCTTTTGAGACCATTTGGAAGGTAAAGGAGGCTCCACCCCTTCGTTTTCAGGATGGAATTGTCCTTAGGTCTGAAAGAGTCTGTTTAGCTCGTGTTCTCCTCTATGATATTAATGGATTCTTCTCTCACATTTAGATCTTTCATCCATTTTGAGTTCACCTTTGTGTATGGTGTAAGAGAATGGTCCAGTTTCATTCTTCTGCACGTGGCTGTCCAATTTTCCCAGCACCATTTATTGAAGAGACTGTCCTTTTTCCAGTGTATATTCTTTCCTACTTTGTTGAATATTAGTTGACCATAGAGATCAAGGCCCATTTCTGGATTCTCTTTTTTGTTCCATTGATCTATTTGTCTGTTTTTGTGCCAGTACCGCAGTGTCTTGGTGATCACAGCTTTGTCGTACAACCTGAAATCCGGGATTGTGATGCCCCCAGCTCTGGTTTTCTTTTTCAATATTTCCCTGGCTATTCGGGGTCTTTCCGATTCCACACAAATATTTTTTTTTTAGATTTTGTTTATTTATTCATGATAAAGAGAGAGAGAGAGAGAGAGAGGAAGAGACACAGGCAGAGGGAGAAGCAGGCTCCATGCAGGGAGCGACGTGGGACTCAATCCCAGGTCTTCAGGATCATGCCCTGGGCTGAAGGTGGTGCTAAACCACTGAGCCACCCGGGCTCCCCCATACAAATCTTAAGATGATTTGTTTCAGCTCTGAAGAAAGTCCACGGTAGGGATCCCTGGGTGGCTCAGCGGCTTAGCGCCTGCCTTTGGCCCAGGGCATGATCCTGGAGTCCCAGGATCGAGTCCTGTGTCGGGCTCCCTGCATGGAGCCTGCTTCTCCCTCTGCCTGTGTCTCTGCCTCTCTCTCTCTATGTTTATCATGAATAAATAAATAAAAATCTTTAAAAAAAAAAAAAGAAAGAAAATTGTGGGCGACTGCGGACTAGCTGGAGTAACTGAACCAAACCAGACCCGGACTTGCATCCCTCATTCACTCAAAAGGCTCGGGAGCCTAAAGGGTAAATAGTTGGTAGACGCTTGAGAAAGGGCTTGAGAAATGGTTCTCAGGGCTCACTTGTACGTGATCACCCACATTATACAATAGATACAACTTATTCTGACCTGGTCATAAATGTAAATAAGGGTCTGTCTGTCCTTGCTGGTCTGTTTACCATACCTAATATTCCTTTGAAGTATGCACATCTGGAGCAACAAGCTTATCTATTTACCAAGGTCTTCTGGCACCTGTGAGTCTGTCTTGCATGCTGAGAAAGGGGAACTTTGGAGGGTTTCACAAACCTGTTAAAAATAAACACCTTCTTGGCTTTGTTTTGCTCATGCTATAAAACGTTGTAAAACCTTGAATAAAGCTGGAACTGCTTGGACATCATCCACTGTGTCCCTCCTGTCCCCATCTCTTTACTTTTATTTTCCTCATCCCCTTATCCTCAGGACCCTGATCGTGTTGCTACAGCACACGCAACAGAAAGTCCATGGTATTTTGATAGGGATTGAATTAAATTGTAAATTGCAGGGTAGCATTGACATTTTCACAATATTAATTTGTCCAATCCATGAGCATGGAATGTTTTTCCATCTCTTTGTGTCTTCCTCAATTTCTTTCAGAAGTGTTCTGTAGTTTTTAGAGTACAGATCCTTTACCTCTTTGGTTAGGTTTATTCCTAGGTATCTTATGCTTTTGGGTGCAATTGTAAATGGGACTGACTCCTTAATTTCTCTTTCTTCAGTCTCATTGTTAGTGTATAGAAATGCCATTGATTTTCTGGGCATTGATTTTGTATCCTGCCACGCTACCAAATTGCTGTATGAGTTCTAGCAATCTTGGGGTGGAGGCTTTTGGGTTTTCTAGGTAGAGTATCATGTCATCGGCGAAGAGGGAGAGTTTGATTTCTTCTTTGCCAATTTGAATGCCTTTAATGTCTTTTTGTTGTCTGATTGCTGAGGCTAGGACTTCCAGTACTATGTTGAATAGCAGTGGTGAGAGTGGACATCCCTGTCTTGTTCCTGATCTTAGGGGAAAGGCTCCCAGTGCTTCCCCATTGAGAATGATATTTGCTGTGGGCTTTTCATAGATGGCATTTAAGATGTCGAGGAATGTTCCCTTTATCCCTACACTCTGAAGAGTTTTCATCAGGAATGGATGCTGTATTTTGTCAAACGCTTTCTCTGCATCCCTTGAGAGGATCATAAGGTTTTGTTTTGTTTTGTTTTGTTTTAGGATCATAAGGTTCTTGTTTCTTCTCTTATTGCTGTGATCTATCACATTGATTATTTTATCAATGTTGAACCAACCTTGCATCCTGGGGATAAATCCCATTGGTTGTGGTGAATAATCCACTCAATATACTGTTGACCCTATTGACTACTATCTTGGTGAGAATTTTTGCATCCGGGTTCATCAGGGATGCTGGTCTGTAATTCTCCTTTATGGTGAGGTCTTTGTCTAATTTTGAGATAAGGTAATGCCGGCCTCTTAAAACAAGATTGGAGGTGTTCATGCTCTTTATACCTTCAAAACAGCTTCACTGGAATAAGTATTATTTCTTTTTTAAACTTTTGATAGAATTCGCCTGAGAAGCCAGTTGTCCCTGTCTTTTATGTCTCCGGAGTTTGATGATGACTGCATCACGTTCTAACCTGGATATTAAGGATATTAAGGTCCATTAAGGTTCTCTGTCATCTCATATCGCAGTTTTGGAAATTTGTGGTGAGGGTAAGGGTGGTGGTTAGGCTTAGAGTAAGGGGTTAGGGGTTCGGGGTTAGGGTTCAGGTTCAGGTTAGGATTGATTGGGCTTGGGTTAGGGTTCTGGTTCGGGTTTGGGATTAGGGTTCAGGATTGGGTTCAGGTTCGGGCTTGGTTGAGGGTTCAGGTTCAGGTTAGGGTTCGGGTTAGGGTTCAGGTTCGGGTTCAGGGTTGGGGTTAGGGGTTTGAGTTTGAGTTTGGGTTCGGGGTTAGGGTTCGGGTTAGGGGTTCGGGTTTGGGTTAGAGTTCAGGTTTGGGTTCCAGTTCAGTTTAGAGTTTGCGTTCGGGTTCAGGTTCAGGGCTTGGGGTTAGGGTTAGGGTTACAGTTAGAGTTCGAGATAGGGTTTGGGATAGGGTTCGAGTTCGGGATAGGGTTTAGGGTTTAGGGTTCGGTTTCGAGATAGGGCTCGGGTTCAGGTTTGGGATACGGTTTAGGGTTCGGGTTCCAGTTCGGGTTAGGGTTCCAGTTCTGGTTCGGGTTAGGGTTAAGGTATGGGTTAGGGAATGGGTTGGGGTACTGGTTATGGTATGGATTAGGGTACGGGTTAGGGTACGGGTTAGAGGTTAGGGTAGGGTTAGGGTACAGGTTAGGTTATGGGTTAGGGTATGAGTTAGGGTACGGTTTTTTGTACAACGTTTTTTGTCTTCAAGCCCACCATATCTGGGGACCGCCTGCCTGCACCGTATTGTTGCACTGGGAGGATGGGGAGGGAACTCCATCGCTGGGGGGGAGGTTTGACGATGGCCTGGCCGGAAGGGGGTCCGGGCGGCTCAGGCTGGGTGACTGGGCCTGGGGAGGCCGGCTCCTCCACCCTGGGCGGTGTCTCAGAGGCTGGAGAAGGGAGGACAGGCCTGGGCGCCGGGGACACTCGCTCCAGGCCCAGGGGCCTCATGGGGAACTCCTCAGGTCCCGCTGGAAAGAGGCCAACGGGGTCAGCGTCTCCAGCAGGCTGTGTGTCCCCCACTGGGGACCCCGGGGGTCCTCACGGCTCCCTCGTGGCCCCCTGGCCTGACCCTGTGCTCAGCCCCCCACATTGGTGCCCAGGCCCTGCAGTGGGTGCCCGCCCGCCCAGCCCTGGCCAGAGGTCCCCGAGGCTGCAACAGAAGAGGAGAGCCCCAGAGATGAGGATGGGGACCCCGGGGGCTCTGTCCCCTGTGGGCGGCCCCAGCAGGCCGAGTCGGGAGGGGCTGGGGCCCTGAGCCCACCTGGCGGGGGGACAGGTCACACCGTATCCTCCGGAGCTGGGTCATGGAGGCCCGAAGGTGTCTGAGCACCGCCTCGTCCTCCAGGGCCCAGGGCTGGGCCAGAGAGTCCTGGAGGAACTCCCGGAGCCCTTCCAGGGGCAGCTTCAGGAGGCGCTCTGGGCGGTGGGCGAGAGTCAGACCCAGAGGGCCCCGCCCTGGGGCCCCCGGTGCCCCCAGGCCAGCGGCTGGGGTCCCGCTATGCCCAGGAGCGCCGTGGGCAGTGCACTGGCCGGGGAGGCCCCTGCCCACTGCTCCTCTCAGGGAGCCCCGCTGCACCCGCCTGCCCCGCCGTCCCCCCGCCCCAGGTCTAGGTGCTGCTCAGAACACAAGGTCACCGCCCCTGCCCCCCGCCCCCGGCACACCTGGGCTCCCAGGGGCTCACTTACTCCTGTGCACCTTGAGGATGGTGTAGGCCATGGCCGTGAGCACCCTCTCCCCATCGAGTATGTAGGCATCCCACAGCTTCAGGGTAGGCGAGAAGGGGGTCTAGGGGACAGTGGGGTGGGAGGAGTGGCCTGAGCAGGCCCCCTGGGGGGCATGGCTGGGGCTAGGCTAGGCCTGCCATATGCCCCCCGGCTGCCTCCGAAGAGGCCCCACAGCCCCCCCCCCACCCCCGTGCGTGCCCTCCTCCCAGGGAGATCAGGGCTCCAGGCCGCACCGGGTTCCGACCCGGCCAGCACCTCCCACACCCCTGGGGGCACAGACTCTGCCCGCACTTGACGACACCACGCCTCGAGAGGACCCCAGGCTGGCAGCCCGATGGGCCAAGGGCCCGTCCACACCCCGGGCTGACCCGGCCTCCCCCGGGGGAGCTGAGGCAGAGACGGCCCGCCCCCCAGAACCTCGTCCAGGGACCCTCTGGGCTTCTCCAGGACGGGCTGGGCTGCGAGCCTCAGCCTCAGGGCCCCGGGGTCGGGCCTGGCTGGTCTGGAGGGTGGGGCTGAGCTGGGCCCTCCCCGGGGGCAGGGGGCAAGTCCGGGAGCGGGGGCCGCGGGGGGAAGCCTCACCCGGCCGATGAAGCACTGCAGGAAGCACTTTGGGGTGTAGATGCCAGTGGACATCTGCTCCTCGTCCTGGCGGGAGGGCACGGGGTGCTCAGACCCCACACCGTGGCCCCTGGAGCCGGGTGGACATGCTCCCCACGGCCCAGCCAGCCCCGAGGGCGCCCCCGGGCCCCAGGGGGAGGAACGTGACCCCAACTCTGGGCAGCTCGGAGGGCCGTGCCCCCCACCCCCTGCCCCGGGTCCCGGGGACAGAGCCTCAGGAGCTCCCACTCGCCATGTGCTTCCTCAGGTTGGGGAGAGCTCTCTGCAGGACGCGCTCATGATGAGCCTGGAACCTGAGGAGCTTCGGGAAGCCTGGGATGAAGAAGCCTGAGAAGGCCCCAGGACCCCGCGATCAAGGCCTCCTCCTGCATCAGGCGGGGTAGGGGGTGTCAGGGCAGGGGCCTCCCCCCACGCCCTGACCCCCGTGTGCCCACCGCCCTCGGAGCCCTGAATGGACCCGCTCTTCCCAGAGGGCAGGGCTGCCTCCTATGTGAGGGACGCGGGGCCCGGGGACCCTCGTCCTACAGAGACCCCGCGGGGCGTGGGCTGGGGGCTGAGGACCAGACCCAGCTGACCCAGCACCCTCTCTCCTGCAGGAGCCGCTGCAGGGACAGGCGGGTCCCCAGCCCCGAGGGGCAGCGGTTGCAGGCCACGGAGAGGGTGATGGGCGTGCACGGCCCTCTGTGGGGCTTGGGAGTGAGGCTGGGGGCCCCCGGAGGGGGAGATGCTGCCCCTTGGGCCCCGTGTGGCCGTGGGCTGGGAGGGGGGCCTGGGGAGCAAGCAGGCAGCTGGGTGGGAGGTTGGGGGAGCAGCGGGAGTGCGAGCCTGGCCTGCAGACGGTGGGGCGGGTGGCCGTGGCTCCGGGACCCCTAGGCCACTGGGGAGGTGGGGCCCTTGCCCGAGGGGGGGGCGGGCTGGGGGGTCCCCGCCTGCCCCCGGGTGCAGCAGCCTGCAGGGAGGTCCTCCTGACTCCCCTCCCGCCCGGCAGCCCAGGGGGCCCCTACCGTGCATGGCGTGCCTGTCGTCCACCATCAGCTGGGCCAGCGCCCAGAAGGTGTCCTCCTCTGGCCGGAACATGAGGACAATGGCCGTGATCTCGCGCACGCCCTGGCAGTAGCCCACCTCCTGCAAGAGCCAGAGCCCCACGGAGGGCGGGCGCCCCGAGGCCCCCTCTGAGCCCTCCCCGCCGGCGTCAGGCTCCCCCGGCTCCCTCACAGCCCGGGCTCCCAGAGGGGGCTCCCAGAGGGCAGGGGGGGCAGGTGAGGGCCACCCGGAGCAGCTCGGGCGCCAGCACACCAGGCCCCACTACCGAGCCCTGCGGCCGCCGAGCCAGGGACCCCGTCCTCAGACCAGCAGGAGAGGCCTCCGTGAGCTGTGCCAGGCTGCAGGGGACCCGCCAGGTCTGGAGACCCCTCGGAGGGCAGGTCGGGGGGGGGGGGCTGACTGTGGCCCCTGGCAGGTCCCACGAGGGGAGCTGGGCCAGGACACCCCGCGGGCCGGGGAGCGTGTGAGCTGGGGTCCTCGGGGACCCTTCTGGAATGCGCGGTGGAAGGGGGCGGCCTCCTGGGCGCCTCGGCCTCCTGCCCTTCAGGGGAGTGGGAGCCTTCCCCGCCCGGGTTCTCCTCGGTAGTGCCGTCTGTCAGGGTCCAGACCCGAGCTCTAGGACGGCCGCGGTGCACGCGGGGGCCCCGGCCAGCCCCGGCCCTTGGGCACGCAGGCCCTGCCTCCCCTGGGAGGTCTGCACCCCGCCCCCTGCCCGTCCCAGAGGAGGAGAGACCCTCCCTGGCATCTCGGCATCTCGGGGCCATGGAGCTGGGGCCCTGACTGTGAGTCCCGCTGGTCACCAGCACTCAGGACAAGGCCGCCCGCGGGGCAGGAGGCAGGGGCAGGGACACTCACGGTGTCGTACACCGAGTAGGCCGCCAGCACAAGGAACAGGCTTGCTGCCTAGGAGGGGGGACAGCGGGGGGCTCTGCTCAGTCAGCCCCCACCCAGCGAGGCCACCGAGGTGCCGACACCCGCCCCGCAGGCCCCGCGGCCCGCTGGGCCCCTCCGTGGGGGCTGATCTCTGGGGTCAGGTCTGCGCACGGGGACAGGCGGCGACCTCACACGTGCAGCGTGCCGGGGGTTAAGTGCACCCTGGGGTGCCCAACGCCTCCAAGGAGCTCCCGCCGTGGGGTGTGCAGCTCCGGGCTCCCCCAGCACCGCCAGCGCCCGCAGCTCCCCCTGCACACCCCCTGGGAGCCAGCGCTCCCCCTGCCCCGGTCCCCGCAGCCCCTGACCCCTCCCCTCCGCTGCCCTGGCCTGGCCCCGTGTCCCGGGAACGCCTCCAGCCCCACGTGGCCCCTGCCCCGAGCCCACGTAGCCGGGGCGTCCGTGGCCCTGAGCGCACCCTCAGGCCTTCCCAGGTGTCCCTGGGCTGGACTCTGTGGGGGGGACCCCGGGCCCGCCCATCCCAGAGCATCTCGGGGCTCCAGGTCTGAGCCGCCGTGAGAAGAGCAGGGAACGTCCGTCATGCAGGTGTGACCCCGATACAGGCTGCGAACCCCTGGGGTCACTATCTGAGCACGGGGGGTACGGAGTACGGCCCCCTCAGCACTGCCAGGAGCCGCCCGATGCCCCCCGCACAGCGGCCTGAGTCTGCACCCCGGCTCCGCGGCCCACAGCCTGGGCTGCTGAAGGCCGGCTCCCCCCGGGCCGGGGGTCACAGGTCAGCCTGACCGGGCCGCGCTCTGAGGGCCGCGGGGCCCCGGGGGGCAGCAGGTTCCCTGCAGGGAGGAGCACCAAGTTCTCGTGGGGAGACGGTCCAAGCGGCCCCCCGGGAAGCCCAGCCACCCTTGCCTGGTGGCTCCCCAGCCTCGCCCTTGGCGCCCCTGCAGGTCACCCCTGGGGTCCCGGGCTCCCACACACCCTGCCAGCTGCACACAGACGTAGCTGCACCCTCTGCTCCACCCACCTGCACCCCCCTGTCGGGGGCTCCTTGTCTTCCCCCCTCCCCACGGCCCCTGGGGACTCTACTGGACACCCGGGCTTCTGACGGGAGCAGGCCGTCCAGAGAACCCCAAGGTGGCCGGGGAGGCTGAGCATGTCCCACAGGGGGCAGCTGCACCGGGTCCTTGTGGGGGCGGGGGTGGGACCGATAGTGTAGGGGTGGGGGGACTGGGGGTGTGGGGGATGGTGTGGGGGGTGATGTAGGGGGATGGCGTGGGGGCGGTGGTTGAGGGGATGGGGTGGGGGGCTGCGGACACAGGGCACCCTCTTCTCCAAGGTGCACACGGAGACGTCTACAGATACAGGCGACCCCAGTCTGGGGTTTGCTGTGACCCCTGCCCCTGCCCCTGGGGCCCCGTGTGCTCAGCGCAGGGCCTGCCTGGACCGGAGCGGCATCTAGGGGGCGTCATGCTATGTGTGCTCACCAACTGCAAATTGTCTAAGATAAAATGCCCAGAATTCAGAAGTACATAAAGCACCGAGGATGGGTGTCACCCTGACCTGTCCGACCCTCGTCGGGTCCATGTGTCCCGGTCCAGCCACGGCCATGCACCCTGGCCCCCAGGTCCCCTTCCTGCCCCCCACGCCCCCACCCCGGCCCCCTGCTCTTCACGGGGCCGCCCCTCACCCCCTTGGGGTTCAGCTCAGACAGTGACCCCTGGAGGCCCCGTCCTAGGGCCTCCCCATCCCCGAGACCCTGGGGGTGGGGGCACGGGGGTCATCCCCAGCACCCTACCATGTGGCAGTGTGTTGTTTGCTGCCGTTGCTCACCCCGGCCTCGGAGACCCCGTGTCCCCTGCACAGAAGCCCCCGGGCCTCTCCCGGGCCCCCGAACCCCGCTGGCCCAGCAGCCTCACCCAACCCTGTAGCAGTCCCAGAACATGGTGTGACTGCGGAACGTGCGGTTGACGTCCAGGTCGATCTGCATGATGTCCCGGGAGGAGATCAGGGCCGCCTCTTCATTTCCTGTGGGGAGACCCCCGGAGGAGGAGCCGGCATCAGGGACACAAACCCCGACCTGTCAGCAGCTGCCGTCCTGGGCAGAGAGCCCTGGGGCCACCATGGGAGTGTGTCCTGCAGGAACCTCCACCCTTCCCCTGGGAGGCCGGGGACGGCAGAAGTGCCCACTGTGCCCACGGGGCCTGCGTGAGGGCCTGTGCCCAGCTGTCGTGGGCGGGGAGGGGACTGAGGGTCAGCATTGGACAGGGAGGGGACATGGAGGATCAACCCGGGTGGGGAGGGGACACGGGGGTTCAGCCCGGGTGGGGAGGAGACATGGGGGGTCAGCCCGGGTGGGGAGGGGACACGGGGGTTCAGCCCGGGTGGGGAGGGCCATGGGGGGTCAGCCCTGGACAGGGAGGGGACATGGAGGATCAGCCTGGGTGGGGAGGGGACACGGGAGTTCAGCCCGGTGGGGAGGGGACATGGAGGGTCAGCCCTGGGGAGGGAGGGGACCGAGGGTCCACGGGGAGTGGACGGGCCCCACCTGGTATTTCCCGGCATTCCTGGCCTTAACCTGGTCACGTTCAGCAATCACAGCCACACCTGTCTCCGCACCTGGGGCGGGACCCCCTTGTAGACCCGGCGTCGCAGCTGCGGGGAGGAAGGCAGTGCTGGTGAGAGGGGCCCAGGGCGGCCCCTTGGAGCCCAGGGAGCGCGAGGCATCTAGAAGGTTCCGGCTTCGGCTCCAGGGTGTCTGCGGGAGGCTGGGTCTCCCTGGAGCTGGGCTCCGTCCCCCACGAGGAGCAGGGACTGTGGCCCCGACCTGACACTCCCCCACCGCCGACCCCGGGCTCCCAGCAGACTCTCCCCAGGCAGGGGGCTCCCCCGAGGACGGGGCAGGAGGACACTGAGGGCGGCCCCCCAGCCCCGTCAGGACGGAGAGCCCTTGGGGGCACCCAGCGCCCCACCTTCTCGCTGGGGAGGTAGTGGTCCCATCACTTGATCATTTTTATCCATTTGTCCGCGCACCGGGTCTCCTGGCGGAGTTTCTGGAAGAGGACAAGCGGGGGCCGCAGGTGAGGCTCCAGCCATGGGAGGTGGGCGCTCGGGCCATGTCCAGTCCCCCACGGGACCCGGAGGAGCCAGGAAGGCACAGGGCTCCCCGCGGACCGCGGCTCTGGGTCTGGGGTGCGTTCCCGGCAGCCCGTGCAGCGCTGGGACGGGGGACTGGGGAGACGCCCAGGGATGTCCTGGGAGACGGGGTGCAGACAGCTGGCCCCAGCCCCCCCCACACACATCCTGCTCGGGGCCCAGGACGGGCTCTCACCTTGGCCTCGCGGGGGCTGGGGCCAGGTAGCTCCTTGTCCCTGGAAGGCAAGAGACACAGAGCCCTGGGCCCCGGCCCCACAACCACCCCCCACCCCCGCCTGCACCCAGGGGCAGCGCTCGGCAGTGCAGGTGACGGTGGCAGGACGCCCAGTGCAGGGCGGGGGCTGCCCCGATCGGCCCGTGGCCTGCAGTCCTGCAGCTTCAGAGCATTTCTTACGGAGCCTCCTAGACAGGGCCGTGTGTGCACATCTCACCGTCCTCACCCTGCTTGTGCCGTGAGATGACCAAGTGTCTACACAGTGACCCGGCGCTCGGCTCCCACGGACCTCCTGTCCACGTGTCGGGAGGGGGCCGTGGTGACCGGAGCCACGACGGTGGGGTGGGCCAGGCAGCCTGCGTGGGAAGGGTGTTGGTGTGTTCAGGCCCCACGAGGAGGGCGTAGGTGTGCTCGTACACAGCGCACGCTCAGCGGGCCGCCCCAGGGACCCCCGGCCCTGCCTTGGGGCCCTCGTGCCGCACATGGTGGCGTGGAATTCCTGCTCACGCTGGAGACAAAGCGGGTGCGTGTGTCAGAACCTGAGCTGTTGGTTCACGCCTCTGAGCAACTCCTTTGACTTTTTCCCTAGATGTTTAGCGATTAAGGAGTTTTTTTCGAAGCCCAAGTACAACCACATTTTGAAGCCAGAAGACTGTCTGTCTGAACCGTGCACCATCCTGCAGCTGGACACGAGAACCGTGCAGATCACTGACCTGGAGGTGAGAGCCCCGGAGGCTAAGTGGGCGGCGCACGTACCAGACTCTGTGCGAATAAACAGATTGAGGAACCTTGCCTTTGATTTTCCCTGAGTATTGTCTTTTTATGCTCTGATTCTGTATTTTTACATTATTTTTTCACGGACCTCTTTAATATCATCAGTCATTTTTATATTTATGTTTAATATTTTCAGCATCTTGAGATTCTAATACATTATATCTAGTTTCTTCAAGGATTTCAAGTTAAAAATTTTTTTTCTAAGTTGTGCTACCGTGGATGACAAAATTCTTAATTCTTACTCTTACATTCCCCCTGTTGCCACGAGGTGGCGCGTGTGCATTCAGGAGGGTCTCATTTTAAGGGTGTGCTCGGAGGTGCAGAGCTTGGGAGCGGGTCCCTGGAACCCCCTGGAGCTCAGCCGGGAGCTAAGCTGTTGGCTCTGCACTTAGTTTCGCAGTATAGAGAGGCCCGGTTCTTTATGCCCAGAATCGAGAAGAAATAGGATTCCACTTAAATATGGGGCCAGAAAATGAGGCAAATGAGGCCCACGTTGCTTGAAACCTTTTCTGATTATCTGCAGCATGTGAATTTGTGCTGCCAGCTTTAGTAGTTCTTTCCCGAGGAGCAGGTTTGCTGTGTTTGGCGACACTAGCAAGTTGCATCCACAGTTACTGGACTAGACGTGGGGCCGGGCAGTGCAGCGGCATCTGAGCGGGGCTGGCGGGGACAGCTGCTAGTTCCTGCCCCGGAGCCCTCGCCGCCTGCTGTCACGCGCTCACGGGAGCCACGTCCCTTCCTTATCGTTTGCCTGAACAGACCATGAAAGGCGAGCTGCACTTTGAGATCAGGAAGGCCGGCACGCTGCATGGATTCACGGCCTGGTTCAGTGTCCGGTTCCAGAGCCTGGAGGAGGAGGAGCCGCAGCTGGTGCCAAGCACAGGCCCGTTTCACCCCTGAGTGTGCAGCACCCGCAGGGGCTCCGCTGCCCCGGGAGGAGCAGGTGCAGGTCCCCTGCCGCATTGCCGTCGGGGAGGCAGCAGCGTGTGCGGGCGGTGGGCGGGGGACCGGGACCGTGCCCCACCCGCCCCTGCCCTGGGCTGCCCTGCTTGCCCTCTGACCCCTGCATGAACGGGCGGAGCGCACTTTGCCTGCCTCAGTTGCCCTGGACGCTGCTTCAGCTTCCCATGGTCTAATACAAGCACAACCCATGGAATTGTAGGGGCTTTTAACTCCCCAAGACTTTCTTGAGGAAGGTCAGTGTTTCTTGAGACAATTTTTTTTTTAAAGATTTTATTTGAGGGAGAGAGTGGGCAAGAGAGCACATGAGCAGAGGGCGGGGGCAAGGGAGGGAGAGGCAGATGCCCCGCTGAGCAGGGAGCCCAATGCGGGACTCGATCCCAGGCCCTGGGGTCATCCGTGAGCCGAAGGCAGACGCTCCCCGGACTGAGCCCCCAGCCGCCCCTGGGACACTTCTGTGCAGTAACATCTTGATGCTGCTCGCTGCTCGGGCGTGCCGGGCGCTGCGGTCTGCCTCGGAGCTGGACCCAGCAGCCCGGTGCAGCGCTGCCTTCATGGGGCCTCCGTGGGCCTGCGCGGTAGTGCCCGGGCCGGGGCGGGCAGCCGCGCTGCTCGGGTCAACACTGGCTGCAGCAGGGGTCCTCGGGGCCTCGTGTCCGTCCGCACCACAGGAGCCAGGCTGTTGGCCGGAGCGTCCGTGGAGGTGGCGGGGCCAGGCCTTCGGCCACCCTTCCCGGTCCCGGCACACAGATGCCAGCTGTCGCCAGTCGAGGGCAGGAACTCAGGCCCCGGGGTCGTGCGCCCACACACGGTGGGGTGGGGCAGGCAGGTGCCGAGCCCGGGCAGCGCTCTGGGACTGGGGACAGGGGCCCTCACAGTGCCTGGGGCCGGAGGGACGTGAGGGCTGAGCGTGACCCCGAGGTCATGGAGCCGTGTCCTCAGAGCCTGCAGAACCCGGAGAGCGCGGAGCATGACCGTTGGTCCCAGATGTCGCACTTGCCACACCCCTTCCAGCCCGACTCCCAGGGGCAGTGGCCTTCCTGCGCTGCGGAAACTAGAACTCGGCGTTGGCAGCCTAGGGACTGGGCAGGGACGCCCATGCTAGAGCCACGTGGTCGCTGGGCTGCGGCCCAGTCCCTGGCGCCCACAGAGGCCTCGTGTGGGCCTGGTGCGTCTGCCCCGCGGGGGAGCCTGGGGGTCCGCCCCACAGAGGTGACGCGTGCCTCGTGTCTTGCAGAACCACCCACTGGAAGCAGGTGCTGTTTATGATGGACGAGCCCGTGTCCGTGCTCTCGGGAGATGTGATCACAGGCTCGGTTGTGCTGCAGAGAAACCCCGTGTGGAGGAGGCACATGTCCGTGGCGCTCAGCTGGTCCGTCACTTCCACACAAGACCCCACATCGCAGAAAGTATGGCTCGTGCTGCAGGGCGGGTGCTGGGCGCTGGTGCTGGGAGACGGGTGTGGCAGTCGCGGTGCCACGGCCTCGGCCTCGCGCGCCTGCGCTGCTTTCTCACCCTCCTCACGGGAAGTGGGTGCTGTTATTGGTAGAACAGGAAACGGGGGCAGGAAGGTGAGTCTGAGGGCAGGGGCCCAGCCCAGGGCCACCCTTCCCGTGTCCAGGAGGCCCCGGTGGAGAGCGGGCCGGGCCGCCGTTCCCACACCTGGTGCAGGACGGCAGAGGGGACACGACGGTTCTCCTCTGGTCTCCTACCTGTTTTGTGCCAATTTTATGTCAAAGTCTTAATGTTGGTCATTAAGAAAACTTCTCCTCCTGGAAGTCGCTCTTGGGTGTGATCCTGAGTCGTCATCAGGAGGTGCTGCGTGTGAGTCCCACTCAAGTGGTTTATTATGACTGATTTGCTTTGTCTGTTTTCAGGTTGGAGAGAAGGTCTTTCCCATCTGGAGATGATGGTGAAGTTGTGGGAGGCAGGTGCTGCAGGAACGAGCCCGGGCGGAGATGCGCTTGGATGTGAGCCCCCGTTCCTGTGGCCCGTGAGCTCCCCTGCCCGGCGGCGGGACACCCGTGTGCGTGTGCGCTCCCTTCCTCGGGGCCTCCACAGGCGCCGCGTGGGGCTCGGCTGGGACCCCTCACCCCTGTCACTGCCCGTGTCTGTGCTCTAGAAGTAGGCTATGTCCCCAGGTGTCCACAGTCTGGCTCGTGGCCGAGTCGGTGGCACCGTGTCCCTAAGCTAGGTCTAGACCTCAACTCGTAGGGCACACGCGCATCAACCTCGTACTCCTGTGAAAGTGGCTGTTCACGCATCATGTGTCATGGTGTCCTTGCTGCCTGGGTCCCTCCCTGTCGTGCGAAGGTGGGTGCCCCAAAGCCGTGCAGGGCCTGGAGGCGGCGATGCATGTGACGGGACTCTGCATGGATAGTACAGTCGTAGAGATGTCTTCCACGTAAATTATGTGTTGGCGCATAGCACATACTCAATAAATGTTTTTAAAGAAATGAGTGTTGGCGTGTATCCCGTTTCCGTGCGCGTGTGCTGTGTCGGCAAGCGTGGGATCGTACCGCGTGTGCTGCTTTGTAGCCTTTCTCACCTGGTGTGAAGGAACGTCCCTGCCTGTAGGTCCAGGTCTACGTCTTTTGGTGTGTATTGTTTTGATTTTTAGTTGACTTTACATTGCAATATGAATGGTATACCCCAACCGCGTGAGTGACGGGTGTGCAGGTGTGCATCTCCTGTAACAAGCACTCGAGCGAGACCTCGGACGCAGTGACTCCGAGGGTGGTGCCCCCGGTGACGCGCAGCTTCCTGGGGCCGGTGGGCCACACAGGCCGCTTCTGGAGCCCGAAGCTTGTGCCGCCCACACTCCTGGGCTGAGGCTCCCGGTGGGGGGCCGTTAGGAGCAGGTGTTTGGGAGGTGCTTAGGCCTCGAGGGGGGCCCCCAGGACGGACTCGCGCCCTTCCGGGGGAGAGCCCCGCAGAAGGCAGCTGCCCGGGGACCGGGCCGGGTCTCCAGGTCCCAGGGGGGAGGCTGCCGGGCTGGGGGACGTCCAGCCCCCGGGCCATTGAAGCCGCCGGGCTCGTGCCATCTGGGCCATGTCCCTCGCTGTGGGTGTCGCTCAGCTCACGGGCACCTGTGAGCCCCGACCCCGTGTTGCCGCGGGTTCCTGCCATGTCCTGCCCCGCCGGTGGTCAGCGGGTGGCCAGCAGGTGGCCTCCCGGGCCCTGCCCCGGCAGGTGCGGCGGGTGGTGCATGTGGGCCTGCGCGTTCCCCTTGGGTACACAGCCGCCAGGGTCCTCAGCTCGACGTCCTTCGCGGGCCCGGCTGGAAGCCTTTCATAGGCTTGTTCTGCGAACACCTGCTCCGTGGCTTAGTCTTCTCTCTATTTTGATAAACAGAAGTTCTTAAGTTTTATTTTGTCCGATTCGACATTATTTTCCTTAAGGATACACTTGCTGCGTCCGGTGGAAGGAATCTGCTCTCCGTTTACGGCTCCGTCGGTCGCCCTCACGCACAGCTCAGCGCCCCGGGGCCTCGGTTTCTCTCGGGCCGTCAGGGCGGGCTCGGGATTCGCGTCCCCGGGGGTGGCTGCTCTGGCGGTGGAGTTGCAGCTTCTTTCCTCTCCTGCTGCACGCACCCTTGCTTTCTCCTCTAGAGCTGCTGCGGCGGCAACAGCATGTTTTGATTTATTTTCAGTATCTCCAGGTTCCAAGTATTTTCTAATTCCCATTATGAGTTCTTCTGCTGTCCCAGGGCTATTTAGAAATTGTGGCTTAATTTCCAAAGGTGGAATTTTCTAGGTATTTTTTCTTATTAATCTCTAGCTGAATGTCACTGTGCTCAGAGTTTGACCTGAGTCATCTCACTCCCCTGAGGTCACAAGGACTTGAATGTGCGTCATGCTGTCGGACGCGGAGGCCACCACGTCCTTAAGGCCCCGATCTGCAGTGCAGTCACACTGTGGGGCCCTGCTGTGACCCCGACATCCCCGCGCTGGGATTGAACCTCTGCTGTTGAGCGGGCCTCTGGGGATGTCGGGGGCGCCTGAGTGATGGGGGGGCCGCAGGGGCGTTGGGGGTGCCTGTGGGGGGCGCCTGTGGAGGCATCTGCGGGGGCACCGTCCCGGAGCCTCCAGCAGCATAGCCCTGTCCCGCGCTGCTCCCAGGGCCACGAGCTGGCCAGCTTCCCTCCCCCTCGGAGGCCTGGCGGCTGGCCTGTGCTCAGGGTGGGGTGGCTTTAGGGGTGTCTGCCCCCGGGCCTGCCCCCGCTGTGGGGGGATGGGGAGAGCAGCCCCCTGAGCAGCCCCAGGCCGACCCCCTGGCCCAACCCCGCACCCTCTGCGCCCCGGAGCTGACCGCGGCGGACCCAGAGGCTCAGGCAAGGTCATCGTCGCGACAGGAAGACCTCGACTGACCTGCATCTGCCTGGTTTTCTACAAAACGTGTTGTGCCCACGTGCGGCGGCGCCCAGGGCCCAGACTGGGTGGGGGCGACTCGTGGGCATGCAGCCCGGCCTGCTGCCCCTGCTGCGGCGTTGGGGCCCTCGAGGGTGGGCTCCAACCTCCAGCCTCAGGCCAACGCAGCCTGGCCAGCCAGGTTCTGGGTGGTTCCCAGCCTTCCCCCTTGAGGCCGGCACAGGGCCCGGCATGTGGCAGGCGCTGCGGAAGAGGGGGACTGAGGGGGGACAAGGCCAGTGAGTCCTGGGTAGCCTGCAGGGGGGCGGGGGGGGGGGCGCCTGGGCCAGGCCCGCTGCCCCGCAGCCTCCCAGCCCTGTCCCCGCTGCTGCGCCCCGAGAGGCCTGCAGGCGCCCCTGCCCCAGGCACGCACCGGGCCGCCGTCCCAGCAGCAGGGAGGGCGGCGAGCAGACAGCGGGAGGGAGCCAAGGCTCGGCCCGGATGCGCCGGGCGCCTGGGTGCTGGGCTGCCCCGGTCCATCTGCTCGCCGCCCCTGGGGAGCTGAAGCTCAGCACCTCGGCCTTGCGATGGCCCCGCGTGGAGAGAAGCCCCCTGGGATGGCTGCTGCGTCCCGGCCCCAGCTGGTCTCCCTGGCCGCTCTGCTTCCACAGGAAATACGGAAAGTAGCAAGTGGAGCCTGGGGCCTGGCCTGGACTGAGCAAGGGGTGGGGGGGCCGCCGGCGGGGCGAGTCCCCCCTGTAGCCCGGCCCCGGGCGCTGGTGGCAGCCGGAGGTACCGGCATAGGGCTCTATAGATAGTTTATGCATTTGCTTGGAGTTTACACTAACCTATATTTAAGGTATATGATAATTTAGGTTGACATATTGGGATAGAAATTTTTTCTTTAGAAATTGTCCATACATTATTCGTGCGAGAAATAGTGACCTGACACAAGACACCTGTCCTCAACTTCACATCGTGGTGAGAGGTAACCAGGATAAACTGCACTTTACTGTGAACACCGACACCCACTTCCATCCTGCCAGGGTCTTGCCTTATTGTCAAGGGGACTTTACTTTCCCTGCTCACATCAGAAGGATGTGGCGAGGATCAGGTATATGGAACTGTGTTGGGATCTGCAAGAGACACACTCCAGCCAGCCAGCCATCTGTCCATCCATCCGTCTGTCTATTTATTGCCTTTATTGAGCTTCCACTCACGCTCACGCATGCAGATGCTCACAGAGCCCTGAAATCACAGTGTCCCTCTTTTACAGACTAATAAATGGAACTTGAAGAGGTTAAGAGGTTTCCCCAAGGTCATGCAGCTGCCAGGCAGGTGCTGGCGTGACCATGTGTTGTGACAGGCACTGGATGGTGACTTCGGGTGTGTTAAAAGAAGGCCCCTTGTGGGTTGGGAAGGGGCAGGGATGGGCAGGCTTCTTTACTGCCCTGCAGCTTTCTCCCTAATGCACGAACCTCATTTGAGCTGTTCTGCTCCACTGCACACAGCCCAGAGGGCCGTGAATAATGTGGGAGGACCTGGGACCTCTGGGGAAAGCAAAGGGTCAGCTTTTGGGGGAGACGGGCCATATCAGCTGGGAGTACTGTTAAGTGAGGCCTGGGAAATGAGTCCCATTTTTAAAATGTCATTTCATAAACTCACCCTGGAAGCAAATGCATTCTCTGCTGTGCGAGGAGCTCCACGTGGACTCAGAGCAAAGCAAACGGTGGTGATGCTGGTGATAATGACCATTGACATTTATTGCTATTTTGGGCCAGACTTTATGCAGCATCCGAAAATAGGTATTAGTCCCAATTTTACAAAAAAGAAATGGGCTACATATTAAAAAATACATAAAAGTGGAGGTTGAGTGGGGTCCCTATCAGGAATAAGTGTGTTTGTTTTTAATGTGCCAGAACATAATTAATATTAAATGACGTGTAAACTAACTAGGAAAACGTGGCTGTAGCCGGCCACAATCTACTCTTTTCCATCCAAGAGCAACAGCTCACCTCTGAAATTCATCCAAGTTCAGTTTGAACACAGAAGAGAGAAACTGGAGGCAAGCATAACTTCAATATTTTCAGCATTACTTTTTGTTAATTTGACATTTCATGTTGCCCTTTTTATATTTTGGGGAGCTGTATTTCCTGAAATATTCTCCCTTAAGAAGTACTGTCTTGTCAGGGTTCTCCCAAGAAGCAGAACCAATAGGATTTACGTGCGCTACCCATGTCATCTCTCTCGATCTACAGCGTCTCTATCTTTATCCTTCATCACTATCTGTATATGTGGATCGTGCCTCTCTCCCACAGGCTGGAGACCCAGGAGATGTCATGCTGCAGCTTGAGTCCGAAGGTCAAGGTCGTCTGCCATCAGAATCCCTTTTCTCAGGGAGGTCAGTCTCGTCTCTACTAAGACCTTCAACCGACTGCATGAGGCTCATCACACTGGAGAGCCTCATCTGCTTTACTCAAAGTCTAATGATCTAAATGTTAATCACATCTAGAACATACCTTCACAGAGAAATCTAGAACAACGTTTGACTAAATAGGCCTAGCCAAGTTGGCACAAAAGTAACCATCACAAGTGTCATTTATTTAAAAATATATATATTTGGTTTTTAAAATATTCTTGAACAAAAAGGATCCTGCATCTAGTCAAACATTTATTTTTTTTTTATTTTTTTTATTTATTTATGATAGTCACAGAGAGAGAGAGAGAGAGAGGCAGAGACACAGGCAGAGGGAGAAGCAGGCTCCATGCACCAGGAGCCTGATGTGGGATTCGATCCCAGGTCTCCAGGATCGCGCCCTGGGCCAAAGGCAGGCGCCAAACCGCTACGCCACCCAGGGATCCCTAGTCAAACATTTAGAGCTAACTTCTACTCTGCAGGTAGAAGGTCTAGTGAAACAGCAGTCCACAGACGCCAGGTCCCAACTGGGGAATTCTGGGGGATGGGTACACCGCTCAGTCACTTGTGGCAGTGACAGCACAGATCCTGTCTCCACTCAGAGAGGGTGGGCTGAGAGAGAGGTCTAGGAGGCACAGAAACAAAATACAGCGTGTGCACCACGTTTGAGTCCTAATGGGAATAAAACCAACTGTCAAGGGATCCCTGGGTGGCTTAGTAGTTGAGTGTCTGCCTTTGGCTGAGCACATGATCCCAGGGTCCTGGGATCGAGTCCCACATCAGGTTCCCTTCAGGAAGCCTGCCTCTCCCTCTGCCTATGTCTCTGCTTCTCTCTCAGTATCTCTCATGAATAAATAAACTAAAAAAAAAAGAAAAACTGTGGAAGAACATTTTCTTTTTCAGAAATGGCAAGTTTAAATTTGAAATAGGCACAAACTGATGTTAAGAAATCATGGTGAGGGGATCCCTGGGTGGCTCAGCGGTTTAGCGCCTGCCTTTGGCCCAGGGCACGATCCTGGAGTCCTGGGATTGGGTCCCGCGTCGGGCTCCCGGCATGGAGCCTGTTTCTCCCTCCTCCTGTGTCTCTGCCTCTTTCTCTCTCTCTCTCTATGTCTATCATAAATAAATAAATAAATAAATAAATAAATAAATAAATCTTAAAAAAAAAATAAATCATGGTGAATTTTCATAGGTGTAAAAATGCCACAAGTAAGAAAATGTCTTTTCTCTTAAAAGATTTTATTTGAGAGACAGCCAGAGCGAGCGAGCGAGCAAGAGAGAGCATGGGGAAGGGCATGGAGAAGGACAAGCAGACTCCCTGCTGAGGGCAGAGCCTGACCTCAATCCCAAGACCCTGAGACTGTGACCTGAGCTGAAACCAAGAGTCAGACAATCAACCAGGAGCCCCGGAAAATGACTTTTTTTTTAATAAAATAATTTTTATTAGTGTTCAATTTACCAACATACAGAATAACACCCAGTGCTCATCCCATCAAGTGTCCCCCTCAGTGCCCGTCACCCACTCACCCCCACCCCCCGCCCTCCTCCCCTTCCACCTCCCCTAGTTTGTTTCCCAGAGTTAGGAGTCTTCATGTTCTGTCTCCCTTTCTGATATTTCCCACACATTTCTTCTCCCTTCCCTTCTATTCCCTTTCACTATTATTTATATCCCCCAAATGAATGAGAACATACACTGTTTGTCCTTCTCCGATTGACTTACTTCACTCAGCATGATACCCTCCAGTTCCATCCACGTTGAAGAAAATGGTGGGTATTTGTCGTTTCTAATGGCTGAGGAATATTCCATGGTATACATAAACCACAGCTTCTTTATCCATTGTCTTTCGATGGACACTGAGGCTCCTTCCACAGTTTGACTATTGTGGACATTGCTGCTAGAAACATCGGGTGCAGGTGTCCCGGCATTTCATTGCATCTGAATCTTTGGGGTAAATCCCCAACAGTGCAATTGCTGGGTCGCAGGGCAGGTCTATTTTTAACTCTTTGAGGAACCTCCACACAGTTTTCAAGAGTGGCTGCACCAGTTCCCATTCCCACCAACAGTGTATGAGGGTTCCCTTTTCTCCGCATCCTCCCCAACATTTGTGGTTTCCTGCCTTGTTAATTTTCCCCATTCTCACTGGTGTGAGGTGGTATCTCATCGTGGTTTTGATTTGTATTTCCCTGATGGCAAGTGATGCAGAGCATTTTCTCATGTGCATGTTGGCCATGTCTATGTCTTCCTCTGTGAGATTTCTGTTCATGTCTTTTGCCCATTTCATGATTGGATTGTTTGTTTCTTTGGATTGTTTGAGTTTAAGAAGTTCTTTATAGATCTTGGAACCGAGCCCTTTATCTGATACGTCATTTGCAAATATCTTCTCCCATTCTGTAGGTTGTCTTTGAATTTTGTTGACTGTATCCTTTGCTGTGCAAAAGCTTCTTATCTTGATGAAGTCCCAATAGTTCATTTTTGCTTTTGTTTCTTTTGCCTTCGTGGATGTATCTTGCAAGAAGTTACTGTGGCCAAGTTCAAAAAGGGTGGTGCCTGTGTTCTCCTCTAGGATTTTGATGGAATCTTGTCTCACATTGAGATCTTTCATCCATTTTGAGTTTATCTTTGTGTATGGTGAAAGAGAGTGCTCTAGTTTCATTCTTCTGCATGTGGATGTCCAATTTTCCCATTTATTGAAGAGACTGTCTTTCTTCCAATGGATAGTCTTTCCTCCTTTATCGAATATTAGTTGACCATAAAGTTCAGGGTCCACTTCTGGATTCTCTATTCTGTTCCACTGATCTATGTGTCTGTTTTTGTGCCAGTACCACACTGTCTTGATGACCACAGCTTTGTAGTACAACCTGAAATCTGGCATTGTGATGCCCCCAGATATGGTTTTCTTTTTTAAAATTCCCCTGGCTATTTGGGGTCTTTTCTGATTCCACACAAATCTTAAAATAATTTGTTCTAACTCTCTGAAGAAAGTCCATGGTATTTTGATAGGGATTGCATTAAACGTGTACATTGCCCTGGGTAACATTGACATTTTCACAATATTAATTCTGCCAATCCATGAGCGTGGAATATTTTTCCATCTCTTTGTGTCTTCCTCAGTTTCTTTCAGAAGTGTTCTATAGTTTTTAGGGTATAGATCCTTTACCTCTTTGGTGAGGTTTATTCCTAGGTATCTTAAGCTTTTGGGTGCAATTTAATGGGATTGACTCCTTAATTTCTCTTTCTTCAGTCTCATTGTTAGTGTATAGAAATGCCATTGATTTCTGGGCATTGATTTTGTATCCTGCCACACTGCCGAATTGCTGTATGAGTTCTAGCAATCTTGGGGTGGAGGCTTTTGGGTTTTCTAGGTAGAGTATCATGTCATCGGCGAAGAGGGAGAGTTTGACTTCTTCTTTGCCAATTTGAATGCCTTTAATGTCTTTTTGTTGTCTGATTGCTGAGGCTAGGACTTCCAATACTATGTTGAATAGCAGTGGTGAGAGTGGACATCCCTGTCTTGTTCCTGATCTTAGGGGAAAGACTCCCAGTGCTTCCCCATGGAGAATGATATTTGCTGTGGGCTTTTTGTAGATGGCTTTTAAGATGTTGAGGAATGTTCCCTCTATCCCTACACTCTGAAGAGTTTTGATCAGGAATGGATGCTGTATTTTGTCAAATGCCTTCTCTGCATCTAATGAGAGGATCATATGGTTCTTGGTTTTTCTCTTGCTGATATGATGAATCACATTGATTGTTTTACGAGTGTTGAACCAGCCTTGTGTCCCGGGGATAAATCCTACTTGGTCATGGTGAATAATTTTCTTAATGTGCTGTTGGATCCTATTGGCTAGTATCTTGTTGAGAATTTCTGCATCCATGTTCATCAGGGATATTGGTCTGTAATTCTCCTTTTTGGTGGGGTCTTTGTCTGGTTTTGGAATTAAGGTGATGCTGGCCTCATAGAACGAATTTGGAAGTAATCCATCTCTTTCTATCTTTCCAAACAGCTTTAGTAGAATAGGTATGATTTCTTCTTTAAACGTTTGATAGAATTCCCCTGGGAAGCCATCTGGCCCTGGACTCTTGTGTCTTGGGAGGTTTTTGATGACTGCTTCAATTTCCTCCCTGGTTATTGGCCTGTTCAGGTTTTCTATTTCTTCCTGTTCCAGTTTTGGTAGTTTGTGGCTTTCCAGGAATGCATCCATTTCTTCTAGATTGCCTAATTTATTGGCGTATAGTTGTTCATAATATGTTTTTAAAATCGTTTGTATTTCCTTGGTGTTGGTAGTGATCTCTCCTTTCTCATTCATGATTTTATTAATTTGAGTCTCCTCTCTCTTCTTTTTAATAAGGCTGGCTAATGGTTTATCTATCTTATTAATTCTTTCAAAGAACCAACTCCTGGTTCTGTTGATCTGTTCCACAGTTCTTCTGGTCTCGATTTTGTTGACTTCTGCTCGAATTTTATTTAACTCTCTTCTTCTGCTGGGCGTGGGGTCAATCTGCTGTTTTTTCTCTAGCTCCTTTATGTGTAAGGTTAGCTTTTGTATTTGAGTTCTTTCCAGTTTTTGAATGGATGCTTGTATTGCGATGTATTTCCCCTTAGGACTGCTTTTGCTGCATCCCAAAGATTTTGAACGGTTGTATCTTCATTCTCATTAGTTTCCATGAATCTTTTTAATTCTTCCTTAATTTCCTGGTTGACCCTTTCATATTTTAGCAGGATGGTCCTTAACCTCCACGTGTTTGAGGTCCTTCCAAGTTTCTTGTTGTGATTTAGTTCTAATTTCAAGGCATTATGGTCTGAGAATATGCAGGGGACAATCCCAATCTTTTGGTATCGGTTCAGACCCAATTTGTGACCCAGTATGTGGTCTATTCTGGAGAAAGTTCCATGTGCACTTGAGAAGAATATGTATTCAGTTGAGTTTGGATGTAAAATTCTGTAGATATCTGTGAAATCCATCTGGTCCAGTGTATCATTTAAAGCTCTCATTTCTTTGGAGATGTTGTGCTTAGAAGACCTATCGAGGGTAGAAAGAGCTAGATTGAAGTCACCAAGTATAAGTGTATTATTATCTAAGTATTTCTTCACTTTGGTTAATAATTGGTTTAAATATTTGGCAGCTCCCATATTCAGGGCATATACATTCAGGATTGTTAAGTCGTCTTGTTGGATAGATCCTTTAAGTATGATATAGTGTCCCTCTTCATCTCTCACTACAGTCCTCGGGGTAAATTTTAGTTTATCTGATATAAGGATGGCTACCCCTGCTTTCTTTTGAGGACCATTCGAATGGTAAATGGTTCTCCAACCTTTTATTTTCAGGTTGTAGGTATCCTTCTGTCTAAAATGAGTCTCTGTAGACAGCAAATAGATGGGTCCTACTTTTTTATCCAGTCTGAAACCCTGCACCTTTTGATGGGGTCATTAAGCCCGTTCATGTTCAGAGTTACTATTGAGAGATATGAGTTTAGTGTCATCATGATATCTATTCAGTCCTGGTTTTTGTGGATTGTTCCACTGAACTTCTTCTTAAAGGGCAATTTTAAGAGTCCCCCTTAAAATTTCTCGCAGAGCTGGTTTGGAGGTCACATATTCTTTCAGTTCCTGCCTGTCTTGGAAGCTCTTTATCTCTCCTTCCATTTTGAATGAGAGCCTTGCTGGATAAAGTATTCTTGGTTGCATGTTCTTCTCATTTAGGACCCTGGATATATCCTGCCAGCCCTTTCTGGCCTGCCAGGTCTCTGTGGAGAGGTCTGCTGTTACTCTAATACTCCTCCCCATAAAAGTCAGGGATTTCTTGTCTCTTGCTGCTTTAAGGATCTTCTCTTTGTCTTTGGAATTTGCAAGCTTCACTATTAGATGTCGAGGTGTTGAACGGTTTTTATTGATTTTGGGGGGGGGATCTCTCTATTTCCTGGATCTGAATGCCTGTTTCCCTTCCCAGATTAGGAAAGTTTTCAGCTATGATTTGTTCAAATACATATTCTGGCCCTCTGGCCCTTTCGGCGCCCTTGGGAACCCCAATTAAACGTAGGTTTTTCTTCCTCAAGCTGTCGTTTATTTCCCTTAATCTAACCTCATGGTCTTTTAATTGTCTCTTTTTTCCTTCAGTTTCCCTCTTTGCCATCAACTTGTCTTCTATGTCACTCACTCATTCCTCCACCTCTTTAACCCTCGTCATTAGGACTTCTAGTTTGGATTGCATCTCATTCAATTGATTTTTAATTTCTGCCTGATTGGATCTAAATTCTGCAGTCATGAAGTCTCTTGAGTCCTTTATGCTTTTTTCTAGAGCCACCAGTAGCTGTATGATAATGCTTCTGAATTGGCTTTCTGACATTGAATTGTAATCCAGATTTTGTAATTGTATGGGAGAGAGGACTGTTTCTTATTCTTTCTTTTGAGGTGAGGTTTTCCTTCTAGTCATTTTGCTCAGTGCAGAATGGCCAAAAACAAGTTGTATTGGGAAAAGGAGAAAAAGAGAAAGAAGGAAAGAAAGAAAAAGAAAAAAGAAAAAAGGAAGAAAAAAGAAAAAAAGAAGAAAAAGAGAAAGAAAAAGAAAAAGAATGAAAGGGGAAAAAAGGGTGGGGGAAGCAAACAGAAATCAAAAAGAAAAAAAAAACACGGGGGAGTATCTTCTGATTCTGTATACTTTAAGTCCCTTGACTTCCCCTGGAACTGGTCCGTCTAGCTGGTCTTCTGGGGGAGGGGCCTGTTGTGCTGATTTTCAGGTGTTAGCACTTGGGGGAGCTGCTCTGCCCCTGCCTGGTGCAGGGCTCAGTGGGGGTTGTTTACCCCTTGAGGCCCCAGGAGGAACAACCGCAGTGGCTGCGGCAGCTCTGGAGCCCTGGAGTCAGCCCCCGCAGTAGCTCCAGAGCTCTCGGTCTGCAGGGCCTGGAGGCTCCGGGGCGGGGCCGCTGATCTGCTCAGCTCCGGGCAGGAGCGTTCTTGCTGTCCTGGGCCCTCCCGGCCTCTGCCTGTCCTGGGGGGGAGGCCGGATCCTGGGCTGTGTCCCGGGGCCCTGTGCTCCGGGGCCTGCGCTGTTGGATTCGTGCTCCCGCCCCGCCTCCCCCTCCGCGGAGCTGCCGCCCGAGCCCCCCCGAGCTGCTCCGGGTCCCGCCATGCGCTGCAGCCCTTAGGGAACTCGGCGCACTCTCCCGGGGTGCAGGTGTCTGTTAGTGTCCCAGGGAGCCCGAGGGCATCCTCGCCCTCCTGGGGTTCTGCTCCACCTCCCTGCGAGCCCCTTTCCACCCGGGAAGGTTGGTGCAGCTCCTGCTTCTCCTGGACGGGGCTCTCCTGTCCTGGGGACACTCGCCCTGGCCTCAGCCCGGCTCCTCGCAGGGCGCCTCCCCCTTGGAGGCCTTTTGTTTCTTTATTCCTTTTTTCCCCGTCTTCCTACCTTGGTAGAAGCGCGAACTCCTCACTGTAGCGTTCCAGCTGGCCTCTCTTTAAATCTCAGGCCGAATTCATAGATTTTCAGGATGATTTGAAGGTTACCTAGGTAATTTGGTGGAGACGGGTGTTGGGGACCTTACTCTTCAGCCATCTTGCCCCTCCTCCTCCCTCATTGTGGTTTTTATTTGTATTTCCCTGATGGCAGTGATGTGAATGAAGCATTTTCTCATGTGCTTGTTGGCCATGTGTGTGTCTTTGGTGAAATTTCTGTTCATGTCTCTGCCCATTTCATGATTGGATTGTTTGTTTCTTGGGTGTTGAGTTTAAGAAGTTCTTTATAGATCTTGGATATGAGCCCTTTGTCTGATTATGTCATTTGCAAATATCTTCTCCCGTTCTGTAGATTGTCTTTTGGTTTTGTTGTCTGTTTCTTTTGCTGTGCAGAAGCTTTTTACATTGATTAAGTTCCAATAATTCATTTTTGCTTTTGTTTCCTTTGCCTTCATAGATGTATCTTGCAAGAAGTTGCTGTGGCCAAGTTCAAAAAGGGTGGTGCCTGTGTTCTCCTCTAGGATTTTCATGGAATCGTGTCTCACATTTAGATCTCTCATCCATTTTGAGTTTATCTCTGTGTCTGGCATAAGAGAATGGTCTAGTTTCATTATTCTGCGTGTAGATGTCCAATTTTCCCAGCACCATTTATTGAAGAGACTGTCCTTCTTCCAGTGGATGGTCTTTCCTGTTTTGTCAAATATTAGTTGACCATAGAGTTGAGGGCCCATTTCTGAGTTATCTATTCTGTTCCATTTATCTGTGTGTCTGTTTTTGTGCCAGTACCACACTGTCTTGATGACCACAGCTTTGTAGTACAACTTGAAATATGGCATTGTGATGCCCCCGACTGGTTTTCTTTTCCAATATTCTCCTGGCTATTCGGGGTCTTTTCTGATTCCACACAAATCTTAAGATTACTTGTTCTAATTCTCTGAAGAAAGTCCATGGTATTTTGATAGGGATTGCATTAAACGTGAAAATTGCCTTGGATAGCATAGACATTTTCACCATATTAGTTTTTCCAATCCATGAACATGGAATATTTATCCATCTCTTTGTGTCTTACTCAATTTCTTTAAGTGTTCTGTAGTTTTTAGGGTATAGATCCTTTCCCTCTTTGGTGAGGTTTATTCCTAGGTATCTTACGCTTTTGGGTGCAATTGTAAATGGGATTGACTCCTTAATTTCTCTTTCTTCAGTCTCATTGTTAGTGTATAGAAATGCCATTGATTTCTGGGCATTGATTTTGTATCCTGCCACGCTACCAAATTGCTGTATGAGTTCTAGCAATCTTGGGGTGGAGGCTTTTGGGTTTTCTAGGTAGAGTATCATGTCATCGGTGAAGAGGGAGAGTTTGACTTCTTCTTTGCCAATTTGAATGCCTTTAATGTCTTTTTGTTGTCTGATTGCTGAGGCTAGGACTTCCAATACTATGTTGAATAGCAGTGGTGAGAGTGGACATCCCTGTCATCTTCCTGATCTTAGGGGAAAGGCTCCCAGTGCTTCCCCATGGAGAATGATATTTGCTGTGGGCTTTTCGTAGATGGCTTTTAAGATGCTGAGGAATGTTCCCTCTATCCCTACGCTCTGAAGACTTTCGATCAGGAATGGATGCTGTATTTTGTCAAATGCTTTCTCTGCATCTATTGAGAGGATCATATGGCTCTTGTCTTTTCTCTTGTTGATATGATCTATCACATTGATTGTTTTATGAGTGTTGAGCCAACCTTGCATCCTGGGGCTAAATCCCACTTGGTCATGGTGAATTATCTTCTTAATGTACTGGAAGAGGACTCAGGCCCCCAGCTCTGCCCAGACCCAGGCCGGGACCAGCTGAGGATCAAGGTGTTCTCCACGAAAGCAGTTCACAGCACACGACTGGTAGACAGATGCTCCCCAGGGCAGCCCAGGGCCCATGTGTGCCCCTTCCCTTGGGCCATCCTAGGCAGGGGGTCAGAGCGAGGGCAAGGGTTGAGGTCTCCACCACTGTCAGTGGACTGCAGCACAGCCCAGTGGGTGGGGACAGGCCCGAAATAGCGACACATGGGCAGGCTGCCTGGAGACAATGGCAGAGGCAAGCAGAGGACCCATTCAGGGTCTTCGAGGGCTGACAGGCCTGCAAAGGACCCCTGCCTCCCTCCCCGCAAAGGATCCCAGCCCCTGTGGGATTCATGTAGCCTAAAATTAACCATTTTAAACTGAGAAACCACCACCTCTCTCTCCATCCAAGATACTGTCCACACCCCCAAAAGGAAAGCCAGTTCCCATTTAGCAGCCCTCCCCGATGCCCTGACACCAGCCCCTGGGGTCACAGTGGACCCCTGCATGGACAGTCCACAGCACTGCTGTATGAGACTCCACAGCTGCTGCTGCTTTGCAGTTACCCCTGAAGCTGGGTAATTTCATAGTTCTCAGTGTATTTTCAAGGTTGACTAGACCCATTTCATCTTTGAGTTTCTTTTCGAGGAGCTGTAACTGTCTGTCCCGTGTTGTTCAGGCCCAGAGTCTTCCTTGGGCCGTCTTCCTGTGCAGCTGCTTACTAGCTATGGAGGGGATGTGCTCAGCTGCATCACCCAGTTTACTGTGTACAAGTCCCAAGCACAGGAATGGGTTAGGACTAGCTCTCAGCAATGACACAGTGGATTAGCAGGTAGGACACGGAAGAGTAGACTGTGCCTGTTACATGGTAAGGAAGTTTAGGAGAACAAGTGCTCCGGGAGATGATAAGAAATAGCCCAGTTCATAGCTTCAGAAAAATGAGCCCTTTGTTCTGAACCAAAGCTCTGGAAGGTGGAGGAACATTTAATTTATCACAAGAAATGATAAAGCAAAGGAAGGAAAGAAGTTAGACCATCTGCTAGGACCTCTCCTCTGCACCTGCCATTCTGTGAGCCTGGTGGGAAGCCAGTGCCCATCTCCTTCCACAGAGAGCAGAGCCCAGGGTCCATATGACAGGCTGGGCAGAGAGACACACCTGCAGTCTGGGTCACCTATTGTACCTGAGCTGAATGTGGGGCCTTCTTCCTGTGTCCAGGACCCAAACACTGCGGTGCCGCTTCTGCCTCACAGAAGGTCAGCGCTTAGAGCTTGTGGGCAAGCTCCTCTCCTAGCTTGATCTGGAGCCACGCAGCCACTTACCTGCAAAGCAGCTCTTCACCTTCAGGTAGCCCACAACCAGCCTGAGGATGCAGAGCTTGTCAAGCCGGGTTGCACGTCCTCGGGGAAGGGCAGCAAGGTGATCAGTTTGCTCAGCTCTGGATTCCTACGGTCCCGGTGCTGCTCCAAAGGGTTGCATTTGGCTCCCTCTGGAGACTGTGGCTCAGGGCTTGGCAGGGAGAGAGCAGCAATCATTCTCTACCTCACTCTGTACCTTCACCTGAGTCACCCGCAGGGCCCCCAGGCCATGCCGGATGCCATCTGGCCCCAGGTCCTGGTACTTGGAGGCAGGGACCCTTGTCCTTCGGGTTCGGGTTCTGTCCTCACTGCCCTCCTGGCCGGCGGGCCCTACTCATACTGTGCACATGCGAGACCTGGTGGCCCTCAAGGCACTAGGGGCCTGGGACTGGCCATCCCCTCCCAACTTTCTGGTAGCCTGACATGTTTGCAACCATTTTTTAAAAACATTTTATTTACTTATTCATGAGAGACACAGAGGCAGAGACACAGGGAGAGGGAGAAGCAGGCTCCCTGCGGGGAGCCCAACGTGGGACTCGATGCCAGGACCCCGGGGTCACGCCCTGGGCTGAAGGCAAGTGCCCAACTGCTGAGCCACCCAGGGGCCCCAACATCCCTACATAAATTTTATTTTATTTTTTTTAAATGAGTAAATCTCCATACCACAATTAACACCGAAAAGGCTGAAGCTCCATTTAAGAAATTATAGTTTAAGAATTGAGCCTACACACACACACACAAACACACACACACATTAACATACATCTACATGTATACTCTCTTTCTTTCTCTGCATGCACACACCCATGCACACCCCAGACCAATGTGCATCATAATTACATTGTTAAAAACCAGGGATGGGGAGGGCCGAAGGAAAAAAGACCCATTTCATACAGATGAATAAAGACAGAATAAATGACTTCTTGTCAGAAAAAATGCAAACCAAAACACGATAGGGTGATATCTTTAATGTTCCAAAAGAAGGAAGCTGTTAACCCAGAATCTCGTATCTGGAGAAATGATCCTTCAAAATGAGAGCAAATTAAAGAAATTTTCAGACAAAAATTCAAAGATTGTAACTCCAGAAGATTTGAGCTACAAATATATTAAAGAAATTTCTTCAAGCTGAAGAAAAATGGCACTCGGTAGAAATGTGGATCTCCACGAATGAATGAACAATGTTGTAGACAATAAGAAAATTAATGATTTTATTTAAATGGTAATTGTGTAAATAAAAACAGTATTGCATCATGGGGTTTGCAACATATGTAGAAGTAGAATTTGTGAAAACAATAGCACAAAGGATGGGAAGTGGAATTATATTGTTGTGAGGTGCTTATGTCGTCCGTGATGTAGTACAATATTATTTGAAAGTAGAGAGTAATAAGTTAAGATGTGCATTTTATGCCTTATGGCAACCACTGAAAAAATAAAACAGAAGTACAGCTAATCTGTACTTATTAGAGGAGAAACATGAGATACTAAAGAAGAATGAAATCCAAAGGAAGTAAGGAAAAGAGGAAAAATAACAAAGAACAGATGGAACAAAGAGAAAACAGCAAGATGGCAGACTTAACCCTATTGATAGTGACAAAAATGTAAACAGAGGATATCAGACTGGCCTGATATATGGTGTCTGGAAGAAACCCAGTTAAAAGGTAAAGACACAGATTAAAGTGAAAAGATTGAAAAAAGACATACTATGTACACATTAGACGTAGGAAATCTGGAGGTGCTGACAAAGAAGACTCACCAAAGAGAAAGATATTCTCATAATATTAAAAAGGTCATACCAATCATATATGCATTTAATAACAGAGTTTCAAATATGTGAAGCAAGAACTGCCATAACTGCCAGGAAAGACAGGCGAATCCATTAACTAGAGTTGGGGACTTCTGCACTATTCTCTCAGTAACTAATAGGACAGATTGCTAGAAAATCAAGGACATACAAAACATGAACGCTATCCTCTAACTTGGTATGATTGACATTTATAAAACAGTGTACCCAAAGACTGCAGAATAGAGATTCTTTTCATACACATGCAAAAATTCACCACGGGAGACCATAAAACAAGTCTTAGTACATTTAAATAGATTCAAATCATTTAATCATTTATCATAGAGTATATTCTCAGACCACAATGATATTTATGAATCAATAATTAAAACAGGGATCCCTGGGTGGCGCAGCGGTTTAGCGCCTGCCTTTGGCCCAGGGCGCGATCCTGGAGACCCGGGATTGAATCCCACGTCGGGCTCCCAGTGCATGGAGCCTACTTCTCCCTCTGCTTATGTCTCTGCCTCTCTCTCTCTCTCTCTCTCTCTCTCTCTCTCTGTGACTATCATAAATAAATAAACATTTAAAAAAATAATTAAAACATATCTGAAAAATCCTCAAATATATGAAAATCAATACATTTTAGAATAACTCATGGGCCAAAGAAGAAATCACAGGGAAAATAAAAACATTTCTAAGTGGTAATGAAAGACAACATGCCAAAATTTGTGGGGTACAGTTAAAGGATTGTGTAGAAGGAAGATTATAATCTATATAAGTAAAGGAGGAAGTTTTACAGTCAATGATTTGAGTTGCCTCCTTAAGAAGCTAGAAACACAAGAGTAAACTAAGCCCAAAGCATGTAGAAGGAAAGGAAATAATCAAGTTAAAGCAGAACAATAAAACAGAAAATGGAGGAGCTAAATGAACCAAAAACTGAAAATATCAACGAAATTGTTAATCATCCAGCTAGAGTAATCCATTCCCGCCAAAAAGAAAATGCACATTACCAACAGCAAGGAAAAAAGGGAGATAGTTCTAGATCCTACAGACATTGAGAGGAGAAAATCTTTGTGACCCTACAATATGCAAAGATGCCTTAGATGGGACACCAAAATCACTAACCGTAGCAGAAAAAGATTGATAAACTGGACTTCACCAAAATTAAAAAACTGAAAAGGCAAGCCACAAAATGGGAAACAATACCTGCAGTACATGTAGCTGAGAAAGGAATTGTATCCAGAATACATGAAGGACTCACTAACCAATTAGAAATGGGCAAATAATTTGAATAGATACCTCATTGAAGAAAATATGCGGGGATCCCTGGGTGGCTCAGCGGTTTAGCACCTGCCTTTGGCCCAGGGTGCAATCCTGGAGTCCCGGGATCGAGTCCTGCATCGGGCTCTTGGCATGGAGCCTGCTTCTCCCTCCTCCTGTGTCTCTGCCTCTCTCTCTCTCTCTCTCTCTTCTCTCTATGTCTATCATAAATAAATAAATAAATCTTTAAAAAATGAAAATATGCTAATGACCAAAAAGCATGTAAGATCATAGGCACCATCATAATTCATCAGAAAAATGCAAATTAAAGTAAATTACTTGTACACATATATTAAAATGGCCAAAATTCAGAAGATTGACACCCAAGTGTTGGAGGGGATTTAGAGTAACTGGAATCGCCATTAGCGGAAAACTTTGTTTTTTTTTTTTTTTTTAACTTTCAGTTTCTTAAAATGTTAAACATGACCTAGTAATTCCATTCCTGTCTACCCACTGGAGTGAAATGAAAACATGTGTCTGCAGGGGACTGTTTATAGCACTTTATTCATAATGGCCCCAAATGGGACAAGCCAGCCAAGCGGATGAGGAGGGGCTCAATAGCTTAGCCCTCACCCCCACCCTGTAAGGCTCCTTGGAGCCTGCTAACCGGGGGACCCTGTCCCACGAGGTCTGCCCTGGTCTTCTCCAGCCGGATCCCAGCCCCTTTGAACAAGCCACAGAGAGGGGCTGGGTCTCTGTTGGGCAGCCCCCTCACCACCCAGCTTTGGTGACTCGGCCCGAACCCGGAGGATAACAGAAGTCTCCACCTCTTAGGTTGCCTGCGGATCAATGACAACACAGATGCATTGGGGCAGAACCTGTGCCATCCTCGTGTGGTTTGCTGACAATGTTAGTTTGTGTGTCCCATCACTGTATTATGTGGAAATGTGGACGATTTCATTTTACATTTAAAAAAATTAGGGCACTGGAGGATGTAACTAAGTTCAAAGGACTTTGGGTAGATTCGTTTGTTAAATCTTCACAAACTGCTTTGAAACAGAGCCCTGAGGAGGTTTGTAGGGCAGGATGATGCCACCAACACCTGGATTTGAATCAGCAGAACAAAATGGGCAAATTGGTATATGCTGATGTTTTTTACTCTTGAAAAAAAAAAGAAATACAATTTTCAGTATATGTAACACTCTTAGGGACCCCTCGCCCCATTTTAAACATCTTTTTCAATTAACCAGTGATGACTGGTTTCCGTGCCCTGGAAAAATAACTTCTGATGAGCTGGTTCTGGGATACCTATGCCCCTACCAGGAAGTTTTATGATATATATATTTGTGGTAAAATACACACACCATAAATGTTACCATTTTAACCATTCAGTGGCATTAAGTACACTCCGGATGCTGTATAACCATCACCGCTATCCGGTTCCAGAACTTTTGCATCAGGCCAGGGAAACCCTACACCCGTAGCAGTCGCCTCCCCTCTCCCACTCCCTTGCAACTACCCATCTACTTTCTGGATTAGCAATTCTGGACATTTCACACATGGTGTCATGGGCCATTTGCCATTTTGTACGTGGCCTTGATCACGGCACTTTACGCAGAATTAGGATCGGTACTTCTAGAGGCTTTGGAAATTTCTCACAAACCTGCCTCCAGGTGCTGGGAAGGAATCCTGCGCCCCTGGAGGCTGCTCCGGGTCTCCCTGCTCCCGGTCTCCGCGTCCCTGGGGAAGCGCTCTGAAGCCTGTGGACTCGGCCGGGCTCTGCGGGTCTCCCAAGCTCTGTGGGTTAGGGACACTCCCGGCAGGGTGTACCCCGCTCCTCGGTGGTTAGGGACACCTCCCGGCAGGGTGTACCTCAGCTCCTCGGTGGTTAGGGACACTCCCGGCAGGGTGTACCCCAGCTCCTCGTTGGTTAGGGACACTCCCGGCAGGGTGTACCCCAGCTCCTCGTTGGTTAGGGACACTCCCGGCAGGGTGTACCCCAGCTCCTCGGTGGTTAGGGACACCTCCCGGCAGGGTGTACCCCAGCTCCTCGGTGGTTAGGGACACCTCCCGGCAGGGTGTACCCCACTCCTCGGTGGTTAGGGACACTCCCGGCAGGGTGTACCCCACTCCTCGGTGGTTAGGGACACTCCCGGCAGGGTGTACCCCAGCTCCTCGGTGGTTAGGGACACCTCCCGGCAGGGTGTACCCCAGCTCCTCGGTGGTTAGGGACACCTCCCGGCAGGGTGTACCCCACTCCTCGGTGGTTAGGGACACTCCCGGCAGGGTGTACCCCACTCCTCGGTGGTTAGGGACACCACCCGGCAGGGTGTACCCAGCTCCTCGGTGGTTAGGGACACTCCCGGCAGGGTGTACCCTGCTCCTCGGTGGTTAGGGACACTCCCGGCAGGGTGTACCCTGCTCCTCGATGGTTAGGGACACCTCCCGGCAGGGTGTACCCCACTCCTCGGTGGTTAGGGACACCACCCGGCAGGGTGTACCCAGCTCCTCAGTGGTTAGGGACACTCCCGGCAGGGTGTACCCTGCTCCTCGGTGGTTAGGGACACTGCCCGGCAAGGTGTACCCCACTCCTCGGTGGTTAGGGACACTCCCGGCAGGGTGCATCCCAGCTCCTCGGTGGCTGCTGGTGGAGCCGGGAGTGCCCAAGCGGGGGCCTGTGCAAGGGCGTGTTCGTGTGCCCAGGAGCCGCTCCCCCATTGTGCCCGCTGCTTGTGTGATGCTCCAGGTGCTTCAGGCTCCTGAAGAGTAGGCTTCGCACCCCTCAGGTATGGGGATGACATAGGAGTGCTTTTATTTTAACTGATCATAGAATGAAAATAATCAAGGGCACTTAGAAAACACCAGTAATACGATACATTAGTGACCGACTGTACATGCTCCAGGAGGCGTGATAGGCATCTCGGTGTTTTCCTTTGCACATCAGACCCCTTCCTTGAGTTTAAGGAAGTTGATTTGAGGAGTGGAGGCAGAAACACGGGGCCCAGTCCTGAGAGCAGCTTACCCCCAAGTGTTTGCAGACGTCAGAAGAGCACCCGGCCAACTGTGAACTGCAGTCAGAGGCATCTAGGGCCCGGGCTGAAGGTGGAGGAAGGGAAGCGTTTCCTGCCCATCCCCCCAGCAGCGCCTTTGCAGTCCCTCTACAGCCATAGGTGGAGACCCCCCTGACAAGTAAGAGAGTCATGGTGGTGCCACAGAGACCGCGCTCCTTCCTGGGTTCCTCTCCCTCTTCCTTCTCTTCCCGGGTGATGCAGAGGCCATTTCCAACAAAATCTGGGAATACATTTCATAGCCTGGGACTTAAGGGCCAGTGCTGCAGGTTCAGGGATCCATGCGCCACAGCCTCTTTATCTCTAATGTAATGGGGGCTGAAAAAGTGGTCTCTAAGTCTTTTACAATCTTTTCTCAAAAAAAGACTTTTAAGACTTCTGCTAATTCAGTGGCATCTTTATTCCTAGAACCACTTGAGTTTCAATGGTATTGCCTAATTTCCCTGTCCATGGTGTCCTCTAGTGTATTTTCTCTGCATATTTTTAAAAAACAGATGATGTGGATAATGTGAGTATTAAACTGGACCCTTTGGACTTTACAACAAGAAAAACTTGGTAATAATTAATTGGATAAAGGGTATAGGCTTATACCGTATAGGCTTCCTAAAAGAACCAGGGTGTGTGTTTCATTGTATGATTGGACATGTCTGCTCACTATTAGCAAGGGCACTGGGTCTTGGTGCCTAGCACCTGTGGGGAGGAGCCAAAATTGTTAGCGTGCTGGCTCTTTACTGAGGCCATCAGTGAGGCAGTGCACAACTGACGCATTTCATTTCAGTCCTGCAGATTGGACAGCAGGAAGTTGCCAGCTGGAAAGTCTCCTGAGATTTAAGAGTGCAGAGGACCAGGGCCACTTACAATTCAGCAATTGTCTACCTTCTTGAATTGCAAAAGCTGAATTATTTGGCTCATGGCAGCGTTAGGGATGGGATCATCAAACTGTGGTATTCTGGAAGCCGGGATGTGATAGCCTGGAGGATCGGGGGATCCTGCCCCCCAAACCACTCTTGATACGCCTGCTGCTGCTGAAGGCCTCTGTGCCTCTGGCTCTACCATAAATCTGGGTGGGATGGTGGCCTGGGGACTGAGAAGTGTTCTTGGACTGGTTGGGGCCGCCTGGCCATCCTAGTTCTTTGTTCCCACTGCTTTGGAGGCAGAGAGAAGGCTGGGCCGGAAGCCACTGACTAAAGAGATAGGACCAATAGTCATGGCAGGACTCAGGAAATCAATCAATTGGCATCAAAATAGTGTTTGGGACAGTGTCAGCGAAGGGTGCCCTGGCTCAGGAGCCTCTTACTGTTCAGTCCCCAAGGCCACCTCCAGGATAGTTACCTCCACCCTCAGAATGCTGTCCCCAGGCAATAACCCTTTTAGTAGGGCCACAGAGAACAGAAGGGAGCAGAAACCGTCTTCCATGCAGGGGGAACCCAGCCAGCCAAGCTGTCCATTGAGCAGGACGTCACTTTCTCCCTATCCAGAGGGGCGTGATGTGTTATTCAGATGACTGATGACTGGATTTACATTTCCTTTTCTGAAAGAGAGTTTTTATTCTGATTGCTCTATTTTCCCTCCTTGATTAGGTTAGATATCTGGGTAACTGTTAAATCCATGGTTGCAAGATCATGAAACAACATTTTCACCTTCCATGATGCATGTACAGCACCTCCAGGTTTTCAGCTTGTTGCAGTATGATCTACTTGGATCCAGTCCTGAGCCATCTTCCAAAGGAAGAGGAGTTTTTTGTGATTGAAAGAAGGATTGTTGCATTATGAGAAGTGCAGTCTTTGGAATAATTAGTTAGGAAAAGGGTGTGTGTACATGTGTATGCAAATCTGCATGCATACTCGGGAACCGAGGGGTGGACTGTGGTTGAATATGTAATGTTTTTTGCTTGCTCTGTTGTATTAATTGTCAGTGGCTGTTGTAACAAATTTCTTGGTGGCTTAAAACAACACAAATGTGTTCTCTTAGAGTTCTGTAAGGAGTCAGAGGTTTAATACAGGTTTCACCAGGCTAGACTTAAGGTGGTTAGCAGGGCTGTATTTCTTTCTAGAGGCTCCAGGGGAGAAGCTGTTTCCTGTTCATTCAGCTTGTTGGCAGGATTCAACAAGTTGTCGGACTGAGGTCCCATTTCCTTGCTGGTTATGAGCTGAGGGCCATTCCCTTCTTCTTTTCTTCTTCTTCTTCCTTCTTCCTTCTTCTTCTTTCTTCTTCCTTCCTCTTTCTTCCTTCCTCCTCCTCCTTCTTCCTTCTTTCTTCCTCCCCCTTCTTTCTTCCTCCTCCTTCTTCCTTCCTCCCCCTTCTTTCTTCCTCCTCCTTCTTCCTTCCTCCTCTTCTTCCTTCCTCCTCCTCCTCCTTCTTCTTTCTTTCTTTCTTTCTTCTTTCTTTTTCTTCTTCTTCTTCTTCTTTCTTCTTTTTCTTTCTTCTTCTTTTCTTCTCTTTTCTTCTTCTTCTTCTTCTTCTTCTTCTTCTTCTTCTTCTTCTTCTTTTCTTCTTCTTTTCTTCTCCTTCCTCCTTCCTTCCTCCTCCTTCCTTCTTCATCTATTTATTTGTTAGAGAGAATAAGTAGGAGGGGCAGATGGAGAGGAAGAGAGAATCCAAAGCAGACTCTGTGCTGAGTGTGGAGCCTAATGCGGAGTTTGACCTCATGACCCTGAAATCATGACCTGAGCCAAAGCCAAGAGTCAGATGCTCAACTGACTGTGCCACCCAGGTGCCCCCATTCCCAGCTCCAGAGGCCACTCACATGTCTTGATTTGTGACACCTTCCTCTATCTTCAGTGCCAGCAATGGTGAGTCCAGTGCTTCTCACAGACTCTTCTGCTTTCCTTCTCTATGGACTCATCTCATTAGATTGGAGCCACTTGAGTAATTCCAGATAATTTCCCTATTTCAAGGTCAACTGATAAGGTAACCTTAATTCTATCTGTAACCTTAATTATTTTTTGCATGTAGCAGAATATATATACAGATGCTGGGGATTAGGTGGCCATCTTTGAGGTGCCATCATTCCACCTGCCACAGTTACATGCTCAGGAGAGGGGGGACTTGTGGAGCGTAGAATTTGCATATGATTAGTTTTACCTGATTCTGCTAAATAATTTTCGAAAGTGGTTGTACCCACCAAACACTACTCTGTTTTGTTGATCTATTTGTTTAATCATATGCTCATATCATACTGTCTGAGTTTCTGTAGCTTTTAATTAGTCTTAATATCTGGTAATGTAAATCTTCTTTCTTATTCTTCTTTGATATTGTATTTGCTATTTTAGTCCTGCATTTCCATATAAATTTTTGAATTAACTTGACTTCCACAATACCTGCTGGAATTTTGTTTTTTGTTTTTTTTTTTAATTTTTATTTATTTATGATAGTCACAGAGAGAGAGAGAGAGAGAGAGGCAGAGACACAGGCAGAGGGAGAAGCAGGCTCCATGCACCAGGAGCCTGATGTGGGATTCGATCCCAGGTCTCCAGGATCGCGCCCTGGGCCAAAGGCAGGCGCCAAACTGCTGCGCCACCCAGGGATCCCCTTGCTGGAATTTTGAATGGGATTGTTAGATTCTATAGATAATTTGGGGGAAGAATTCACATTTTATAATAGAGTCTTTTGTTTTTAAAAGATTTTATTTATTTATTCATGAGAGACACAGAGAGAGGAAGAGGCATAGACACAGGCAGAGGGAGAAGCAGGCTCCATGCAGGGAGCCTGATGTGGGACTCGATCCCGGGTCTTCAGGATCACACCCTGGGCTGAAGGTGGCATTAAACCACTGAGCCACCCGGGCTGCCCCTATAATAGAGTCTTCTAATCCATGGATAAGGCATATCTGTCTTTATTTTGGTCTTCTTTATGTCTCTCAATAATGTTTTACAATCATCTATCCATTTATTTGTTTTAGAGAGAGGTGCGGATGGAGGGAGGGGCAGAGGGAGAGTGAGAGTGAGAATCTTAAGCAGACTCTGTGCTGAGCAGGGAACCTGACATGGGGCTTCATCTCACGACCCTGAGATCAATGACCGAGTCAAAATCAAGAGTTGGACACTTAACTGACTGAGCCACCTAGACACTCCAAACACTCAGGTTTTTATTTTTGCATATACTTTATTAGATATTTTCCTAAGTGTTTGGTATTTTTGAAGCAATTATAAATGGTGTCATTTAATAATTAATTTTCCAATTGTTGCTATTGTTTAGAAATATAAAATTGTGTCCAGTAACTCTGATTATTAATCATAGTTGTTTCTCATAGACTTCTTTGGATTTTTTTAGTGTTCATATGATGTAATCAATAACTAATGACATCTTTATCTACTCCTTTCCAGTCTCATTACTTTTCTCTTTCTTGTCTTATTGAGTCTGGGTGGCATCTCCAGCCCATCATTGAATGGGGATGGTGTGAGCAGCCATTTGTATTTTGCTCCAAACCTCAAGGAGAAGGATTTTTTAGACTTCACCATCAAGCATGATGTTTGGTTTAAGTGTTTTGAAGACACATCAACAGGTTAAGTAAATTTACTTCTATTCATAGTTTTTTCTTTTTATCATGAATGGATTTTTAATTTTATACAATAATGTTTCTCCCACCACTGACATGATCATATGTTCTATAGATATGGTTAATTACTTAAATAGATTTTTGAATGCTAAATCAATCTTGCTTTTCTAGAATAAGTCTGTTTGATCACACTGTACTACCCTTTAATACTGTTTGGTACTTTGATAACATTTTATATCATATAGTTTTGTAATGTTTTCTTTAGTGATTATAGATTTGACTTTCATTACCCTTTTATTTAATGCCTCTGTGAAGCTTTTATATCAAGGTTTGCTAGCCTCAGATATTGAATTGGAAATGTTCTCTCCTTCCCTTTCTCTGGATAAATGGATATAAGTTTGTGTTATTTTGGCATGAAATGCATGGCAAAGTTACCCAGCCTGGAGTTTTTGGTTAGAAAGTGACCCAGGAGGGGGGCTTTCAGCCTGATTCAATGTCCAACAGTCGATTCAGTGTCCAACTGGTGATTTTGGCTCAGGTCATGATCTTGGGGTCCTAAGATCGAGTCCCGAGTCTAGCCCCACACTCAGTAGGGAGTCTGCTTGAAAATTCTCTCCCTATGCCTCTGTCTACCCCCTATTTGTGGATACAATCTCTATCTGTTTCTCAAATAAATAAATAAATCTTAAAAAAAAAAAAAAAAGAAAGAAAGAATAACCCAGGCGGGAGGGATGCAGGACCTGCTTGTCATGGAGCCAAGGAATATGATAGGAAGAGGCATCTGAAGGAAACAAAGATGGAACATACAGCACTTTAGCTATGTGGCTCCAGTGGACATGAAAAGGGCATAGTGTCTGAGTCTCAAGGTCTGAAGAATTTTCAAAACCTGTGCCCAGAGTTGGCTGACTTTCCTCTGATATGAACCAGCATCAACTCCCAAACTATAAACTCCCTCATTTGCTCTTTTGTTGTCCTTGTTATATTAAGAGTTTAAATAAAAATGCTTTACACACAAAAACAAATAAACGAGGGGCCTGAATCCCAAGACTTCAGTGAGTCTGACTTCCTGCTGCTTCCCCTCAAAGTGCCTGCTGTTTCAGGGCTGAGAAATTGGGCAGAATGGGCCTGATCGGAAGCAAATGATAAGCAGTGAGTTCCAGCACCTGGGGAAACAGAAACTGGAGTTCTGCAGAGAAGTGAGCCTCATACTCTGTTTTCTGCCCACAACTACATTAATCTAGAAATTGGTACTGAGGTATACAATAAGGTATAATAAGGTATATAATAAATAATACATGATGATGAAGATAGATGATAGATGATAGATAGATGATAGATAGATAGATAGATAGATAGATAGATAGATAGATGATAGATAATAGATAGATAGTTTCTTTCTATAACATCCAATAACAATGATCCCAGGTCTTGGCTTCTACAAACGAACCAGAGCTCCATGATTCCAGGGCCATGTTAGGAAAATTACAAGGTGAAGAGCCTGGAGCATCTTGTGCCAAAAAAGCAAGGAGGGGCTCATAGACTGGAGGCATGTTACAGGGATACAGGAGCCTGGAGGGCCTCCTGTTGGTCAAGTCTGAGATGGTTTGAATGTCAAGAGAAACAGTGAAGAGAACGGACTAACTCAGTAAAATAGGAAATCATATTACAGATATAAATACATAAGTGATTACATCAAAAATTCTATGATGAAGGGGGTATTTATATAGTTGGAAAGTATTTCCCTACAAAATGCTTAGTAATTTCAAAGGAGAAAGAGTATCACTGTGGTGGAGACTGTGGGAGATCCCAGCTTCAGTGAGTGATTGTCAGTAGTACAGGGAGAACTTGTGTGCCTCCTACAAGGACATAGGCACAGCATTACCTCAAGGTGTTTTGCCAAAGACACACGACATTAATCTACGCATGAGGACATGTCAGATGATCCAGATGAGGGGCCTTCCATGTTCTACAAACAGCTGGCTGTGGTGTTAGAAAGTACCCAGGGACTGGAGAGGAGACATGGAGTGTTACTCTGCAGGGTGTTATTATAGATGAGACTTGAGTACAAGCCAGAGGACCAGGTGTCAGCTCTACATCCATGACAGCTCCCTCATTTTCAAGGATGCACTGCAGTTGTGTGTGGGGAAAAGTCCTTGTTTGTAGGAAATACATGCCAAAATCTTCAGGGGTGATGTGGTATCAGTTTTGCAACTTTCTCACAAATGTATGTCTAGATTTTCTCTAAGTTTGTGATTATTTCAAAATTATAAGAAACAAATTGAATTTATAACTTTCCCACTAAGAGAACTCCAGGCCTGGCTGGCTTCATTTGGTAAATTCTATCAAAAACCTAAGGAATAATTAAAGTCAATATTATGGAAAATCTTTTAGAAAATAGAGGCAAGAATACTTCTGAGATCATCTCATGGACCCAGGATACCAGTGATGCCAAATCAGACAAGGATATTATAAGAAAAGAAAATTGCAAACCAGTATCCCCCATGAACAGAAAAGTCCTCAACAAAATATTGGCAAATTGATGGAGCAATCCATAGAAAGAATAATACATCACAATTTCCTTGTTGTGTGACCTTGGGCATTTTACTTGGCTGCTCTGAACCTCATGGCCCTCACACACCCTTCCTGAGGATAGTGCCTTGAACATTCGTTCTAATGATTTCCCCATCTTTTTCACCGCAGTAGGCCAGGGCCAGTATGAGGACCCCAGCCCCGGGGCACAGTCACTGGATGGAGGAGCAGACCCGCTGCCTCTGCGGGGCCCATCAGTTTCTCTCTTCTTGGAACTCAGGTCTTGAGCGGTGACCAAAGGCAGCCACAAGAGGACATGGAGGTGGCACCCACCGTTCCCACAGCAGCCAGGACTCCGTCTTCCCAGGTGTCTATCTCTCCCTTTGGCACAATGAGGAATGACCCTCACCTCTCAGTATATCCCCATTGCTTTGGTGGTTAGAGTGAATTTCTCTTGCTTGTAAGCAGCACTTCTCACTGTGGGAGAGGAGAGGATGTGCCTGCACATGGGTGAGGGGGTGGAACTTGAGGGAAGGGCAAGGAGGGCTGAGTCCCCGACAGCAGGTCAGACAGTCAGCCCTGAGGGGAGTGACCTCAGGGTGGGTAGTGAAGAGAGCAATATTTACATGAACATAGCTGAAACTTGCCTGCTTGATGAAAGATTAAGAGTTGGACTCATTTTTAAAAAAGATTTTATTTATGCATGAGAGACGCAGAGGGTGGCAGAAACACAGGCAGAGGGAGAAGCAGGCTCCTTATGGGGAGCCCAATGTGGGACTCGATCCCAGGATCCCAGGATCACACCATCAGCCAAAGGCAGATGCTCTACCACTGAGCCACCCAGGTGCCCCCAACTCAGTTTTTGACTTTGGAGTGCTGGCAGCCTCCGAGCCTCACCTTCCTCTTTCCTTTTGTCCCATGTCTGGGTGAGTTGGTGAGAAAGCTAAGTGCTCCCTCCTTTGGCAGGTGGGAGATTCAAACAGAGAGCCCCTGAGCCAGTGTTGCACTGGGGATTTGTGATGATTTCCTAAATTCCATAATATATGTAATTCATTCTGAATGTCCTAGTCCTCAAATGTCCAGTTCCCAGAGGGAGAAGAGGGAAAAATAAAGGGGGCTGGAATAAAACCCTGTCTCTTAATTTCCCCGGTGGCTTCTTTAGCCAGTAGGTTTGCAACAATGGCAATCTACCTCCCTGCCTGTACCTCCAAGATCAGAAACAGCAATCACAATATACATCCCTGATACTTGTAGGGAAAGATCCATATTGTCTACATTAGCCCCCCAAAATCACATTCATGACATGTCAGGGATGCAGACATGGATGTCTGCCGTGTGGCCGAAGATGAGGATTGAGTGGCCACCACATGCTGAGAGTGGAGAGAAACCACAGTGTGCTGCCCAGTCTTTCCCCTGAAGGCTGCAAGCCTTTGAAAAGACCCAGAATTTCAAAATAGTTACATCACACATATTCTTCAAGTACAATTTTTGTCTAGAATGGGAGATGTTTTCCTGGAGCTTCCTGCTTCGCCACCTTCTCTAACATCATTCTAAGACCATTCACAGTTATTGTAATCCTTGCCTTTCTGAAAATTTGTTCCAGAGGTGCCTGGGTAGGCTCCATCAGCTAAGCGTCTGACTCTTGATTTCAGCTCAGGTCATGGCCTCGGGGTCGTGAGAGTGAGCCCCGCATGGAGTTTGCTTGGGATTCTCTCTCTCTCTCTCTCTCTCTTTCTCTCTCATTTTTAAGGTTCATTTATTTTTTATTTTTATTTTTTATAATAAATTTATTTTTTATTGGTGTTCAATTTGCCAACATACAGAATAACACCCTGTGCTCATCCCATCAAGTGCCCCCCTCAGTGCCCGTCACCCATTCATCTCCACCCCCCACCCTCCTCCCCTTCCACCACCCCTAGTTCATTTCTCAGAGTTAGGAGTCTTTATGTTCTGTCTACCTTTCTGACATTTCCCACACATTTCCTCTCCCTTCCCTTATATTCCCTTTCACTATTATTTATATTCCCCAAATGAATGAGAACATATAATGTTTGTCCTTCTCTGACTGACTTATTTCACTCAGCATAATACCCTCCAGTTCCATCCACATTGAAGCAAATGGTGGGTATTTGTCGTTTCTAATGGCTGAGGAATATTCCATTGTACACATAAACCACATCTTCTTTATCCATTCATCTTTTGATGGACACTGAGGCTCCTTCCAGTTTGGCTATTGTGGACATTGCTGCTATAAACATCGGGGTGCAGGTGTCCCGGCGTTTCATTGCATCTGTATCTTTGGGGTAAATCCCCAGGAGTGCAATTGCTGGGTCGTAGGGCAGGTCTATTTTTAACTCTTTGAGGAACCTCCACACAGTTTTCCAGAGTGGCTGCATCTTTTCACATTCCCACCAACAGTGTAAGAGGGTTCCCTTTTCTCCGCATCCTCTCCAGCATTTGTGGTTTCCTGCCTTGTTAATTTTCCCCATTCTCACTGGTGTGAGGTGATACAGTCAACAAAACTAAAAGACAACCTACAGAATGGAGAAGATATTTGCAAATGATGTATCAGATAAAGGGCTAGTTTCCAAGATCTATAAAGAACGTATTAAACTCAACACCAAAGAAACAAACAATCCAATCATGAAATGGGCAAAAGACATGAAGAGAAATCTCACAGAGGAAGACATAGACATGGCCAACATGCACATGAGAAAATGCTCTGCATCACTTGCCATCAGGTAAATGCAAATTAAGATTCATTTATTTATTTATTTGTGATAAACACAGAGAGAGAGAGAGAGGCAGAGACACAGGAGGGAGAAGCAGGCTCCACACCGGGAGCCAGACGTGGGACTCAATCCCGGGACTCCAGGATCACGCCCTGGGCCAAAGGCAGGTGCCAAACCGCTGAGCCACCCAGGGATCCCCAGGATTCTCTCTCTTGATCTCCTTCTGCCCCTCCCACCCTGCTTGTACTCTTTTTTTTTTTTTTCTTTTTTTTTTTTGCTTGTACTCTTTTTAAAAAAAAAATGTGTTCCATCTGTTCTTTGTTTTCCAACATTTCCAATTTGGAGATTACTGGACACTTGTTCTAAACTGACACTAATTTCAGGAGACCTAAAATGTCACTGTGGTCCACTAGTCAGCACAAGGGCTTAGGGAGACCAGGTGAGCAAGGCAGTTTGCTGCCAGGGCATCTCCGAGCACATCTGGTATGTTTCCAGAGCGATCTTGTGTAACAGAATTATATTTATTGAATTCGCATACTCAGTAACTGGCCGAACTGCGTTGCTTCCCTGGCTGCTGGAATAGTGCTATACCGGTAGGAAGGAAGAGGGATAGAATTCACTAGAACTCTTAGGAAAATAGTAAACCAACAGAAATTCCACATTCTGGAAGAGATTAGTGCCACCATGAAGGACTTGAAAGGACTTGGAAAATTGGGGGGTGAGTGGTGAATCTCTCATAGGTTATTCAATTCACATATCTGGCCTGTGCAGAAAACAGAAGGATCTTGTAAAATGATGGTAAATTCTAGTAAGCTTAACTAGATGGTATCTCCAATTGTAAGTGTTGTTCTGGATGTGGTTTTATTGCTGAGTAAATTAACACATCCCCCATACCTGGGTATGCAGCTTTTGATCTGGAAAATGCCTTTACCACACCTTGACATCTATTAGTAAAGACCAACAGAATATTTTTCTTTTAGCTGGTGAGACCAGAAGTACACGTTCCCTGTCCTACCTCAGAGGTATATCTACTCTCTAACTATATATCATAATTTGGTCCACAGGGATCTTAATTGCCTTTCCCTTCCACAGGACACCACATGGGTCCTGATGGCATTATATTGATTGACCTAGTGAGTAAGAAGTAGCAAATACTCCAGAGTTATTGGCAACACATTGGCATGTCAGAGGGTGAGAACTAAATATGATAAATTCAAAGGCCTTTCTCCTCAGTGAAATTTCTAGAGGTCCCTTGGCACCAGGCATGTCAAGATATTCCTTCTAAAGGGCAAAAAAGAGGCAGAATGCCTAGTGAGCCTCTTTGGATTTTGGAGGCAACATATTCCTCATTTGGGTCCATTTACTGAGTGACCTTGAAAAGCTGCTAGTTTTGGGTGGGACTCAAAATGAGAGAATGCTCTGCAATAGGTCCAGGCTGTCATGCAAGCTGCTCTACTACTTGGGCTGTATGATGCAGCAGATCCAATAGTTCTCAAAGCAGCAGTGGTAGGTAGAGGCCTTCTGGATGTGAGTCACAATGTGGACACCTATTATTTGTGAGGAAAGTCCTATTATCCTCCAAAAACCCTATCATCTCTCTTTGGGGAACAGCTTTTGGCTTGCTACTGGGCCTTGGTAGAGACTGAATGCTACCATGGGCCACCAAGTTACTATGCAGCCTGAGCTTCCAGTATTAAGCTAGACATCGTCTGACCAATAAAGCCATAGGGTCGGGCATGCACAGCAGTATTCTATTGTTGAATGGAAGCGGTCCATACAAGATTAGGCTTGTACATGCCCTGAAGGCACAAGGAAATTACACGAAGACATAACCCAAAAGCCCACGGACCTCACTCCTGCTACATTACCTTCTCTCTCCTAGCCTGCATCTATGGCCTCCTAGGGATGTCTGCACTGTTAGTTGACTAGGAAAGTGAAAGCTCAAGCCTGGTTTACAGATAATATGCACGCACCATTCAAAAGTGGATAAATGTGGCACCACAGTCCCTTTCTGGGACATCCATGAAGGACAGTGGTGAAAGGAAATCTTCTGAGTGGGAACAATCAGGTGCAGCTAATTGTTCATTTTGCTTTGGAAGAAGTAGTCAGAAGTATGGGTATATACAAGGTTTTGGGCTGTGGCAAACAGTTTAGCTGGATGGTTAGCAATTTGGAAGGAATATGATTAGAAAATTGGTGACAAAGAGGTGTGGGGAGAAATGTGGATAGACCTTTGAGTGTTCAATAAACATGAATATATTTTTGGGAGCTACTGTACTGGGTGGGATCATTGATCTCAATTAGCAAGGGGAAATTGGGCTGCTACTACACAGTGGAAATAAGGCCAAGGGTGTCTGAAATACAAGTGAGCCTTTAGGATGACTTTTACTACTACCAGTTTCTGTGATTAAAGCTGATGGAAAACTACAATGATCCAATTCAGGCAGGAGTATTAATGATCCCCACACTTCAGAAATGAAGATTTGTGTAATCCATCTAAGAACTCCACCTAAGCCCCACACATTATTAAAAAGCTCAAAATGGATATCAAGCATATGTATACTGCAAAACTAGAAAACTCTTAGAAGATAAAATAGGAGGAATTCCTTGTGCCCTGGGTCTTGGTAAAGAGTTCTTAAACATGACAAAAAAATGGGGCAGCTGGGCGGCTCAGTTAGCGAAGCCTTGGACTTTGGTCCAGGTCATGATCTCAGGGTCCTGGGATTGAGCCCTGTGTGAGGCTCTGTGCTGAGCTGGGAGTCTGCTTGAAGATTCTCTCTCTCCCTTTGCAAACCCCTCCATCTCTCTCAAATAAATAAATCTTTAAAAACAAAACAAACGAAAAATCCCAGGGCACCAAAAGCATGATCTGTAATAGGAAAAATTGGACTTCATAAAAATTAAAATCATTTGTTCTCTGAAAGATTCTGTTAAAAAGATAAAAATAACAAGCTACATCCTGAGAGAGAATATTTACATGCTATATTATTTGACAAAGGAGTCCTATCTAGATTATGTGAAGAAGCCTGAGAACTCAATGTTTAAAAACCCAACAATCTAATTATAAAATGGACACCCAAAAAGAAAAGACACAAAGAGAAATTTCACTGAATAAGATACAAATGACAGATAAGCACATGAAAAGATGTTCAACGTCACTATCCTTTAGTAAAGTATTGAGACCATGATAAGGTATCACTACACAGCTATCAAAATAGCTAAAATATAAGATAATGGCATATTCAAGTTACCTCAAACTGGATTAAAGACCTAAATATAAGATCCCAAACTCCAAAACTCCTAGCAGAAAACACAGGGGAAAGCTTCATAACATTGGATTTGGCAGTGATTTCTGGGACGTGACACCAAAAGCATAGGCAATAATAGCAAAGACAAATGGGACTACATCAAACTTTAAAACACTCATGCATCAAAGGGCACAATGGACAGAGTGAAAAAAGTCTATAGAATGGGAGAAAAGATTTGTAAATCATTAAAGTGATAAGGGATTAATAATATAAGGAGTATGTAGACAACTCCTACAACTCAACAGAAAAAAATCAAGTAAGTTGGTTTAAAAATGATCCAACAATATGAACAGACCTTTCTCCAAAGAAGATATACAAATGACCAACAAGTTTACAAAAAGATGCTCAACATCACTAATCATTAGAGAAATGCAAATCAAAACCACAGTTAAATATCACTCCACACCCATTAGGAAGAGTACTATCAAAAGATCAGAAAACAACAAGTGTTGACAAGGATGTGGAAAAATTAGAAGCTCTGGAAAACCACTATGGGAAACCGTGTGGCAGTTCCTCAAAAAAAGCAAAAGTAGAACTACCGTGTAATTTATCAATTTCATTTCTGGGTATAATCCAAAAGAATTGAAAGCAGGTCTTGAGATATTTCCACACCCCTGTTCATAGCAACATTATTCACAAAAGGTGAACACAAGGGGATCCCTGGGTGGCTCAGCGGTTTAGCGCCTGCCTTTGGCCCAGGGCGCTATCCTGGAGTCCCAGGATCGAGTCCCGTGTCGGGCTCCTGGCATGGAGCCTGCTTCTTCCTCTGCCTGTGGCTCTGCCTCTCTCTCTCTCTATGTCTATCATGAATAAACAAATAAAATCTTAAAAAAAGGTAAACACAAGAAATCCATGAATGGATGGAAGAATATACAGAGTGTGGTATATACATTTACTGGCATGTCATTCAACCTTAAAAGGCAATCCTGTCACACACTACAGAATGGACATTAAGCTTAGTACTATGAACCAGTCACAATATGACAAATACTATATGATTCCAGTTAATGAGGTATCTTAAGTAGCCAAATTCATAGCAATAGAAAGAATGGTGGTTACCAGATGTTGGGATTAAGGGGAGAAGGAGGGCATTGGTTAATGGGCATAGAATTTCAGATTTGAAAGATGGAAAAGTTCTGGAGATCCATTGCACAACAACATGAGTATACTTAATACCTCTGAGCTATATGCTTATAAACAGTGAAGATGGTAGATTTTACATTATTTGTAGTGTACCACAATTTTTAAGAAGATAATCACATACTAAATATTGGGGAGGATGTACAGCAACTGGATTGCTCCTACACTGTGGTAGGATTGTAAATGTCCCAGCCACTCTGGAAAACAGTTTTGCAGTTACTTTAAACATTGAATATACCTGTATCACACAGTACATCAGTTGTGCTTCTGGGCATTTGTTTCAGAGAAATGAAAACTTATGTTTACACAAAGATTCGTATACAGTTGTTCAGAGTAATGCAAAACTGCTGTTTCTTTGTGGTAGCCATACTGCAAAACAACTATAGAGTTTGTCAGTAGGCAAACGTTAAATGAACTGTGGGCCACTGATATCAGGAATTTTACTCCACAGTGAAAAGAATTTAGCTACTGATGCCTGCACAACATGGATGGATCCAGAGACTAATGCTCAGTGATAAAAACTAAATCCCAGAAGATTATATGCTGTATAATTATATGATATTTATATAGCAATCTAGAAATAGCAAAAATAAAGTGATGGAAAACAGATATGTGGTGGGGGGTGAATGTGAATACGAAGAAGTAGCAAGAGGGAACATTTGTGTAGATGGAATAGGTTTTTTTGTAAAGATTTTTATTATTTTTATTTATTCATGAGAGGCACAGAGAGAGAGGCAGAGACACAGGCAGGGGGAGAAGCAGGCTCCTGCGGGGAGCCCGATGTGGGACTCGATCCCAGAACCCCGGGGTCACACCCTGAGCTGAAGGCAGACGCTCAACCGCTGAGCCACTCAGGCATCTCTGGGTGGAATAGTTTTGTATCTTGAGGGAGGTAGCGGTTACATGAACCTACACATGAGCCAAATACTGTATATATACATTGCATCGTCATCAAATTGTTCTATACCGTACCCTATTGTGAAAGATATAATCATTAGGGGAAACTTGGTGAAGGGTTAATATTACTTTTCTGCCCTGATAACCTCCTGTGAATCTATAATCATTTCAAAAAGAAACATTTAAATAAAAGATATTTTTTCCTGTATTTAAAGTTGTGTACATTATATCACTGATCCTGTATTGAGAATTAAAATAAGAACTGGATTGATTTGGTCATTGAACAAGACAAAGCAATATGCTTGTTTTATATGGAAATTTCAGAAACCTGAAATTCAACTCTGAATAGTCACCACCCCAGCCTCAGGGATGCTGCACTGTGGCCAGTGTCCGCATAGTTTGGTCAGCTGAGAGAACTGAACTTCTGATTAGCATCCCATCATTACTCTGGAATCCTGAGGAATAATTTACAACTAGGCCAACCTGGGAGCCATCTGTTACATCAGAAGGTAACTGTGCACTTGTGACTGACGGTCTTAATGACCCTAACGGGAGACACCCGGCACCACCGAGTCCCGCTCAGCCTCCTGTGTACATGCCGGGCTGAGTCACTGTACACAAGGCCAATTCCATTTTGGATAACAAAGCAGTTAGTGCCCAGGGGGAGATGAAGTCACACGGCCCCTTCCCCATAACCCTGACATCCTGCCATTGCTCTTCAGCACGGCCCATGAGCGTTGTCCTCCTGCCCTGGAGCCACAGAGACGGGCTTTGGTAAGGATGCTGCTGTGACTGGGGTCTCAGGGCTACAAAGGAGATACTAAGTCCTTTCCTGAACTCTGCTACTCATTTCATTCTCTTCTTTTCAAATCTAAACTTGATCTTCTATCTCTTAAAATTTCCCCTTTATTTCAGATTTCTTCTTTGTATTAATTTTTTATGGTATGATAAGCATTTTGGTTTTGCTATACCACTTTATAAAAAAGATTTTATCTATTTACTCATGAGAGACAGAGAGAGAGAGGAAGGCAGAGGGACAGGCAGGATCCCCATGGAGCAGGGTCCCCGATGCAGGACTCAATCCAGGGACTTGGGGATCACGACCTGAGCTGAAGGCAGATGCTCAAACGCTGAGCCACCCAGGTGCCCCTACTATGCCACTTTTTAAAAATTGTTCTATTATCTTCTTTTGCTATTATATTAGTTAATTCCCCATTCATTAAATTCTTTTCTTAAAATTCTCCTTTGGCTTTCCTGGGTATATCCATCTTTCTTCTTTAATTGCATTTATTTAAAAAAATCTCTATGTTTAATTGAGATAACATTATTAGTGCACATTGTCTTACATATACTTGATGATATATTGACATATACCATGTACTGATTGCGTAGCCTAGTCTTTGCCTTTCCTCCTTATTTCTTCCTGGTCCTTCACACTTTGGAGCTCATCCAACTTACTACTCCTTCTATTCCCATTTCTTGCTTTCTTTTATTGGTTGCACTTTCTCTTGAGCTTTTATGCACTTTTTGTTGTTGTTTTGTTGTTTTTAAAGATTTATTTATTTATTTGAGAGAGAGAGAGTGTGTGTGAGCAAGTGTGGGGTGTGGGAGGGGCAGGGGGAGAAGGAAAGAGAGTCTTAAGTAGACTCTGCTTTGAGTGTGGAGCAGGACCCTGCTCCAACTCAGGACCCATGAGGTCATGATCTGAGCCAAAACCAAGAGTTGGACACTTAACCAACTGCACCACCCAGGTGCCCTGTATGCACTTGTTTTTAAGCCATTTTTAAAGACACTCTACAGTCTTTTATTTCTTTTAATTATGTACTTAATCGTTTTCCCCCAGGTTAGTGTTTGATGTAATTTTTCTCATTATTCCATTTATCTGCTTCTGCAACCCTGTCACTCTCCCTTTCTGTTAATAATCACGGTATTTCTGCTGTTTCCAAGATCTTCACTACCATACCCTATTTTCAGATGTACATTTGTTGTCCTTTTGCATTTCTTCCCCTTTTCCTTTGTTTCTTTTATAGTCAATATTCCTCCTTCTAGCCTGAGTACAATGCACATACCCAAATACATTCTGCATACCAGAATTTGCAGTTATGTTTGTGGCAAAGAACTCCTCCTCCCTAGGGCTTGTTAGCACACTCACTTTATAGTCTTAATTTTAGAGAGATAAAAATCTTTTAATATTTTTATTTACACTTGGGCTTTTAAAATTTTCAAGAAAAATATATCGGGTCTAATCTCTTGAAGATAATTATTCTATAAAATATTTAATAGATTTGTTTCTACAATTAGGTGTTCAATGCATATGAAAATGATATTTTATGTGACATGATATCAGAAATATCTCAGGTCATACTTAGAAAAGAACCTACACTACAGTTGTAAACCATACTTCTCTACTTGATCACATGTATCGGGACTAAAAAACTGTGTTGATTGACTGCTGGGAACTCTAATTTGTTTCATAAGGTGCTCCTGGCACCAAACCCATTATATATATTTTTTTCAAACCCATCATATCTTAATGATGTAGCTTCATACTGATTTACCTTGATACTTCATGGAAAAATTCTTTACATTCTTTTTTTCCTTTAAAATTGCTTTGAGGGATCCCTGGGTGGCGCAGCGATTTGGCGCCTGCCTTTGGCCCAGGGCGCGATCCCGGAGACCCGGGATCGAGTCCCACGTCGGGCTCCCGGTGCATGGAGCCTGCTTCTCCCTCTGCCTGTGTCTCTGCCTCTCTCTCTCTCTCTCCTCTGTGACTATCATGAATAAATAAATAAAATCTTTAAAAAAAATAAAAAAATAAAAAAAATAAAATAAAATAAAATTGCTTTGATTATTTTTGACATTGTGAGTATCATAGACATTTGTACAGGTAAAAAAATCATCTTGAGAATCAGACCTGGATTCTATAATACTTATGCATCATTGTGGAAACATGGACATTATTTGCATATTATATCTTTGAGGCTTTGAACATGAAAAATTATATGCTTTTTCTCTTACTGCTTTCACATGTCTTTTGTTTTTATTTATACTTACTTGATATTTTTTATACTGTTTAGGTAGTATCTCAACCTTAAACTTTATTTTATAGAAGGAGTTTGTTTCTGATATATAAATGCAAATGGTTATAGTATAGTGATATTTTTATCCATTTACCTTGTAAAATTCTTATTTGTAATTTTTAAATTCTAGATTCTTTGCAGTTTATACTTAGAAAATGATACCGTCTAATGAGAAAATTGTGGGGTTTTTTTCCTTTCCAAAATGTGTGCTAGTCATTTTCTTGCCTTAGCTTGTAGATCATCTCCTCTGGTACAAAAAAAATGGTGAGTCAACCTGGTATTTTCCCGTTCACAGAGAGGTTGCAGTATTTAGTCATTTTGCAGGATGATCACAGGCCCAGATAATAATTATTTTCCTAAGTTAAGCATGTACCATTTTGTTCTTTGTTTTCTACCATTTGTTTTAATTTTGAATGCACTTTGAATTTTATCAAGGAATTTTGATACAAGTATTGAGGTAGTCATAGTTTAAGTTGTGAATATAGTTAATTTTATTGACTTATTTATTTATTTGATTTTTTTTACTAATTTATTTTTTTAATTTAAATTCAATTTCCTGACATATAGTACATCATTAGTTTCAGATGGAGTTTTCAATAATTCATTAGTTGTGTATAACACCCAGTGCTCATTCCATCACGAGTATCCTTAATGCCCATCACCCAGTTACCCCTTCACCACCCACCTCCAGTAACCCTCCGTTTGTTTCCCAGACATAAGACTCTCTCATGGTTTGTCTTCCTCTCTAATTTTTCCCCATTCAGTTTCCCCTTCTTCCCATACAGTCCCTTGCACTATTTCTTATATTCGGCATATGAGTGAAACCATATGATAATTTTACTTTTTCCTGTCCATTTTGAGGATTTTTTTTTTTTTTTTTTTACTAATTGCTATGATTGAAAATTCCAGGATAATACTGAAGAGAAGCAGTGAAAGCAGGCATCTTTGTCTTATGCTTGATCTTAGGAGGGGAGCTTTCAGTCTTTCAGGCACCATTTAGTATGGTGCTACTTTGGGGGTTTTCATAATATGCCCTTTCTCATGTTGAGGAAGTTACCCTCTATTCTTAGAATATTGAGGTTTGTTTTTTTTTTTTAATCATGAAAGGATGCTGTTTTTTCCTCCCAAATGCACTGAAATGATGGTATGGATTTTCCCCTTATTCCATTAATGTGCTGTATTACAGTATCTGGTTTTATATGTTGAACCACCGTTGCATTCCTAGGATAAATTTCACTTGATCATAGTATGTCCTCCTTTTTTTTTTTAAAGATTTTATTTATTTATTAATAAGACACATACACACACACGCACAGAGAGAGAGAGAGAGAGAGAGAGAGAGGCAGAGACATAGGCAGAGGGAGAAGCAGGCTCCATGAACCGGGAGCCCGACGTGGGATTCGATTCCGGCTCTCCAGGATCGCGCCCTGGGCCAAAGGCAGGCGCCAAACCGCTGCGCCACCCAGGGATCCCGTATGTCCTCCTTTTAATATGATACTGGATTTAGTTTGCTAGTATTTTGTTGGGGAATTATGCATTTATGTTCATAAGGGATTCTGTTCCCCCCCTTTTATTTTCCTTGTGATGCCTTTGTCTGGCTATGATATCAGTATAATGCTGACTTCATGGAATATGTTAGGCACTGTTCCCTCCTATTCTTTGGAAGAATTTGAGAGGCATTAGGATAAATTTTTTATTGGAAATTCACTAGTTAAGCCACGTGATCCTGAGCTCTTTTGAAGGGAAAGGTTCTTGACTACTAATTTAAGCTCTTTATTTGTTTAGGGCTGTTTAGGTTTATTTTCTGTTTTCTTTTTTTAAAGATTTTATTTATTTATTATAGACATAGGGAGAGAGAGAGGCAGAGACACAGGCAGAGGGAGAGGCAGGCTCCATGCCGGAAGCCCGACATGGGACTCGATCCTGGGACTCCAGGATGGCACCCTGGGCCAAAGGCAGGCGCCAAACCACTGAGCCACCCAGGGATCCATATTTTCTATATTTTCTTGAGTGGGTTTGGTAAATTTTATGTTTTTAGGAATTTGTCAATTTCATCTAAGTTATCTAATTTGTTGATATAAAACTGTTCATAATATTCTTACATAATATTTTTTTCTGTAAGATTGTTAGTCATGTGCCCACTTACTTTTCTGATTTTAGTGCTTTGAATCTTCTTTCTTTTTTTCTTAATCCATCTAAGATTAGTCAATTTTGTCAATCTTTGCAAGGAACAAACATTTTGTTTTACGGAATTTATTGTATTCTTACTCTCTGTTTTGTTTCTCTGTCCTAATCTTTATTATCATTTTTCTTCTGCTACCTAGGGTAAATTTGCTCCTCTTTTTCTAGTTTCTTTATATATAAAATGATATTATTGTGTTGCGTTCTATCTTCCTTTTAAATATGAACATTTACAGTGATAAATTTCAAATTTTAAGCAAAATAAACAATATATTCTAAAACAACCAATAGGCCAAAGATAAAATTCAGAAAATGCTCAGAGTTAGAACTGATAAATGAATTCATCAACATGACACATGAAAAGATGCTCAATGTCACTGATCATCAGGGAAATTCATATCAAAACTACGAGACATTATCTCACATCTGTCTGAATGTCTAAAATCAAGAACACAAGAAATAATAGGTGAGGATGTGAAGATAAGGGGAACCTCTTGTATTTTGGTGAGAATACAAACCTGTGGAGCCAGTTGTGTTCCCTCAAAAAGTTAAAAATGAAACTGCCCTATGATCAAGCAATTGTACTACTAGGTATTTGCCCAAAGGATACAAAAATACTGATTCAAAGGGACACATGCACCCTGATGCTTCCAGCAGCATTGTTTATAACAGCCCAAGTGTTCATTGACTCATGAATGGATAAAGAAGTGGCATATATATTCACATTCATATTCATATTTATGTATTTCTCAGTTATAGAAAAAGAATGAAATCTTGCCAGTTGCAATGCCCTGGATGGAGCTAGAGAGTACTATGTGCTAAGTGAGATAAGTCAGAGAAAGACAAATACCATACAACTTCACTCATATGTGGAATTTAAGAAATAAAACAAACAAGCTAAAGGGAAAAAAGGGAGAGAGATAGGTAAATCAAGAAACAAACTCTTAACTATAGAGAGCAAAGTGATGGTTACCAGAAGAGAGGTGGGTGAGGAGGATGGGTGAAATACAGAATGAATATTAAGGAGTGCACTTGTCATGATGTGCACTGGACGATGTATGGAAGTGTTGGGTTACTGTGTTGTATACCTGAAACTAATACTACACTGTATATTAACTAACTGGAATTTAAATAAAAACTTAATAAATAAATTGAACAACACATTTCTTTTTAAAATTTTTTAAATTTATTTTAGAGAGAGAAAGCATGAGCTTTTACTTTTATTAATTGGCACAGAACATATGATACTCTCTGTCTTCATAAACACTGAATTCTGTTCCTTGACAGTTCTGTTCTTTAAGAACCTCGATGATCCCTCGTATAGCTACGTAGTTGCCAATTCTGCAGGAAGACTCCCTGAAACTTGATAGCTTAGCCCTCAGTCTCAATTACCTTTAATATTTATATTCATAATCAAATTATTTGTCTATAGGATGTACTGGACTTGGCTTGAAGATCTAAGAGAGACTGAAAGACAATGATTTCCAGTGACATAATTTGGGGGATTTTCTTTATCTTTCAAACTTGTATTGGTTTCATGGGGAATTCTTTGTTATTTACATTATATATGTACACATGTTTAATTTTTCCTCATAAGAAGAAGCCTGTAGATATGATTCTTGCCCACTTAACTTTGGCTAATGCTCTGACGCTCATATTCAGAGGGATTCCAAATATAATTACATCTTTTGGAATTAGAGTGGAGATGGGCGATACTGGATGTAAAACAGTGCTCTATATTCAGAGAGTTACCCGGAGTATTTCTCTGTGTACAACCGCCCTCCAGAGTACATTTCAGGCAGTGACTATTACTCCAAGTAGTCATAAATGGGCCTGGCTCAAATACAAAATCCCTGCATTCATTCAACCCTCCTTACTTTTCTTCTGGATGATCAACACGGCCATCTATTCTGTGGTCCTTTTACGAACTGTGGCCAACAGGAATATCACCGATGATAGACTTGGGTATCAGATTGCTTATTGTAAAAGCAGTGCACACGATGGCCAGATAGCATCAATATTTCTAAGTATGGTATTCATTCGAGATTTGTCCTTTCTCTCTCTGATGACATGTAGTAGCATCTACATGGTGAATATCCTGTACAGACATCACAAAGCAGCTCAGAATGTTCGCAGTACCATCCAGTCTTCACGCTCTCCTGAAAACAAGGCTACTCACGTTATTCTCATACTGGTGAGCTGCTTTGTTTTCTTTTACTGGACCAACACCTTTCTTACTGTTTATTTAGTTTATACAAGTAAGAAAAAGCAGCAACTGGAGAAATTTAATAACTTTTTTTCATCATGTTACCCAACTATCTGTTCTTTCTTTCTAATTAAAAATGAAAATAGAATTTCCAGAATAAATTTCATGAAACCCCCAAAAGGATTTTTCTCTTCTTAAAGAAAATTCATTGATCATAGGAACACTCTTTAGCATTCTTCTGCACCACAGGAGTCATTTGTATGAATATAGATTAACATGCTTATCGATGACATGAGTTACATTTATCGTCTCCATTGAACTGAGTTAACAATCCAAAGAACTGTAATTAAATTATTGTTTTCAAATGTTTACAAATTATTGTTTAAAATGTTTAAAAAGCATTTTAAGGATTAAATGTAAGGTTTAGATTATGATACCATGTATATAAGTTTTAAACTTTATAAAATAGCAACAGATATGTAATGTAGAATGTTTTATAATATCGGAAACATTATCATACAATTATAGAAATCAATAAACCTACAAAAGGGTAGTGGTTACTTCTTTGTGTAAGGTAACCTTAGCCCTAGGCAAAGTGATGAAATGTGTGTGCTTATTAAATTGTGCTCTATACTTTTTGTGTGTGTCAGAAATATGTCATATTTAATTTTAAAAATAGAATTATTAATATTCTCATAAATTCAGAAATGTGTTCAAATTTGCAGTAATTTTTTACCTACATTTAAGATGAAGAAGAAACACTAAGAAATAAACAAGATCTCAAAACACCAGAAATATTATTGTCCTGAGAACTGTTGAACATATAGACGACTTGAGGTTTGCATTGAAGATTGAAAGAAGAACGGGGCAGGGGCACCTGGGTGACTCAGTTGGTGAAACATCTGCCTTCGGCTCAGGTCATGAACGCAGGGTACTGGGACTGAGCCCTGCATGGGGCTGTGTGCTCAGTGGAAAGCCTGCTTCTCCCTCTCCCTCTGCCTCCCACTCTGTCTACTTGTGCTCCCTGTTTCAAGTAAACAAATAAAATCTTTAAAAAAAGAAGAAAGAAGGGGGCAAAAAGGCCAACACCCAAGAACTAGGTATCTCCCACACCAGAGAAAGTAAGGCAGCTTGTCACAATTACAGCTTATTACAAAGGGCTGCATGCTCAGCTTATGGTGTAGTAGGATAATGAAGGTCAGATGGTTCTGGTATGTAGTTAGGAAATAAGGTATAGATTCAGGTTTGGGCTTAGGGTCAAAGTCTGGGGTTAGGGGTTTGGGGTCAGGGTCAGAGTTAAGTTTAAACATAACTGGCTCTCTTCCTCTCCTCCATCTGCCCGGGCCCCCAGGGTGGACAGGACTTGCCCAGGGTCACATGTGAGTCCAGACTTGAGCTGAAGCATTGGTTTCCTGCCCTTTGGTCCTCTAATAGAGGCTTTAATAGAAGAATGAAGTGTTTACCTGGTCACTTACTGTTTCAAATCCAAGCCAACCCCAGTCAAGGGTTGTGGAGGGTGTCAGAGGTTATGTATTGTTCTTTCCACTGCCCCACCTGGGAAGAGTGCTCCTGGCCCCATTCTGCCCGGGCGGCTCCAGGGGCCAGCACAGCCCTGACCGGTGAGGGCACTCGGGGGACACGCATGGATTCATACAGGACTGTGTGCACAGGCCCAGCTGGCCCCATGTGCACCCTTCTCGCAGGCTGGTGCGGCCTTCCTGGCACCCTTCACTTGGATGCACCGCAGTTTGCTTATGGGTTCATGTATTGAAGGACATCCTGATCTCTTTAAGGTTTTAGTTACGATGAATAGAGCTACCGCGCATACTTGCATGCTAGTTTTTGCGTGGAAACAGTTTTTTCAGAACAATTGTCTAAATACTAGAAGTATGAATGTTGGGCCCTCAGGTGAGATTTATTTAGCCTTGGAAAAAACCGCTAAACTGTCTTCCAAAGCAACCGTATGCACATCCCCAGCATGAGGGAGCGTT